>NC_138378.1:52948900-52996566 GCF_054177405.1 Leptonychotes weddellii
TCTATATCACTAATTCGTTTTTCTGCCTCATTTATCCTAGCAGTTAGAGCCTCCATGTTTGATTGCACCTCATTAATAGCCTTTTTGATTTCGACTTGGTTAGATTATAGTTCTTTTATTTCTCCAGAAAGGGTTTCTCTAGTATCTTCAATGCTTTTTTCAAGCCCAGCTAGTATCTTTAAAATCGTCATTCTGAACTCTAGTTCCGACATCTTACTAATGTCCGTATTGATTAGATGCCTGGCAGTCAGTACTGCCTCTTGTTCTTTTTTTTTGAGGTGATTTTTTCCATCTTGTCATTTTGTCCAGAGAAGAATAGATGAATGAGAGAACAAAATGCTAACAGGGTAACAACAACCCCAGAAAAATATACACTAAACAAATCAGAGGAGACCTGAAATCAGGGGAAAAGAAAGGGAAAGGAAGAAAAAAGAAAAAGATTAAATAAAAAAAACAGAATATGATCAAATATGATCATGCTGGCGCATAGATAAGTGCCACACACTATATTTTGGGTGTATTTTGTTAGAAGAAAGTGCCTCCCAAAATTTTAAAGAAAGTAAAACTTATATATGTACAAAAATAAGGTTAAATATGATGATGGGATGGAATATGACTTTAAAGATGAAAATTATGAAAGATTTTATACAAGGAATTGATAAGAAGTTGGTTGAAAAAAGGAAGAGGATAAAAAAAAGGAGAGAATGTGATCAGGCAGGAGACTAGAACAAAGCCATACACTAGAGATTTAGGGTATATTTTGGTCTGTTAGAAGAAACTGTATCCCAAAATTTTAAAGAGAGAACAACTTATATATATATACCAAAAATAAGGTTAACTACTATGAAGGGATAGAATACGACTCTAAAAATGAAAAATAAAAAAGATTTTTTAAAAAAGGATTGATAAGATGTTGGTTGAAAAAAGGGAAAAAGAAAAATTTAAAAAAAGGAAAAACAAAAACAAAAATTAGCTTTGAAAGACTAAAGAATCAGGGGGGAAAAGCCATGAATTCTATGTGCAGTATTCCCCAGTTGGAGTTCTGCCGCTCTCACTGATGGG
Organism: Leptonychotes weddellii; assembly: GCF_054177405.1. Lineage (NCBI taxonomy): Eukaryota > Metazoa > Chordata > Mammalia > Carnivora > Phocidae > Leptonychotes > Leptonychotes weddellii. The sequence goes on from NC_138378.1 coordinate 52,949,963, forward strand.
TAAACTTGGTCTTGGCTGGCTGTTCTTGCTGATCTTCTCGGGGAGGGGCCTATTGCCGTGGTTCCCAAATGTCTTTGCCGGAGGCGGAATTGCCCCGCCCTTGCCGGGTCCAGGCTAAGTAATCTGCTTGGGTTTGCTCTCGGGAGCCTTTGTTCCCTGCGAGCTTTCCGTACAGCTTTGGAGGAGGAGAGTGAAAATGGCGGCCTCCCAATCTCCGCCCCGGAGGAGACAAGAACTCAGGGCCCTACTCCTCAGTGCGCCCTCAGAGAAAGGCAGTCAGTCACTCACGTCTCCCCGGTCTCCAGCCGCACTCCATGCTCACCGGTCTGTGACCGAGCATTTCTATCTCTGGCACCCAACCCCGTGTGGAATCTCCAAACCCAGCAGATCCCTGTGGTGAGCTCTCGTGCCACTTCTCCCAGGGGAGGAAGGGGAGTCTCCCCGGATCTGCTGTTTGTTGGGTCCCTGCTGGAGGAGCAGTGGCCCGACTGTGCCCCGGATCACGGTTTATGGTAACCCCAAGCTGAGAGCCTGTGCCTCGGCTCCATCTCTGCAGCCGGCTTTCCCGCTCCGATACCTGGGAGCTCTGCCGCACTCAGGCACCCCCAGTCTTTCTGTGACCCCAAGGGTCCTGAGACCACACTGTCCTGGGAGGGTTCCACCCCCCACTTAGCCACTGGAGCGATGTCCCTCAGTGGAGCCAACTTCTAAAAGTTCCTATTTTGTGCTCTGCTGCTCTATCACTTACCGGTAGCGGCTGACGGAGGGCCCCTCCCCCACCCTCTATCCTCCCGAATATTGCCTCGGATTCACTTCTACGCACATCCTACCTTCCAGAAAGTTGTCGCTTTTCTGTTCAGAGAGTTGCTGCTATTCTTTTCTTTGATCTCCTGTTGAGTTCGTAGGTATTCAGAATGGTTTGATTCCTATCCAGCTGAATTCCTGGGACCAGACAACATTTAGGTCTCCTACTCCTCCACCATCTTGCTCCTCCTCCTATATCATGTTTTCTTTATGCATTCACCTGATAGTGTCTTTTAAGGAACAAAAATTTTTTATTTTGATTAAAGGCAATTTATTTGTTAATTCTTTGGTTGCTTGTACTTTTAGTGTCATAACTAAGAAACCATTCTTGAATCAAGTTTGCAAAGATATACTCATGTTTCCTTCTAAGAGTTTTATAGTTTTAGCCCTTAGATTTACGTCTTTGATCCTGTTTTGAGTTAATTTTTGTAAATAGGATGAAATAAGGGTCCAGTTTTATTCTTTTTTTTTTTAAAAAAAGACTATTTGAGAGAGCAAGAGAGAGGATGTGAGTTGAGGAGAGGAAGGGGAGAGGAGAGAGGTAGAAGGAGAAGCAGACACCCAACTGAGCAGGGGCCCTGATGTTGGGCTTGAACCCAGGACCCTGGGATCATGACCTGAACTGAAGGCAGATGCTTAACTAACTGAGCCACCCAGGAGCCCCCAGTTTTATTGTTTTTGAATGTGATTATCTAGTTGTTCTGGCACCAATTATTGAAAAGACTCTTCTTTCCACCTTTGAATTGTCTTGGCACTTTTGTCAAAAATCGATTGACCTTAGGTGTATGGGTTTATTTCTGAACACTCAATGTTATTTCATTGATCTACATGTTTATCTTTATGCCAGTGCTACACTGTCTTGATTATTGTAGCTTTGTAGTAAATCTTGAAAAAGGAAGTGTGAGTCCTCCAACTTCGTCCTTTTTCAAGATTTCATGTGAATTATATCTTTATATATTGTGTGCCTGTCAACACAGGTTTGCTATTATTGCTTTATGTAATTATCTTTTAATTCAAATAGGAGAAAAGAAGTGTTAAGAACAAAAAGTATGTTTATATTTTCTTTAAATTTACCTATGTAGTAAACTTTACTGGTGTTCTTCATATCTTTAAATGGATCAAGTTACTGTCTAGTGTCCTCTCATTTCTGTCTGAAGGACTTCTTTTAGTATTTCTTGTAAGGCAGGTTTGCAAGTGATGAATTTTATCAGTTTTTGTTTATGTGGGAGTGTCTTAGTTTCTCCTTCTTTTTTGAAAGACTTCACTGGATATAAGATTTCTGGTCAACAGTCTTTTTCTTTCAGGACTTTGAATGTTTCATCCTATTCATCCTATTACCTTCTAGCTCTATGGTTTCTGATAAGAAATCATCAGTTAATCTTATTGAAGATCTCATGTGTATGAGTTGCTTCTTTCTTGCTGCTTTTTTTTTCATTTTTTACGTTCAGCTATCAAGAGTTTGATCATGATGTTTCTAGGTGGAGATCTTTTGGACTTTATCCTACTTGAAATATATTGAGTTTCTTGGATGTATAAATGAATGGTTTTCATCAAATTTTGGAAGTTATGAGCCATGATTTCTTAAAATATTATTTCTGCACCTTTCTCTCTCTCTCCTCTTTTGGGATGCCAAAGGACTCTAGGAGTCTCTGTTCATTTTCCTTCATTCTTTTTTCTTTCTATACTTTAAGCTAGATAATTACATTTGACCTGTATTTAAGTTCACTGATTTTTTTCTTCTGCCTGCTCAAATTTGTTGAGCTCTTCTACTGAATTTTCATTTTAGTTTTTGTAGTTTTCTGTTTGGTTCTTTTCTTAGTTTCTGTCTCTTTATTAATATTCTTTATTGGTGGGACATCACTGTCATGCTTTTCTTTAGTTGTTTGGACATGGTTTCCTTGAGTTCTTTTTGAACATATTTAAAGTAGCTGATTTAAAATCATTATCTTCATGATTCTGGGTAGTTGATTTTCAAGGCTGCCACAGAGCTGGGGATGGGGTGTGGGAAAAGGGCAAGTTAAAATACTATCACTGATCATACTCTAATTCAGCTTTTTTTTTTTAATTGAGTAAACACTACCCCTGACTGCTAAAAGCCTTTAGTTTATGTCCAAAGTTCTGCAAAGCAATAATTCTGAAAAGTTTGCCATTTTTCTTATTGCTTTTATGGAGTTTTGCTGATCCTTACTCTTCCATTTTTGATGGAACTACTTAATTTCATTGATTTCTTGGCTTATTTTTATTCTTTCTCTTCTCAGCACTCCTTTAGATGCATCCCTCAAATATTGATATGCTATATTTTATTTTCATTCAGTTACATGTATCTTTTTTCCTTTGAGACTTCCTTTTTAGCCTATGGATAATTTAAAATTCTATTGTATTATATCCAAGTGTTTAGAGATTTTCCTATTGACTTTCTGTTATTGATTCCACCCTTGATTCCCTTATATTCAAGGAACTCACTTTGTATGATTTCAAGTCTTTTAAATGTGTTGATGTTTGTTTTATGACCCAGGATATGTATGGTCTTTGTGAATGTTCTGTGGGCACTTGAAAAGGATGTGTACTTTGCTGTTCTTGGTGTTCTATAAACGTCAATTAGATCTTGTTGATTGGTGTTCAGATCTTCTTTATCTTTGCTGATTTTCTGTCTAATAGTTCTATCAATTGCTAAGAATGAGGTGTTAACATCCCCAAGTATATTTGTGGATTTATACAGTCTCCTGTTAGTGACATTTAATTTTTAATTAAGTACCTTTTTAGTGTGGTAAGAATACTTAACATGAGAACTACCCTCTAACAGATTTTTACATGTATAATGCTGTATTGTTATCTATAAGCATGCTGTATATCAGATCTCTAGGACTTATTCATCTTGCATAACTGAAATTTTGGAGCCATTGGTTAGCAATTCCTCCTCTCCTCTCTTACCAGCCCCTGGAAACCACTATTCTATTCTTTGTTTCTATGAGTTTGACTATTTTAGATACTTCATATAAGTGGAATCATGTAGTATTTGTCCTTCTGTGACTGGCTTATTTCACTTAGCATAATGTCCTCAAGGTTTATCTATATTGTTGCATATTGCAGGATTTTCTTCTTTTTAAAGGCTGAATAATATTCCATTGTATGTATATACCACATTTTCTTTATCCATTCAAACATCAGTGAACATTTAGCCTGTTTTAACATCTTGACTATTGTGAATAGTGCTGTAATGAACATGAGAGTGCTAATATCTCTTCCAATCCTGATTTCAATTCTTTTGGATAAATACCCAGAAGTGGAATTGTTGGATCATATGTTAGTTCTATTTTTTATTTTTTGAGGAACCTCCATATTGTTTTCTATAGCAACTGCATCATTTTGTACCCACCAACAGTGTACCAGGGTTCCAATTTCTCCACATCCTTGCCAACACCTATAACCATCCTAACAGATGTGAAGTGACATCTCATTATGGTTTGATTTCCATATCCCTGATGATTGTAATGTTGAGCATCTTTTTATATACCTGTTGATCATTTGTATGTCTTCTTTGTTTTACCACTTTAAGCAAAGGGCAGAAATCTTTCTTCATTTATCCACTTTAAAAATATAATTCTTTGATATTTCCTCACATAAATGGATTAAATCAGATACTGTTATGATTTTTCTTCAACTGTTGTATATTATTTAAGAAACATGTGAGGAAAGAAAGAGTCTATTATATTTACATACACACCCCTTCTTTTTTTTTAAACCCATTTTATCATTCTTTCCCTTCTGTAGTTCCAAGCCTTATTCTGTGATCTTTTCCTTAGAAAATTTCCTTTGGCCTTTCTTTAAGGTTAGATCTGCCAGCAAAAAAGTTTTCTTAGTTTTCCTTTGTTTGAAAATGTCTTTATTTCACCCTCAATCTTTTTTTTTTTTAAGATTTTATTTATTTCACAGAGAAAGACACAGCGAGAGAGGGAATACAAGCAGGGGGAGTCGGAGAGGGAGAAGCAGGCTTCCCATGGAGCCGGGAGCCTGATGCAGGGCTCATCCCAGGACCCTGGAATCATGACCTGAGCCAAAGGCAGATGCTTAATGACTGAGCCACCCAGGTGCCCCTTTCCCCCTCAATATTGAAGGAGAGTTTTTCCAGATATAGAATTCATGGTTAACAGTTCTTATTCTCAACACTTAAAAAAATATTGTGCCACTTCCTTTTGGCCTCTTTGGTTCTTCATAAGAAATCTGCTGTCAATCAAATTGTTTTTCCCATATAGGTAAAATGTCATTTCATTCTGGTTGCTTCAAGATTTTTTAAAATCTGTCCTTAGGTTTAACTATGATGTGTCTTGGTGTGAATTCCTTTGGGTTTATCCTGTTTGAGGTTCACTCAGATTTTTGTATGTGTTGTTTTATATGTTTTGCCAAAGTTGGGAAATTGTCGGTCATTATTGTTTCAAATATTTTTCATCTCCACTTTCTTTCACCTCTCCTTCTAGGACTCTAATAATATAAATGTTCCATCTTTTTCATCATGGTTCCACAGGTCCCTGAAATTCTGTTCTTTTTCTTTTCCGTGTATTTTATTTCACTGTTCAGATTGTAGTTTCTATTGTTCTATTCTCAATATCATTGATTCATTTCTCTGTCACATTTTTTTCTGTCATTTGAGTCTACTCTGAGTTTTTTTGTGTTTGGGAGGGGAGTATTGTATTTTTAGTTTTATAATTTGATTTCCCTTTGGTTCTTTTAAAAATGTTTTTGACTTGTTTTCTAATACTGTCTATTTTTTTATGTGTTTCAAACATGTTTGTAATTTCTTGTTGAATTGTTTGTGTTGCTTGTTGAATGATGCTTTAAATTCCTCATCAGATACTTCCAACATCTGAGCCATCTCAGTGTTGACATCTGTTGGTTGTCTCACTCAAATTGTGATTTTCTTGTTCATTGGTATGATGAATGATTTTTAGCTGTATTCTGAACATTTTGATTATTATATCATGAGACTGAATTCTGTTTAATATTTTTTTAGCAGACCATCACCCATTTTGGCATACAGATGTGGTATACAAGTCGTGGTGTTTTGGGCATTCAGCTCCCTTCTGGATCCCCACTGACACCATCCTGACAAAGGTTGAGCAGTTATTCATACAGCCTGTGACTGCAGATGAGTGGGGTGGAAACTCAGCAACCTTGTTAGCACTGACTCACGCTGTCCTATTGTCTCCAAGTTGGGTGTAAGCTCATATCCCTGCTAGGCCTAGGTGACACATCCATCCCTCGGTGGGGATGTGAAGGACTGACTAGCCCTACCACAAACTGCCTCCTTCAGTTTCATTGCTGTCAGGTGGGGATAGATGCTCCATTATCCACTGGACCTTACTCAGTACCAAAGCAGGAAACTCAGAGCACTGGCTGCTTCTGCTGGGTGGCAGGTAGAAGATTAGCTCCCTCTTCGACCCTGCCAACACCACTGGGTGGATAAATCAGAACTCCATTCCTGCTTCCTTGGGGCTGTAAGAGAAAATGGAAGGTTAGCTCTGCATTGGCATGGCAGAAACCTTAGGTGGGGATATTTGTCCATTGATGTTTGGCAGGACTAGGGCAGATGTTATCAAAAAGGTTTTCTGTTCTTTTATGCATCTCTCTCTCTCTTTTTTTTTTGTCCTTCATTAAGGGGGAATAGGATTTTCTTGGACATTTTTTTCCCCTTTGCTGTGCTTATTGGTGGTTCCAGATTGCATGTTTTCCAACAGTCCATTCAAGATACATGGGAAGCAGAAAGGAAACCCAGGAAACTGATCACCATATTGTTCCTCAAGTCGTTACATCCTTAAACAGTCTGCCTTTTTTCCACTTTTCAGAGTCTTCCTTTACTTGCTTGTTGTTTTATATCCAGGGTTTTATTTATATGTAAGGGGAAAATCCAGGGAGGAATATAGCTATTTTATTTTGGTTGGAACCAGAATTCAAATTACTTTTTGTGAAAATCTGTAATGACATGGGAAATGCTTAATGTTAAGTTAAAAAAGATAGATAGAATTTACATATATTACATAGTCTTGACCATGTGGTGCATCTCAAAGCTGGATGGAAATATACCACTTTGTCAACAATGATTATGACTGAGTTGGGAGATTAAGTATAATTTTAATTATCTTCATGTTAATACTTTACTTGTGTATTCCAATTTTTCTACAGGGTATATACACAACTTTTACAATACAATACTTTTACTTTATATACTGAGCTATAATCTCCCTTCCTCTTTCTTTTTTCTATTGATCCTAGTTTTGCCCCCTGGAAATACACAGGATAAATAGAACCTCTTTCCCTTGGAGACTCTGTAAGATACAAAAAAAATCCAAATTCATTTAGAATAGGTAAATATGAGCCCCTCCCTCATTTTCCTCTCAAATCTTGGTCTTCAGTTTCTTCTTACCAATATTCTATTATTTATAGCTCCAAGAGCATTCTTCTTGAAAGATAAAATGGAAGCAAATTAGGAATTGGGTCATAGCACTTGTTCATCTTCCCAGGGTAAGTTAGCTGTCTGTTCTCTCTGCACTAGAGCAATCTGCTCATGGCTGTGAGGGCACTCACAACCTGGGTTGTCATTGTAGGTTCTGTTTCCACCCCAAACCAGAATGTGTTCTTTTTCTTTTCTTTCTTTTCTTTTTTTTTTTTTTTTTTAATTTTAGGTAGGCTCCATGCCCAATGTGGGGCTTGAACTCATGACCTGGAGATCAAGAGTCACATGTGCTATAGACTGAGCCAGCCAGCTGCCCCAGAATGAGTTATTTGAATGACTATCCTATTCTCTGTACCAGCCACACTTGGCATAGTGTAGGCACATAAGTAGGCACTCTGTAAATATTGAACTGGATTTGTGAGTGGATGAATAAATGGATGTAGGAGTAATTAACATTTGTTGGATAGATGGATGAATTAAATAACATCCTTAGTCAATGCCACACCACCTGATTCCCCCCAGTTTGATCATTTTCATGCTCCATGCCTTCACATTTTCCACAAGCCTCTCATGTACACAACTATGGTCTCACTGAGGTTTACCTTACAAATTTTGAACACCCTTTGAAATGTCATTTTTGTAAGTCCTACTTTTAATCTTTTGTCTACTATTAAACAATAGGTAGTGAGATTTTAGGAATAGATTTTTTAATAAATTGGTTGGAATATTTCAGCCATTTTCCTGACTGATTAATTTGTCAAATGATTAATTTTTCCTACCCACCTAGAACAGCCTCATCACATTGAGGCATCTATTTATCCATCAAATTTCAATGAAGCAAGTGAGAATTAAAGAGACTTAGCTTGTAACACACAGAACCATTGGCTGAGCAGTGGAAGACCTTAGCAACATCCAGGGGGTGGTCAGGAGGTCAGGTTTAGACCTTTGATATTATCTCCAAATAAGGGTCTCTATACAGTCACAGAGACATTCCAAACAACATAATGACACCACATTGTATGTTCTTGCTTTAAAAGCATTGATTTGTTAAATGGAAGCATGTAAAATATACCACAATTTTTGGTGGCCCAGTTGTGGAATTTCATCCTTTTTTAACATAACAGGAACTTAAAAAAATCAAAGTACCTAAGGACTTTCTTGATCTTTAAGAAGTTGTGGGAATTGGAACCAATATTCTTTGAGCAGCTGATCATGATGGCTTGGAATAATTGTCCACCACTATCATGGTTTGTTCTTCTGGAATAGTGAGCAAATGGAACAATCCCAGGTGAGAATTCATTCCAAAGAAGGTGTAAAAAAATTGCATTTGCTTCTTTGGCCCTACTTCTGTTTCAGGAGATGCCCTTTGGCCTTACAAGAGCCCCAGTATATAGGGGGGTCAACATATCTTGACAGATTTTCATCAGTTAATCTCTTCTGGTAAGGGTCATAGTTATTTGCTCATTTTATGTGAATGCAAATACAAAAGGCTTTTTTCCTCTACAGACATATTTTCTCATACTCCAGAGCAAACCTATGCGTAACAAACCTTCCATGTAATGAAGGCTTTTTAGGGCTCTGAATGCCATTGTTTCTGTTTAAGAAGTGGGGGAAATAGTTTCTTCTGGAAGACACAGATGGTGTAATAGCATTGTCCCAGGGTGCTGCATTTTTTTCTTATTTTTATATGTTCTTCTCTTTGGACTTTTATTAAAATTAACCTGTTAGGAGATGATTGAACCCAGGAAACTTCACTTAGATAACAGGATAATTTCCCCACTATGAAATACATAGCAACCTACAAGTACTTTTGCATTGATGGCCTTTGTTTATGAGTCAACAAAATATTCAGATTTTTCCAAGGTATTTGAAATTATGGTGCCTTTTTAAATCTTTCCTTATCACTATGAACTGCCTCACAAAAATTACATTAAAATACATTTATTGTAATTTATATAATTCATTCAACTTCATTTATTGAGAGTTTACTAAGTGCCACCCACTGTTTTAGGTGCCTGGGATATAGCGATGAACAAAACAGACAAAGGTCCCTGTTCTTGTGGAGCTTACTTTAAGTGGGAAGGAAAAGTAAATGAAGAGATATAACATATGTCAGGCAGTGATAAATGCTATGAAGAAAATGAAGCACTGTAAGGCACTAGAGAATAACAAGAGTAGAATCTTACATAGGACAGTCAGGGAAGCCTTGTCTTAGTATATAATATAAGGAGTGAGGGAGTGAGCCCTGTGGGTGTTGGGAGGAAGAGCATTCTAGGAAGAGAAATCAGCAGATACAAAGGCTCTTTGACAGTAGCATGCCTGGCATATTCAAGAGACATCATCAAGAAGGTTAGTATAGCTGAAGAGCGATGATGGAGGGGGAGAAGAGGAAGAAGAGATATTCAGAGCTCAAAACAATGCAGGTTTTCTAGGCCATGGGAGGGATTTTGAATTTCATTCTAAGTGTGTTGAGAAGCCAGTGGAAGGGTTTGAGTAGGGGAATGACATGAGCTAACTTACATCTTAAGAGAGTCACTTTGGTTGCCAAATAAAAAATAGCCTGATGGGGCCAAGAAAGAAGCACAGACACCAGTTTTTGAGCTATTGCAATAGTGCAGGGGAAAGATGATGGTCATTTGATGTAAGATAGTATGTAGAGGTGGTGAAAAGTGATCAGATTCTGCATGTATTCTGAATATAGAACAACAGGATCTGCTGATGTAGTGAATGTAGAATATGAGAAAAAGAACACAGTCTAGAATAACACCAGCACTAAGGATTTTGACCTGAGAAACTGAATGTGTGAAGTTACCATTTACTGAAATGGGGAATACTGGGGTAAGAGCAGGTATGGAAGAAAGTCTTTGAAAATTAAGACTTGCTTTAGACATTTAAAATTAAGAGGCCTATTGGACATCCAAATGGAGTTATAAAGCAAGCTGCTAGAATACATGAGTCCTTATTACTAAAAATGGGACTAACAATAGGAATAAACTTATCTCAGTATTTCTCAAAGTAAATTTTGCAGTTTGCCAGTCTTATGTGCTATTTAATAATATTATATTGGACTTCCATTTCTGACTATGGTAGGGTAAATGGTACCAGAGTAAACCTCATCCCCCATAAACAACTATGAAACTGGGCAAAATATATAGACAATTGTTTTAGGCAATGTACAAAAAGCAGCACAAGACTGTAATTCCTGAAAGAAAGGAAACTTATAAGGTGAAGGTCTTTATTGCCCAAATAAATCTTGGGGAAAGTTTTGGGGGTTTTTTGTTTGTTTTTTGGGTTTTTTGGGGAGGAGGTTTCTAACTGACCACAGCAGAGCATTGGAGTCTAAGCAGAACACTGGTCTATCTGAGCTGAGGAGGTAGAAATAATAGTTCAGGTCAGCTGAAATAACTGGAATCTGTGGTGTGGGACATAGCAGAGGAGGGAATTATAAAGAGAGGGGACCTTAGAAGCCCATATGGGGAACCCCCATGAATCCAATGATGAAGGATGAGCTGTCAATGTGCAGGGAAAGACCTCTTGAAGCTTAGAAGACAGCAAGTGCTATAATGTTGAGAATAGAATACTAGAGGCTGAACAGTACTTGAGGACATTGGAGGATAGCCCTGCCAGAGTAGAGATCTTGTTTATACCTCATTAACATCCCGTCATCCAGCTGAGACACTGGAAATCCTGAACTTAGGAGTAAGAATGTACTCCAAACCTAGTAGTAACATCTACTTCAAATTCACCCTAATCAATTTTAAAGCCAAGTCCCAAAAATGTTCACATGGGATAAGAAGAGATGGGAGGCTGAGTTCTGCCAAGTTAGAATGGGTTGGGAAACATCTTAACTTTCCACATATTGGCATTAACCAGGTATAAACCTAAGACTTTATAAGTTCCTAGTAATAATCCATTAATTAATCAACCTGTTAAAACAAGAATTAGTACCCTTCAGAGAAAGAGAACAGAAACCAGAGTCTCTAAAATGTGCTCTCAAAATGTCTAGTAAATAATCAAAAATTGCTAGACATTCAAAGAAACAAAATAATGTGATCCACAATAAACATTTTTTTTTAAGATTTTATTAATTTATTTGAGAGAGAGTGAGAGCAAGCATGAGAGGAGAGACAGTCAGAGGGAGAAGCAGACTCCCCACCAAGCAGGGAGCCCGATGTGGGCCTCAATCCTGGGACTCCGGGATCATGATCTGAGCCGAAGGCAGTCGCTTAACCACCTGAGCCACCCAGGCACCCCACAATAAAAAATTTTTAAGGCAATCAGTTGAAACCAAATCTAAGATGGACCATGTTTTAGAAATAGCAAAAAAGACTTTAAAGAAAATGTAAAACTTCTGTTCCAAGAATTAGAGAAAAATATGATCTGAGTGAGTGAACAGATAAAGAATCTCAAAAGAAAAAAGAAAACTATGTAAAATCAAAATTCTTGAAGAGAAAAGTAGAAATGCTATTTTGGGGCCAAAAAAAAGACTCAGTGGATGATTAAAATGGGAGAGTTTTGCAAAAGAGTTTGACAGGTTTGTTTATTGCAGTACTTCATAAAGACTTTAATATGCTTGTATGCATTATGAATATCCAAAAGAAATTATAGGACGCAGCAGTTTCCAAACATATTTGACTGGTGAACTCATGTCACCTAGGAATATGGCCTGAAGAACATATTTGAAGATTACCCTTAGCTTTGTACTTCTATCTCCTCTAACTGTGCTCATTCCCTAAGCTGCCATGCACTCCCATGCCTCTATGCCCTTGAACACTACCTCCTTTGCTTTAAAACTATTCACACACCCATATGCCTATGATTAACTGTTCATCCTTTAAAAATTATTTTAAATATCTTCTTCTTAAGTCTTCCCAAACTCACTCTCATAGAATTAGCCACTCCATCTTCTGAGAATCCCTAGCACCTAGAAACATCCACTGAATTATCATTTGCCATATTGCATTATAGTTATGTGTTTGCATGACTCTCCTTCTTGTGACCTCCTTATGGGGATTGTCACCTTCTTGAGGGCAGTGATCAATCTGACTCATCTTGATATCCTCAGCATACAATATAAGGCTAGGGCTTGGTAGCATCATAAGTATTTGTTGAGTGAGCAGTGTCTTACTTCATATTACAATCAATGGAAAACAATGATCAAGATAATGCATGCTCCAATTTTTAGTAGCACTAAGGCAAATCACTATAATCCTCTGAGGCATAGTATTTCCTAGTGATTAGAAACACAAACTCTGGGGCAAGACTGCTAGGGTTCAAATCTATACCACTTTCTACCTGTATAACCTAGGGCAACTTAATTAACTTCCTTTAGCCTCAGAAACTTCATCTGGAAAATGGGGATACTAGCACCCTCTACCTCATAGGGTATGTGAGGATTAAATGAGAAAATTCATATAACATAGTTATCACAAAGTCCTACATATAAGAAGCACTCAGTGAGCAGTGGCTATTTATATTATTACATTTTTCTGCTTGTCATCTGCCTGCCAACACCTCCCCTCCTAAGCATCAGTCAGTTATCAGTGTTTTCCTCTCCAGCTTCCTTACCCACCCAACACCCTGCCTTTTACTACCTCCCCCTACCAATGCCTATCTACCTACTTATACCAAAAGGACAGCATGAGCAGTCAGCATGTTCCAGAGTGCATTTATCCTCACATACACCTGCAGTGTTTTATGCACAGACCCAACTCAACCCTCAAGGCCAGAGTAGATCTGAGTCTGCCCATGAAGCTTTACCAACTCTTATTCTTTCCCTTCCCTTCTGCAGCATTTGTCTGGTCCACATGATTTGGCCTTTGGCTGTGTACTCCCTTTGTTTCATATATGCCAGTGCTCTTTCCTCAGAAACTCTGTGGTCCTTCTGGGCAGGGACCTAAGCTCGTATTATTTCCTTCTGTGATGGCCTCCTTGACTCTAGACCCAGGAAAGGGCCATTGTAGGATATTTGGAGTGCAGCAGGGCATGAAACCATCTCTATCAATGTCCTTTGGTGTTGCAGTGATCATACCACAGAAGTCACACGCACAAGCTGCCTTCAGAGTCCAGGCAGCAGGTTTGTGTGTGAGACACTTAATGTTTTAAATAACTGATCATTATAACTCAGTGATGTAATGTGTTACCTAAAAAGTCTTAATGGCCTTGAGCTGCATGAGTAGAAGACAGGTTAGGGACAAGAGCAAGAGCTCCATATTCTCTCAGCTGGTGAGACATATTATGTTCCATCCTTGCATGCTGAGGGATAGTAATGGCATTCCCAAACACATATGAAGGAGGGAAGCAAGGATGTTTAGTAGTCTAGAAATGGCACCAGAGGGTAAAGAGCTGGAAGACTTGAAGATATTTAGTTAAGAAAACATTTGGCTTAGGGGCGCCTGGGTGGCTCAGTTGGTTAAGCGACTGCCTTCGGCTCAGGTCATGATCCTGGAGTCCCTGGATCGAGTCCCGCATCAGGCTCCCTGCTTGGCAAGGAGTCTGCTTCACCCTCTGACCCTATCCCCTCTCATGTGTTCTTTCTCTCTCATTCTCTCTCTCTCAAATAAATAAAATCTTTTTTAAAAAAAAAAAAAGCACTTTAAAAAAATTTAAAAAAAAGAAAACATATGGCTTAGTGTGAGGTCTTTTGACAAAGACTGTTAGACTTCTTTCAAATCCTTAAAATCTAACCTTGATAGTGACATAGCTATAACAACTTAGCAAGAGGCTTTTAATCTCATTACTTCTATTAAGCCTGTAGACCAAGTGATTTGGAAAGATACTTTCTCCTTCACCTTCCCCATCCCAATCTTAATTATAGAAAAAGCAAACTACTCCTCAGAACATTCTCCTCAGATCAGGGCTTTAAAGTGTCATAAACTATTTCATACAAAATGTGAGGTCTGGACATCAGTGAGAACAATACACTCTAAACTGACCATTCAAGGGCACCTGGGTGGCTCTGTTGGTTAGGCGTCTGCCTTCGGCTCAGGTCATGATCCCAGGGTCCTGGGATTGAGCCCCACATTGGGCTCCCTGCTCCACGGGGAGCCTGCTTCTCCCTCTCCCACTTCCCCTGCTTGTGTTCCTGCTCTTGCTCTCTCTCTCTGTCAAATAAATAAATAAAATCTTTTTTAAAAAAATAAATAAACTGACTACTCATTGTAGGAAGACAGTGAATATTACCTTGCAGTATTTGGATTATGTTACCACACAAGAGTTAGGTTACTACATGTGTCCATAGAAAATCATAAGGAAGAGACTGAGCAGACACAACCAATGGTGGGATTTACACTCCAAGAACTAATGATAATAAAACAATCAGAGATTTAAAATATCCAAAAATATAAAAGAATGAATAAAGCCCATAAGGCAGGAAAAAAAGGAAGCAAAAAAAATTGGAAATGGAATATATAGTCATTAAAATTTTAAATACTCAATAGACAAGTTAAACAGACTAGATGAGTAGAGAGAGAACTATTGGTTTGGAAGATGGGTCGGAGGAAATCACACCAAAGTACAGAGAGGAAAGGACAGAAATTATTAAAGTAAAATCAGTACAATGTGGAGAATGGCAGAACCTCATAGAAATCTACTAGGAGATCTAAAGGAGGCGAGAATTAGGGAGATGCAACCTATTTCAGAGATAATGGCAGAGAATTTACCAGAATTGGAGGAGGATGAGTGCTCAAATGGAAAAAGCACAGTGGATTATGAGCAGGAGAGAAATAAATCCACCTACGGTCACATCATAGTGAAACTGGGGGCATCAAACACAAAGGCAAAATATTAAGATTCTCTTCAGAAAAGGAACTGAAGTAAGTTACTGAGAAGCCACATCCTGTCTTGCCTGGTGGTCTGGTGGTCTTAAGCTTCCAGCCAGAAAAAAGGAGCAAGAACTGAGAAATAGCCAGTTATTCCCCAGGTAAAGGGTAGGAGATTTGAGAGAGGCACTAGGCCCAAAAGGTGAGAGTTTCATCAAAACCACTTTGCAGGGCCTTATTGTTAAGATTTATTGATAATATGGGCTTGGGCTTTCACCCATTAATTGTGTTTTGGGAAGTGGTGGTGTCAGGAGTCTTAAATTATTATGAGGTAAGAACTATGTCTTTTATGCTCACTCTGGGCCTAGGCACAAATTCAGCACTTTATAAATATTAATTGGATGAATGAAAGAACAGTGTTATTTTGCAGAAACAGATAGTGGGATGTGGACCAACTAGACTAACAGGTACTGAGGAGGCTAAGATGGCAAGTTTACACTGTTCTTTTGAGAAAATTGATGGTAAAGGAGTATAATAAAGTAAGTTCTTGGAAAGGGGCTACAGGGTCAAAGCAACTTTTTTGTTTTATACTCTCTGGAGAGTGACATCCATGATGTGGATGAGTCCTAGGTCATCAGGCCTTCTCTATCCATGTCCTGAAGGAATGCAGCCAGTGAGGATATGTCAAGGGCCATCCCAAATGTCAGGTCATGTTAGGATGGACCCATCTATGACAGAGTTGCTAAGTCTCTCAACCAACTTCTAACCATGGTTGTGTCCACTGCCCACCACCCACCCCTGTTGTAAACTCAGCCCCGCCCTGGGTAGGACTGCAAGACGTTTTCTTTTTAGACAACTGACTCTGGCAAAATGTAAATATGACCTCTGAGAACAGCTAACCTGAATACTTGAGGGTTGATTCCAGTAGGAACTAAGAATTTCTTCATCATTTTCGTTTACAGAATTATAAGGTCATGACAAAAGTTGAGTTTTGTGATGAGTTTTAAATATCACCACCCAGAAAAGCTTAGAGTCCCCGCCTATTGGAATATACTTGAGGAAACTGCTTCTTTCGTGTGTGTGAGGTTGGACAACCCATTTTTCCAAACTTCTGTTTCTTCATCAGTAAAATAAATGAGGGAGCTGGATTACACTTTGGGCTTGCAATCAAGGATACGCTCATGTTCAGACTTCACCTTGACCCTCAAAATCAGGGTGTTCGAGGGTGGAACCCAGGCCTCCAGAGTGGATTCTGTCATACACTGCTGGTTACTGGCTTAGATTCTTTGAATTCCTAACATTTGATACTAATACCCCCAGTTTTCTTAAAGTAAAACCTGTCTAATAGTAGTGCTAAAATTTCCCTCATGAAATTTTGGTATTATGATTGCATTTAAATTGGTTTTTTAAGACACTTTATTCAGATGAATAATTCGTTTATAATAAAAGAAACCCAAGTACTAATGCCTTATTAATCTATATAGCTGTAATATAATATCCATCATTTAAATGAAACTAAGTACTTGATTTAGGAAGAATGCCTACTGAAATAAATGAGATGTTTTAATTAGGAAATGTTCTATAACATTCATGATGAGAAAGGGCACTGTAGGAGTCTCCGGGCAAAATTACCTCATTTTATTACCAAACCTTTAGACTTGAGAATAAGAGAAAAAGTCTTATGCAGGGATGCGAACAAAGAACTAAAACTTACCATGGAATTGAGAACAGAAATTACGGGCATGGCTAAAAAGGAGAACATAGCTGTAGGGAAATGACCTTCTTGTAACAGAGCCCAGGCAGTGAGTCAGAAATAGCCGGTGAAGGGGAAGTCCTGGTGAGATAGGCTCCGAACATGGATGGGTCTCCGTCTCTCCAGTCTACACAGACAGGCAGCAGTATGGTCTCAGCCATCTTCGGATGATGTCAACACGCTGCCCCATCACAGGGCAGAGGTGGGACAGGGCAGTGACTCTGCTGTTACTAAGTGCCTCCATCATGTCAACGTCAAGACTCAAAATAGGAATTGGGTTCAGTTATAGAAAAATAAAGTTGCTTTCCTTGCACTTCCAAGTTTGTGGGCCGGGATCCATCCCTGCCACAGAGTTGCTATTCTCATGACCTTTGTTATTGCTGTCCCTGCCTTCATTCTGAGAGCCCTTTCACCTCTGCCCTGTGGCTCAAGTGGAGGTCCCTGACATACCCCACGTCCTTGCTGCTCAAGTTACCATCTGTCCTTCCATTTCTCCAAGGATAGACTGTCCCCTCCCTCCCTCCATTACCAGTGGGAGAACTCACTCATTCTCTCCTGCATTTCATTCATTCATCCTAAAAATGTCATGTGTCAGAGACCACTTTAGGCCACAGAAATATAGCAGGGAACAGACAAGTTCCTTCTCTCCTGAAGATCGCGTTCTGAAGGTGACAGACAGACAGTAAACAAATAAATTTATCATGTGTCAAGTGGTGGCAAGTGCTCTGAAGATAAATATAGTAGGGCGAAGGAATGAAGAGAGACAGGAGGCAGATGCTATTTTAGAGGTGGTCAGGGAGGCCTCTCTGTAGAGCTGACATTTGAGCAGAGAGCTCTGTGAACCTATAAAAATGGTTTATACACATATAACCACAGATAATCAGCCAACTGGCACAGTAGGGGGACTGTTCCCTTGGCAGCATACCCAGAGCCATGTCACAATCTAAGGCCGTATCAAGTGACTTTTTAAAAACAGGTAAATGCTACCTGGATGCACATCTTCACTGATGAAGGAGAAACTGACCAAAAATAAAAACTGGCGGCAGCAGAAATGGGCTTCCATTCAAAACAATGTTCCTTTAAACATATATAAAATTACTTAGTGAAAGAGGAAGATTATGAAAAAATGTAAATACCTAAAACCATCCAGTTGGCATTTCCAAATAGTGTTTTCCCTTACCCTGTACTGGTTTGAAAATGTTGAGAGAAGGTTTAGAACTCCATGGTCTCAGTCACGTTCCAAGATTCCACAGGGAAACACATGCTCTAGCCAACAAAAGATCTCCTCTCGACTGCATGTAAGAGGTAAGATGGTGTGGCTGGACTCAGTGAGATTTTGGAATCAGGGGGGTGTTGGTTTGAACAGAAATTGAGACAGAGAAGTTAAGTAACTTGCCCAAGATCACACAGCCAGTAAGACATGAAGCCAGGATTAAAACCTGGGCAGATCTCAAGGGAATTCTGCTGAGGGGGAAAAAGTCAATCTCAAAAATGATCCCATTTGCATAACATTCTTGAAATAATAAAGTTATAGAGATAGAGAAACAGATTAATGGTCACCAGAGCTTAGGGAGAGAGAGGACTGTAGCGATATAAGAGCAATATGGAAGATCCTTGTGATAGTGGAACAGAATCTTGATTGGGATGGTAATTATACATATCTTCACTTGATAAAATTGGATGGAACTACACACACACACACACGCACACACGAATGCATTAAAATGGGTGAAATCTGAAAAAACTCTGTGGATTGTCCCAGTGTCAATTTCCAAATTTTTGACAGCATACTATACTTCCGCAAGATGTTACTATTGGGGGAAACTGAGTGAAGGGTACACAGGATTTCTCCTGTTTTTATTTCTTACATTTGTATGTGAATACAATTATTTCAAAGTTAAAAAGTAAACAAACAAAAAAATGCTGGCAATCTGAGTCCTGAGCTGAAGCCTTAACCACGATGTAGGACCAGTGATTACCATTTTATCTATCAAGGGATTCTTTAATTAAACAATATATTCTACAATATCTATTATTCTGAGATGTTTCGTTTACCTCTTTAACGGACAAGAAGAATAAATCAAATTTAAAATAGTTTTAGAATATATTTATTAAATATTTTAATTAAATCCTTACTCTCTCATGACAATAATCCACACAAAACATTCAAATTCAGTGTAGGGGGAAAAACAGATGCTAAAATATTTACAATCCTTCCACAAGTTCCCACTAAAATAAAAATTTCTAGAGATAGAAAAGTTATCAAGAGGCAAAAAAAAGCTTTTTTTTTTTTTTAAAGATTTTATTTATTTATTTGACAGAGAGAGACACAGCGAGAGAGGAAACACAAGCAGGGGGAGTGGGAGAGGGAGAAGCAGGCTTCCCGCTGAGCAGGGAGCCCGATGCGGGGCTCGATCCCAGGACCCTGGGATCATGACCTGAGCCTAAGGCAGACGCTTACCGACTAAGCCACCCAGGTGCCCCAAGAGGCAAAAAAAAGCTTTGAAATGATTCTCAATGTCTAGCAACATAGATTGAACTCCCTATGCTTGCTCTTGTTCTGTATTCCTGGAAGTTTGTAGGAAGAAAGGAAAACCTGTGCTCAGTATTCTGAGAGCTTCACTCCAAATCCATAGGAAATGTAACTTCCCTTTTGTTCCTTTAGCTGTTGGACTTATCTGAAATTTACATTATAGGCACTGCAGGGTACTGTATCACATTTTTTGTTTTCACATTTATTGGTTAATAATCTACCCAAACAGTTATACTTAATTGTGGGGAAACGGATTTTTGAAAACTAGCTTTTAAAAAGCAGATTTGGGATAGCCCAAGATGAGGCTCTGCAGGGACCATGGGCATGGGGGCAGGGTGGGTCTGCTAGATTGTGTCTGGAAACTGCAAACCTGGGTCTGAGAAGCAGGAAAGGAAATTCCCAGGAAAGCATCACAGCCCGAAGGAACCCGAGGGCAAGGAAAGGGTGAGCCTGACCTCAGAAATCACAGGAAGAGCTGAGCCCAGGTGAGGATCCTCTCTCTGCCGCTGAGCACGGCTGGCCTAGGAACATCACACCTGCGCTAGACTCCTACCACTGTGTAGCCTGTGTCCTTAGAAGGGCTGCACAGTGCTCCCCTGAAGACCTGCTTTTCCTTCACCTCCTCTGCCCGACTCTTCCCTCTTTCTATGATAGAAATGGTCTGTTTGAGAACAAATATAAAGGATTTTTTATAGTACACCATTAGTTTCTGATATAATGTTCAATGATTCATTAGTTGCATATAACACCCAGTGCTCATCACATCATGCGCCCTCCTTAATGCCCAGCAAAAAAAAAAAAGGATATTTTAATGGTAACTTAAAAAAATTATGGATTTCCAAGCCCAAGATTTTATTATTATTTTTAATCAATGAAAAACATTTTACTCGAGGGCGCCTGGGTGGCTCAGTCGTTAAGCGTCTGCTTCGGCTCAGGTCATGATCCCAGCATCCTGGGATCGAGCCCCACATCGGGCTCTCTGCTCCGCGGGAAGCCTGCTTCTCCCTCTCCCACTCCCCCTGCTTGTGTTCCCTCTCTCACTGTGTCTCTCTTTGTCAAATAAATAAAATCTTTAAAAAAAAAAAAAAAACATTTTACTCGAGCATTCTTACATGCCCTCGGAACCCTGGTGGCTGCAGGGTGTCAGTCCCGGGAGCTGGGCGCCAGGTGACAATGACAATCGCTTTGATGGTGGTAGCGTATCAGAGCACAGGAGAGGACACTAGAGCAAAGATCTGAGTCACAGCTAAATTACCTTTGCTGCTTTTAGCATTTGTCTTTGATTCCAGATTTTTCCATGAAGTTATGATGAACCCAAGTCAGGGCGTATGTCCATTATTTTACAGCCTCCGTCAATAAGTGCAAACACTATCACATTCCTACTTGTGCAACTTGGGGGAACTGGTATAATATTTGGGAGTATCAGCCCAACTTGTAGTGATCCTTTTACTGCCCCTCTTACCAGGAGTGGAGAGCCCCCCAGTAGCCTTGAATATCTTGAAATATTACACCTGCCCCCAACCCCACCCACCCAAACACATCTAATGGGCCCCACTTCTCCTTCCTGTGAATTGACAATTAGTCTGAAATTCTGGTTCTGTCTGTTCTGTGTTTTGAACAGACACTGCAGCCTACATGTTTTATGCTATGGGAATGGAATGATAGAGAACACACATCTTCAGGGATAGGAATGAGACAGATAGATGAGAGGTACATAGAGGGAAGTGTTCTCAGAGATGTTCTTTCTGAAACACTTTCTGAAACCTGCCCCTAGTCCTGTCCTTGGGAGTCTGGGAGACACTTTATTTTTTAATAATAATTTCTACCTTTCTGGCTATCTGGCTTGTATCAGTTTATCTTACCTTCCATGGAAGTGTCCTAATGAATACTGATAGAGTCTACAAGGTCATAAACTGAGCTGATTGCTCGGCACTATGTCTTCAGTGCCCACTGCAGTGCCTGGAATGTAGTAGGGGCTCAATAATAGACATTGAATTAATGCATGAACAAGACCCTGGGCAAGTATACCATATATGGGAGGAAACAGTGGGAAAGAAGTGTGCCAGAAGAGAGTTCCCTGCTCAGCAGTTATGATGGTGCAGGTAGACAACAGAATGTCTTAGATGGGAAGCCTAATGTGTTGGGAACACATAATCGAAAGTTAAGGTATTCATCTGTTTTTTAGTGCCTACCCAAAATCTTTTAAATGCCCTCTCTATATTTTAATGATTTCCTAGATTGTGAAGATACTTTCAGATATAGAAGCCAGATCCTATCTTTCCTAGCCCACCTTTCCACTTGGGTATGGATATTTGACTGGATTCCATAAATCAGATGAAATCAGTGTGAGAGATCATTTGAAAGCCAACTGCAAGAGGAAACAGACAAGGCTCAGGGCATCGGTGTGGCTGGTGTGGTGGAGACAGGCAGTGTGGTTCTGGGGTCAGGTCTCCCCTACTGGGTTGGTTCTGTGAAGAGGTTGTAAACAATGTCCCTAAAGTTTTATCCCTTCTAAGGACAGTGTGATTTTTCTAATACCTCTTAACAAGTTCTTCCAGTTTAAACTAATTAGAGTGGACACAGGATATAGAAGCTAAAGTCTTAGTCATGAGGACAGAGCTGAACGTCATGTCTAATAGTTAAGATGAGCTCTAAAATGAAAGAAAGAGTGAGTGAAGCAGGAGGCCAGGAGAATGATCCCTCAACAACCAATTTTTGGACTAATTTGATTTTTCTCTATTGTTTGTCTATTTTCTATTTTATTAATTTTCACTCCTATTTTTATTATTTCTTTCTTTCTATTTATATGAGCTTAATTTTTTGGTTTTATAAGCAGAAACTTACATCATTTATTTTAGACTTTCCTTTTTTTCTAGTGTAAGCATTACAGTTATCCTTTTCCCCCCATAAGCGATGCTTATGCTTCATCCCACACATTTTGTTATGTCAGGCCTTCTTTATCCTTGAGTCATAAATATGTTCTCATTTCTCCTGTGATTTCTTCTTTGACACGTGCATTATTTAAACTGTTTAACATCCAGGGGCGCCTGGGTAGCTCAGTTGGTTAAGTGTCTGCCTTCAGCTCAGGTCATGATGCCTGCTTCTCCCTCTGCCTGCCGCTCCCCTTGCTTGTGCTCTCTCTCTCTGCCAAACAAATAAATAAAATATTTAAAATAAATAAATAAAGTGTTTAATGTCCAAACATGAGGATTTTCCTTTTCTTGATATCTTTCTAATATTGATTTCTGTTTTAATTCCAGTGTGGTTAAAGAACATATTCAATGATTTGAGTCCTGATAAATTTATCAAGGATTGTTTCCCAGCCCAGCAGATGGTGTATCTTAATGAACTCACACACACTTGAAAAGATTGTGTGTTCTGCTCACAGGTGGAGTGTTCCATAAACACCAATTAGGTGAAATTGGTAGAAAGTGTTACATAAGTCCTCTCTGTCTTTATGATTTCTGTCTACCTTTTTTTATTAAATACTGAAAGAGGATTATTAAAATCAGCATTGTAATTCTGGATTAGGCTAGTCCTCCTTTCATTTTCATCAGTTTTTTTAAGATTTCCTTTTTATTTTAAATTTTCACAATCCCTTGTATCAGTTACCTGTTGCTGTGTAACAAATTACCCCCAAACTAAGCAGCTTAAAACAACAAACATTTGTTATCAGTAATCTGGGGATAGCTTACCTGGGTTCTTTTGGCTCAGTTTCTCACAAGTCTATAATCAAAGTGTCAGTCGGGCCTGCAGTCTTGGTCATCACAAGGCTCCCAGTTATTCTCCAAGCGCATTCATGTGGCTGATGGCTGGCCTCAGGTCCCTGCTGGTTGTGGGTTATAGCCTTGCCTAGTGGGCTTTTCCATATGGATATTCACAGCAGAACTGCTCTCTTCCCCCAGAGGGAACAGAGAGATTTTTGCAACCTAATCTTAAAGTAAAATCACATCACTCTTGCCATATTCTATTCATTAGAAGTGTCATTAGATTCAGCCCACACTCCAGGTGGGGAGGGTGTGGTTTACAGAAAGCTGTGAATAACAATGTGGAGATAATTGGAAGCCATCTTAGAGCCTTCCCACCACACCCTCAAGGCACTCAACAAAGAAAGGGAACTTAGTCCTACATACAGACATATTTAGTGATACTGGATTATTTCATGGCATCCATGCAAATGCTAAGCAACCAGTCCTCTGGACAGTAGGACTCAAGGCAGTTCTAAGGACTCTGCAGCAAAAGTTTGTAGATGGTCATGTGTAAGCTCTGCCATTTTCATAACTCAGAATTCACCCTCAATATTCATATCTCTTAGTAAAAAATTTTAAGAGAATCTGATTGGACCAGCCTGGATAGGAGTCCATAGCCAATCAACTCTGGCAGGGAAAGCAAGATCATGAAGAATAAATTCATGTGACAGAGATGCACAAACTGTGGGCAAGGGAGCAGTGCAGACAGAGAGAGAAGGTCCTATGTGCCAGGTGTCAGCCTGATGATGCTTACAACCAGCACCTCTATTAGGAACAAGGAGGCAGTGGCTGGAGCTGAGAGTGGGCTGGCTCATGGGAGAAGAGCTTTGATGAAGTCCAGGGGCCTTAGGAAGCAGGGAGGAGCATTTATAGTAGCCCTGTCTGTTTGTGGAGACTCATGTCCCACACATTTCTACATACCTCAGAGATATCAGTGGTCCCTGGGCACTGTGTTAATGATCAAAGAAACTTTAGTGTCCTGTCTTTACTTGAAGAGTAATCTGAGAAGAGGAGTTTAGCTCAGAGCTGGACTTGAGTCTTACATGTTGAACTGGACAAGCAACCATGGCATCAGGAGGCTCTGAGCACTCAGCTTCTTCAGTAGGCAAGAGTAGGTGGTTCTGAGGCCCTGCCAGATGCAGCAAGGTGTGGGCATTATCTGCTGCCACCTTGGGCCAAGTTTGGTTGTTTCAAATGTTTGGCAAGTGCACAAGTACTTTGGATGAAGCTTGATGATTTGATCTTCCAGGCCAGGCCCCACCAGCACCAGTGATGGTCTAGGATCCCTTGTTAGCCGTATCTAGAGAAGCTAGCTCTGGCGCTGAAATAGCTGAGGCCTATTATTGCTTTTTAAAAACTTTTTATTATGGAAAATTCCAAGCATACCTAAAAGTAGAAAGACTGGCATAATGAACCTCCATGTACTGGTCGCCTGGCTTCAATAATAATCAACTCATGGCTAATCTTCTTTCATCTGTAACCCTACCTTCTGCCCCCACTTATCCTGTAGAGTATTTTGAAGCAAATCCCATCGTATTGTTTCATTCATAAATATTTCAGTATATATTTCTAAAAGATAAAGTCTCTAAAAAAAAATCCATAACCACGATCATGCCAATGAACAATTCTTCATCAAAAATCCAGCCAGTATTCAAATATTCCCTGTTACTGCTTTTTTTTTAACATACAAACTCTAAAAATTAAAATTTGAATTCTCTCCAACTGCTTTTTAAAACATTCATATTTCATTGGTGACTACATTCAAATAAAAATATATTAAACCGAAGTTATATTGCAAGTTACATTACAAAGCTTTAGAGATCAAGACAGTATGATACTGGCATGAAAATAGATACATAGATCAATAGAACAGAAAAGAAAACCCAGAAACGAACCCACAACTATACAGTCAACTAATCTTCGATAAAGCAGGAAAGAATATCCAATGGAAAAAGACAGTTTCTTCAACAAATGGTGTTGGGAAAACTGGACAGCAACATGCAAAAGAATGAAACTGGACCACTTTCTTACACCGCGCACAAAAATAAATTCAAAATGGATGAAAGACCTAAATGGAGACAGGAAACTATTAAAACCCTAGAGGAGAACACAGGCAGTAACCTCTTTGACATCAGTTGTGCCATATTTTTTCTAGATACGTCTCCTGAGGCAGGGGAAACAAAAGCAAAAATAAACTATTGGGACTTAATCAAAATAAAAAGCTTCTGCACAGTGAAAGAAACAATCAAAACTAAAAGGCAACCTATGGAATGGAGAAGATATTTGCAAATGACATATCTGATAAGGGGTTAGTATCCAAAATCTATAAAGAGCTTATAAATTCAACACACAAAAACAAATAATCCAATTAAAAAATCGGCGGAAGACCTGAATAGACATTTTTCCAAAGAAGACAGAGATGTCCAATAAACACATGAAAGGTGCTCAACATCACTCATCATCGGGGAAATACAAATCAAAACTACAATGAGATAACACCGCACACCTGTCAGAATGTCTAAAATCAGCAACACAAGAAACAACAGGTATTGGTGAGGATGTGGAGAAAGGGGAACCCTCATGCACCGTTGGTGGGAATGCAAACTGGTGCAGCCACTCTGGAAAACAGTATGGAGGTTCCTCAAAAAGTTGAAAATTGAACTACCTTATGATTCAGCAATTGCACTACTAGGTATTTATCCAAAGAATACAAAAATACTAATTCGAAGGGATACACTCACACTGATGTTTATGGCAACATTATCTACAATAGCCAAATTATGGAAAGAACCCAAATGTCCATCAACTGATGAAGGAATAAAGAAGATATGGTATATATAACCATGAAATATTACTCAGCCATAAAAAGAATGAAATCTTGCCATTTGCAATGATGTGGATGGAGCTAGAGAATATAATGCTAAGCAAAATGTCAGAGAAAAACAAATGCCATATGATTTCACTCTTATGTGGAATTTAAGAAACAAAACAAACAATCCTGGGGAAAAAAGAGAGAGGCAAACCAAGAAACAGACTCTTAACTATAGAAAACAAACTGATGGTTACTGGAGGAGAGGTATGTGGGGGAATGGGAGAAATAGGGGATGGGAATCAAGGAGGGCACTTGTCGTGATGAGCCCCGGTGGTGTATGGAAGTGTTGAGTCACTATATTGTACACCTGAAACTAATATTACACTGTATATTAATTGGAATTTAAGTAAAAACTTAAAAACATATTAAACCAACCAACAAAGTATAAATGTTAGAAAGTTAAGGCTAGTCTGTACAACTTTATAACTCATGAGAAATTGAAACCAGTTTCCACCATCTTTTCTCAGGCTGCTGTTTCTTATTTTCCAAGGAGAAGAGAAAATAATTTAAAGCCTGTGGTAGTCATTAGGGCTATTAAATTGTCCTGCCCTCTCTCCTTACAGCCATAGGCAGGATTACACTTCCCCGTCCTTTGAAGTGAGGTGCAGCCATATGACTTGTTTGGACCAATGTGTTGTGAGTAGACGGGAGGAAAATCAATTCCATCGGGTCATTTAATTGCCATCATCAGACCCTCAAGAGCATTCTTCACTCTGCTACAGAGACCCACTTTACTCCATCAGCTGTGGTCCTGGGCGCACGTGTAGCGGAAGAGAGAAACAAGTCTGTTTTTTTAAGTCATTGAAATTTGGAGGTTGTTTGTTATCACAGCATAATCTGGCCTACCTTGGCTTGAATAAAGTGCTCAGGCTTGAGTTGGTAATTTCAGGGAAGTTCAAGCTCTGGCTTTTAAGGGAGAGCTTTCATAAAGGGAGAGCCCTCTTGAGGAATCATTTGATTCGCCTCTTATGATATTACTGGCTTGATCTGTGCGATCACTTAGGTAGAGCAGTAGAGTTTTAATTCCTCAGCCTTTGGCATTATTATAAGATGAATACAAAAATTATAAGAACACTGCTAAATAAAACACTGTAGACATATAAAATATTAAATTAAATGGACCTAAAGATGAAACACAGAATGAAATTCTGCCATTATCTTGGACAGGCCCCTTCACTCCTGGGCCTCAGTTTTCTTTTCTGGAATGATAATCATTATTACAACAGGAACATTAGTGAGCACTTGCCAGGTGCAAGATAGCTCCAAGTTAACTTATTCAATCCTTACAACTAGCCTTCAGCAGTTATTTTTTGCCATTTTTTAGAATATGAAATTGTGGAAACAGATTTAGAAAGGCTGAGTAATTTGCCAAACAATAGCTGGACGTGGAGGGGATACTTCCAAAGCCTTAACTAAATATTTATAGTCATTTCTTGTTCTAAAATCCTATGGATTTTTGGTGTGAGGCTATTCACAAGTGAAACCACATTGCTAAAAAGAAAACAGTATTTTCTCCAACAGCAACAAAAGTTCTTGTATTTTCCATTGTGTGACAAAACGCATATTTCATGAAGATCAAGGAGTCTGCTATTAATATTCCCTGGCCTGTGTACTATGAAAGGCATTCAAAGCATCAAACCTTAATGATAGAATACAGATGTTAACCATAATGTAGACTAACTCTGAAACACAAATATTACTCTTCAGAACTTGCACTATTTCTTTGATGACACTTTTCTTTTAAGAGTAATTCAGACTTGTTAATTTGTGGTCATAAAAACATTTAACAGCCATGTTGCATGGTTTGAAAATACCAGACTTAAAATACAAAAATTTAGGGGCATCTGGCTGGCTCAGTCGGTTAGGTGCCCGACTCTT
The DNA here is from genome assembly GCF_054177405.1 of Leptonychotes weddellii. Lineage (NCBI taxonomy): Eukaryota > Metazoa > Chordata > Mammalia > Carnivora > Phocidae > Leptonychotes > Leptonychotes weddellii. The sequence continues at coordinate 52,977,760 of NC_138378.1, forward strand.
GAATTCCGGCTCAGGTCAGGATCTCAGGGTGGTGGGATCGAGCCCCAAGTGGGGCTCTGCACTGCGCATGGAACCTGCTTAAGATTCTTTCTCCCTCCCCCTCCTCCCCTATCCCACCCCACCCTCCCCCTCCTCGTGTGTGCACTTGCATGCGCTCCCTTTTTCTTTCTCTCTCTCTCTCAAAAAAAAAATTTAACTTGTGGTTAAGATACCAGAAATTAACATAATGATGTTTAGAGAAAGTAGAATTCGCTTTAGAGAAAACACTGCACAAGCATGTGTGTGTTTTAGCTGCGATAACTGCTCTCAGACTGCTATTACAGGATGCACACATAATGGCCAATTCTTAATTCCTCATTTGTGGAACTCACACTGGACTTGGCAGAGAAAATTGTGTCTTTCCTATAGCACATCTTAGCAGATGTCATTTTACTCTCATACATTATTAACGTCTTAATTCTGTTTTTCGCCATTTCTGATCTCCATCTGAGCATCTTGAATATGTTGGTCCTCGACTTTACTGAACGTTCCTGGAAATTTTAGTTGCAAACAGTTAAATAATAGGGAGAGGTAGGAACAAAAAAATCCCTCAACACATTGTTCAGTGTCTTTTTTCCCCCTGAATGGTTTTTCGAGGCTGCGAATTACCACCAAACGGTGACACCTTAAGCGTAATTGAATGATGGTTGAAGTAGGTCTTTTTAATAATGGTGTTTAGAGGGGCGCCTGGGTGGCTCAGTCGTTAAGCATCTGCCTTCGGCTCAGGTCATGATCCCAGGTCCTGGGATCGAGCCCTGCATCAGGCTCCCTGCTCGGCGGGAAGCCTGCTTCTCCCTCTCCCACTCCCCCTGCTTGTATTCCCTCTCTCGCTGTGTCTCTCTCTGTCAAATAAATAAATAAAATCTTTAAAAATAATAATAATAATGGTGTTTAGGACAGTTCAGAAACTCAGGGCAGCCTAAAATCCTATTTCAAAGTACTTATTGAGGACCAGAGAGGACAATGGCAGGGGAGGTGGGAGGAAGAGGAAAAATACTGAGGCATCGTCTGTCCTCGAGAATATTATCTCCTTCCTTTTACTGGAAAGACCACCAAACCACATAAAACATTTCAAAAAGTCGTAAGATTAATGATAAGTCTTCTAGAAGAGAAAAAGGTAGATATCGGAGCATGTATGTGTGGAGAATTTGAATGGCAGGCTGAAATTTTTGGTTTATTTCAAATTAGGATGTTTACCACAAAAATATTTCTTACAAATGCTAGAAAGATGCGGGCACCTGGGTGGCTCAGTTGGTTAAGCAACTGCCTTCGACAAATGCTAGAAAGATTACTATAGGCTTATAAAATGTGTCAGTCAGCTTGAAAGAAACATATTAAACAAAACTGTAGTAAATTCTAGCATTGAAATCAAGATGCTTATGAGCAGAGGTATATATGTGGTAGCGGTTATTGTCTTTGATGAGGCCTTAGTTCACTTGAATTTGGAAACTGCAAAGGAATCGGGTCTTGAGGAACATACAGTAAAGAGCTTCAAATAGGATAGAGTCCACCTAGTGAGCTCAGCTCACCAGCTCATAAACCACTATCCTCATCCTACAGCATAAACCTCTGTGTTTACTTGCCCTACCCTAGGCTGCAGCGATTTACATAGTAAGTGGAGCAGACTTAAACCTGGGGCTTTGTGAGTTGATTCTTTTTTAAAAGAACACCACCAAAAGAAACCTAACAAGGAAAAAGACACACAGCAGACAAAATGAAGAGATCACTCTGCATATTGAAGAAGACTTTTTTTTTTTTTTTAGATTTTATTTATTTGACAGAGAGAAACACAGCAAGAGAGGAAACAGAAGCAGGGGGAGTGGGAGAAGGAGAAGCAGGCTTCCCGCGGAGCAGGGAGCCCAAAGCGGGGCTCGATCCCAGGACTGTGGGATCATGACCTGAGCTGAAGGCAGACGCTTAATGACTGAGCCACCCAGGCACCCCTGAAGAAGACTCTTAATATGCTATCTTTCGGGGCGCCTGGGTGGCTCAGTTGGTTAAACGACTGCCTTCGGCTCAGGTCATGATCCCACAGTCCTGGGATCGAGTCCCACATCGGGCTCCCTGCTCAGCGGGGAGTCTGCTGCTCCCCCTGACCCTCCTCCCTCTCGTGCTATCTCTCATTCTCTCTCACTCAAATAAATAAATGAAATCTTTAAAAAAATATATGTTATCTTTCTTCTTATTCACCTGATTGCTGTGGGCTTTATGCATATCTGAACTAGATGAAAGAGACATGCAACTGAAAACAAGGAAAAATCAGTTGAAGATGTTGAAAAGGTGGATACATAAAGGAATTGGCAGAACCCAGATTGCCGTCATATTCCCTCTCCTCTTCTCTCCTTTAGTTCCCTCCCACCTATTATAGTGTGTACATTTCGATCTTATCCACTGGATTTTAAGTTCCGTGGAGTGGAAGGAGTATGTCTTACTGCTCTTTATCTTTTGGTTCTATTCATTAATTAATTCATCCTTCCATCCACTCATTCATTCATTCACTCTATAAGCGTTAGTAAGTGCTTAGTACATTCTCGAAGCTTGGGATACACGAGTGAACAAAACAGATGGGGGTGAAAGGTAATGGCGATACATAATGAATAAATATATAGTATTAGGGAAAGTAATAAGTTTTATGGGAAAAAGAGAAAATGAGCAAAGAGTAAGGAGGATTGGACTTGGGAGTGGGCATACTGAACTGCAGTATTAACAATGGTTATCAGAGTATGCTTCACGGAGAATGGTTATCAGAGTATGCTTAACTGAGTCAAGCCTGAAAAGAAGTGAGAGGGTGAGCCAAGCAGAGAAGTGGAGAAGAAAGCATTTCAGACAGAAGGAAGAGCTAGGGCATAGACCCTGGAGCAGAAGCGTCCGTGGTATGTTTGAGGAACAAAACGGTGGTGATTGAGCTGAAACAGACTAAGCCTGGAAGTCAAGGATCACAGGGAGCCAGATCACTTACAGCCATGTGGGTCATCATCATAAGAGATTTGGCTTTTACCCTGAGATGAGAGCCACTGCAGGAGGGATGAGATGCCTTATGTTTTAAATGGGTCATTCTGGCTGCTGTGTTGACAATAAGTGTGCAAATTTATGTCAAAATATCAAGCAAAGAGCACCAGAACTAAAAGAAAGAAAAATCAAAGCTGAGTCTATATACTTGTCAAGCAAGGAAATACACCAGTGAAAAAATTCACTGAGTAAATAATTCATGAAGTGGGAAAAGCCAGGGTTTTTTAAGTGTTAGAGAGAGGGAAAGGGGTTTGAGGTGGTTATGCTCATTAAGGATGGAAAACCAGGACTCTGGGTAGGAAAGAATAGCATTGGATAAAACAAGGCCCTTTGTTCACTGGACAGGAACAAGTCTTCAGTCAGGTCTAATAAGGGTCTGGTCTAGGGGTCACTTGAAGTTCACAGTCCTTTATCAGCTTCAGTTGGCTTGAACCCGTTGAAGTATAACACAGCATTCCATTAGGCAGGTGCTGTGAGTGAAAACTTTTCACTGTAAAAGTAGCTGGAAACAGGGGAAACTGTTAAGAAGTTCTTGCAGAATTCCTGGCAGAAGATGATGCGACTCATACCAGAGTGTGCCATGAAGGTGGTGAGAAATGGCTAGATTCTGGATATACACAGAGACGAGTAAAGAATAACTCTTAGGTTTATGGCCTATGCAACTGGATAGTCGGAGTTGCTCTGGAGATAGGAAAAGCTGTGGATAAAGCAAGCTGGGGGTGATTAGGAGTTCATGTGAGTTTCAGACATCTATGAGATGCTGGGGTGGGATCAGCAATAGACACAGCAAGGTCTGGCTAGTGACTTGAAGTTGGGACTTGAAAAAGCATAGCGTCCCACACCAGGAGACCACATGCAGTCAACTAGGGAGCCAGGGAGGTAGAGCCATGGGACTTCCAACAGTGTTTTCTCCTCTTCGTCCCAAATTTTAATTCAAATGTATTTTTATTAAATGCAAGTATTCTTGTAAGCCTCTTCAAATATTTTGTGAGTGAAGTGGGAGTATAAATCAATCAATGATCTTTGAAACTGTCACTGTGCCTAATATGGTGTTTTGAAAAAATAAGTACTTAATAGCTACCTCTGACAATCTCCTACTATGTGCCAGACATAGCCTATACATTTACAAACATCTTGCTTCATCTTCCCAAATTTATTAGGTATCATTTTACATAAAAGGAAAGTGAGGCCAGAAAAGTTGAGCAATTTCCCTATCATCATATAGCTAATAAAGGCAGGGCTGGGATTTAAGCCCAAATTCATCTGAGTTCCTTTTAACTCTGCTTCTAATAGTAGTTTATTAATCTGGCTAGAGAGCAAAGCAAGTAGAAGATGAGAAGTCCCAACAACCTATAGTTCCTGGCTTACGTCAACAGTTTTCAAACTTGAGCATGTACTAGAATCACTCAGGTGGCTTGTTAAAACGGATTGCTGGATCTCAAGCTCCCAGGTGATGCAGACACTGCTGGTCTAGCACTTTGAGAACTGCTGGTTTAGCAGGTTTTCCCTAATTTCCCAGCTGAAGAGCCTGCCTCCACCTGCCAAATGCCCAGGTCTCTCTAATTCCTCAAAGGGGAGAAGGGAGGTCTGGAGCTAATCAAGAACTTCAGAAGGGTCCTTGGTGATCGTTTCTTCTGTTTTAACTCCTAGTTCTCTCCTTCCCGAGGAACACAAGTGTTGGGGGAAAGGGGATAATGGAGTGATGGTGGCTCAACCCCGGGTGCTCAACACAGTTTACCAAGCTGTCTAGTAAGTCCTTCTTCTTTTATTATTATTCTCGCAGCAGTCTCCTTTTCCTTTCTGGGAAACAAACTTCCATTATCACCCCTCTGGCTCCCAATGTCCATTAGGTACAGGGAAGGTTCAGATACAGTGGGCTCTAAAAGCTTCTACAACTATTGGGGGGTGCCCATTAAGAACAAGATTAAAGCTTTATAAATACACAGTTAGGTGGAAGGCCTTGGAAGGAACTTATGCAGGAGAGGAGCCCTAAAACTTAAGCTTCACTAGCTTCATGGGAAATTGGCCTCTGATCAAACATGTCTGTATATGTCTAAGCTCCAATTATAGACATATGCAAGTTATTTCCCATGTGGCTCTTGAGCCTCAGGCTAATCAGGGGATGTAGTTGATTCCTGTGTAAGAGAACCTGAGCATTTCATAGTCAGAGAGACTTGTCTGCCCTGAACCTGGTAATGGGGGGAGGGTTGCCAACTCTTTGTGCTGCACATTGGAAAGTACTCTTTGCCCCAGCTAAGGCACTCAGTTACTTTTCCTTGGGCTTGATTTCTTTAGTGAGTTAAAAGCCTTCTAGAAATCTCTTTCCTTACATACACAAATACAGAAAATCCAACTTAGAGATAATTATTCCTACATTACATCGAGAACAAAATCTGATTATTCAATTTTAACACTAATATTCAGGAAAAGAAAATTGCTTTTCACAATCATTAGGGTAAGGTTATTAAAAATATACTAATTTATAAATAAAAAACTTAAGTGCTTGCTTGACAAAGAAGACTACTGCATAGGGTAGCACTTTGAGTTTCTTTCGTAAGCCTTTCTGAAGTCTTATTTTCCTTGGAAAGAGGCATGAGAAGGCTTCCTGAAGGATACTAAAGAAGGCGTTTGGGGCGCCTGGGTGGCTCAGATGGTTAAGCGTCTGCCTTCGGCTCAGGTCATGATCTCAGGGTCCTGGGATCGAGTCCCGCATCGGGCTCCCTGCTCCTTGGGAGCCTGCTTCTCCCTCTGCCTCTCTCTCTCTCTGTCTCTCATGAATAAATAAATAAAATTAAAAAAAAAAAAAAAAAAAAAAAGAAGGCGTTTGATTTGGGCCTTGCGGGAACTAGCTGTACAAAACGTCTTAAGAATTTCCAAGACGGACAAAGCCAGCACGGCCACTGGGCACTTTCTAAAGAACGATCTGCCCTCCCCGTCCAGGGTTACTGCTGCTTTATATACACACAGCAAAGGATTTTCCCGCAGCAAAGCAGGCACAATTCCAAGAGCAAGATGATTCCATCAAGCGCTTCTGGGAAGTGTGTCTTGAGGATATAACGATGAATGGAGTGGGTCCCTGTCCTCAAGGAAGCGCCAGGAACTGAACCAGGCCAGGAGTATTCTCAGGCGGCCCGAAAGGTGGAGGTGAGACGAGGAGTCACTGGAATGGATTTTCCGCGCTGGGCCTCGAGGTCCGGAGGCGCACCCAGTCCTCTGGAAGGCTCTCGCATTGCAGTACCAGAGATGCAAGGGGTTAGTTCCCGCCTTGGAGCAGCGGGCGAACCTCCCCCAGTGCCCCGCAGTTCCCCCGGCCCCGCCCACACCCCAAGGCGGCTGCGCGGCAAGGCCTCCTTGTCTCCACGTGATTGCCGTCACTGCCTCTGCGAAGCGTGAACCGCCATCATAAGTCCTGGCGGCTGGGCCCGGGCCTGCCTCCATCCTCCTCCTCCTCCTCCGCGGGGCAGCGGTGACAGGTTGGGGTTGTACTGCCTGTGTCCTGTCCGGCCGTGAAGGCGTGGCCCTCCGAGACCGGGACAAGAAATTCGGACCCACGGACTCCGGGGCAGACAGACTGACCTGCTGGCCCTCTAGGTGACGGTACGGCGGGGCGGTGCCCAGGGCCGCGCCCCGCCCCTCGCAGGCCAGCGCCCAGAGCCCGCGGCCCGTGCCCGTTTCCAGTATGGCCGCCCGCCGTGTTTGACCCGTGGCCTCTCCGCTTCGACTCTTCGTAGGCGATGCCGAGGCCGAGGCCGTGACTGACACTCTTGCTCACACGCACGCACGGACCCGGACCCACGCCCGGAGCCCGAGCCCTGGGCCCGGAACCGCTCTCGCACCCGGCGCCGCGGCCAAAACCTGGACCACGGCTCCCGCGCCGCCGCTGCCGCCGCCTCGCCGAGAAGGGCCGCGCCGGACTTCGAGCGCGGCGGCCCCCGGCCGGCAGGGATGGGGAAGTGGGCTGGAGGAGGAGCAGCAGGAGCCGCCGCCGCCTCCACGTCCGCAGGGGCCGGTGTGGAGCCCGCGGCCAGCCGCGGCGGGGGCCCGCGGAGCGCGGCCGCCGGCCTACTGGGAGCGCTGCACCTGGTGATGACCCTCGTAGTGGCCGCGGCGCGGGCGGAGAAGGAAGGTGGGTGTCAGCCGGCCGGCAGCTCCCAGGCCCGGCCCCGCGGCTGTCAGCGCGCCCTCCCGGAGGCGGCCGCGGGGCTGCGAGCGGGGAGGAAGGGCTGCGGCTCGGGGCTCGGAGGGCGGCCGAGCGCGCAGCTCCGTCCGGCGCGAAGTTGCTCGGTCGAGTCCCGTCCCGAGCCGGGAACTTGCAGTTCCAATGCCAGCTCGCGGCGTTGGCTGCACGGAGTTGTTCTTGTTCTCCGTGATTCCTTCCCCTTGTCTTTCCTCTTGACTGCTGTCACTGCCTTTTCAAAACTTCCTGAGTTCTCGTATCTTCTTGCCACTTGGCCCATTGTGTAGGAGGGGCATATTTTTAGACTTGATTGCTGTTAATACTCAAATTTTAGGACACTTTCCCCCCTTTGGTTGTGGTTTTGATAACGGCGTGCACATAGAAAATGTCGTAGTAAAAATAGCAAGACTGGTGGAAAGGGTTCAAAACATAGCTTACAAAATTTTACTTTGAATTTGTTCAAACATTTCTTGAAGAGGAATCTTGTTTTCTTCAGCTTCCCTCTCCTTTATCGCTTTGCAGTATTGGTTGTTTAGCTAGCAGTTCGGTATATATAATACAATTCTGTTTAGTTCTCTAGTAAGTTATTAGAAGTCTGTTTACATTTTTAATTTATTTTAAGATTGGGTGTCATCTTTAATGTGGCAGAGTTTAAAAACAAATATCGTTTCTAGTTTGCAAACCTTTATTGTAATTTAGTTGAGAACTGACCCCTATTTTTTAAAAAAAACCCATTAGTATCGAATGATACTAATGTAAAACTGGTACTTCTACAGGGTTAAAAATTATTTTGTAACCTAGAGGACCAAATCTGTAGTTGTGTCGGCACTACCTTTTTTTGACCCTAGGGAAATGAGTGGTCACAGAGTTTTCACAAAGAAATCACCAAAAGTGAATGGTTTTTAAAAAGCTAAGCAGAACTTGTTAGTTTAGCTTCCACTTTCCACTCAACTGCCACTACAAGAAAATAATGTTTTGCCACAGTAACTTTCCAGTTGGTGTTCTGCTTTATGATTTAAGTCACTTGTTATCGTTATTGAAGGCAATAACTAAATGCAAACCAAATTAATGTTAAAGTACTAATGTGTTTCTCTCTACTGTTCAAAACATTCCATTCTCTCATTTAACTCTGTAAGCAACCTTAGTCTGGGTTAACATAGGTGGAAATTATTAAGAGAATTGCTATCTATTGAAAGAATTAATTGACAGAGGCAAGATTATTTCCAGAATAAAATATTGCTGCTTTAGGACTAGTCAGGCCTGTTACTGTCATAGTTCATTGATTGGTTACAGATCTGCAGTTAGATGATTGTTACTATTGTGTGTCCAGTACGGTCTGGCATGTAGTTGGTGTCCAATAAAGCTAAAACAGTACAATAATTTAATGGGCATGTCTCCTTTTGTTCCAAGTAGTCCTTGGCAGGTATTGTGTCCTTGCTTCTCTGTTCTTTTGCTTACCTTATACAGTGCCAGGCACACAGTAAGGACTTAACATATGTTGAGTGAATGACTGTCTTCATGGGCCATTAGCACGGGGAAATAAAATAATGATTGAGTCTCATAAAACATTAAGTTTATATTATCCTTCTGCTGCTTTTCCCCCCACAGCCATATATATGCTAATTTTCTGTGTATAGTTAACAAATCCCTTGTTTGAGAAATGTCAGCCTAAATTATATTTGCTAATTTCCTGTTTGTTTAGTTTATAAGTTTGAGTGAATATCTCTAATACCCCTAAGTGTAAGGCTCAGATGAGGAGAATTTCTTGCCAGGGTGTAAAGTATGAAAAGATGTGGTTGATTCAGTCAGTGGTCCTGGCAGAATCAAACAGCTTTTGTGGCCCATGTTGTTGTGTCTGTACGAACAGTTTGAATGTACAAACCAGCTAGTCAAGATATTGATGGTAATTATACTATTATAGAACATAAGCCTCTGCCCATCATAGATGCAATCTGGTTCTAATCAAGTATTCTGTGAAGGTTGCTCCAAAAATGGCCTGTGCTTTCAGCCTTCTTGCTGATCAAACTATAGTATTGTTGTTTGAGTTAGTAGAAGAAATGAGATTGATTTTTACATGATGGTGATACCATGAGTTTGGCATCTGATAGGTCACAAATACAGCATTTGCCCTAAAAAAGTGCTGTTGAGTTTTTTCAGGAAGCTGGGCAGATTTCTGAAGGTAGCTGAGTTCAGTTTGTCAATTTATACCCTGAGGACTTTTTGTGTTTATGCTAGTAGTATAAACTAGTGATTTTTCAAAGTTAAGATTTTCCTGCAATATTAATGATGGTTCTCTGGGTGTTTTGTATTTTGTATATTTTTCGTCAGTTGCAGCAGAATTTCACTAGAAAATCTTCACAACAAAATAAAACTCATTGTCTCTTGAAGAAAAACAGCAGAAATAGCAAAGTGCATTATCTAATGCAGTTTTTCATGTTTGGACTAGATGTTAATTTCCTTAAGTCAGAAGCATGAGCCATTCCTTGTCTTAACATCCTGGATGTTTTAACATTCCTGTATCTTAACATCCAATTTTACTGATCAGTGGGGGTGTATAATTATTTCAGAGAAAAGGGACCTTTCAGAATATTTTGGCTGTGCTCTACAGTTTGTAAGGATTTTGAAAGAGTTGGGAGAGGAAGAAGTTACTATGATTACTACAGATAACTCACTTATTCTGGATTGGTGTCAAAATTTTTCTTGAAGCTAAGATCTAGATATTGAGAATAGTGAAAATAGATATGTGTAGTAAAAATATAAAAATATGTATGAAAATATGTGTATGTATGTTAAACACATAACTTTTAGTAGTATTTTGATTTTTTAAAAAATATTTTTATTTATTTATTTGAGAGAGAGAGAGAGGAGCAGAAGGAGAGGGGCAAGCAGACTCCACGCTGAGCACCGAACCCAGTGCGGGACTTGATTACACGACCCTGAGATCAAGACCTGAGCCAAAACCAAGAGTCGGATGTCTAACCGACTGAGCCACCCAGGCGCCCCAGTAGTATTTTGATTTATTAATTTGCCCATTGTGGCCAGCAGATAGGAGCTTTTGAAAAGAGCATCTTATATCCGGTAATAAAGTTTCACTGTCAAGTGGGTTTTGGAAGGAATGGTTGTCTTTTAATTTATTATAAATAAAAAGCTACGTTTTATGTATCTAGTAGATATAAACTTGGATAGATTTTCAGGAATATGGTTGTTTTAGTCTGTGACAAATTTCAGTGTCACATGTATTATTAATTGGCTATTAATGGCAAGGCAAAGTTTGGTATTCTTTATTAGGGGTTTTAAACTTGTTTGCTGGGTACTTTTTTTCTTTTAAGATTTTTTTGTTTTTTATTTGACAGAGAGTACAAGCAGGGGGACTGGCAGGCAGAGGGAGAGGGAGAAGCAGGCTCCGCCAATGTGGGGGTCAATCCCAGGACCTTGGGATCATGACCTGAGCCGAAGGCAGATGCTTAACCATCTGAGCCACCCAGGATACTTGAGTTTTGTGTAGAAATTTTTGTTTTTAAGTTTGTATTTGTGACAGACACAGGAGGAGGGTCCAAAAATGTTTTATCTACAAAGCATATGAACAAAATACTTAGTAATAAAGGCCACAAGAAAAGAAATTAAAATGTAATTAGGGGATTTGTTTTAGGATGGTAGAATTGATTAGGAGTGGTATTTTTTTCTAATCAAATTATTACTTTATAATGTAAAAATATTTTTAGAAGTGATTTTCTTAAGAGTGAGTTGTTTTAATCTTTTGTATGGTAGTAGAATGGCTACTCTTTAATTTGAGCCTAGTAAGTAGAACGTTACTTTGTTAAAACTGCTTCACTAATGAACTTTTGTTGGCTTACTTTTACTAAAAGCTGTTTGCTACTGCCAGAAGCTTTGGAATCCTGTAGTTGGAAAAAGTGTGTCCTCTCTTTCTCTTGTTAATGACTATTTTCCTTCTCTTTATAATCCTTTCAATGGGTCCTCATAGACTCTTGCCAAAAAAGATCAGCTTTGAGAGTAGATGTAAAATCATCTAATTTGTTATCATCCGGAGTAGTAATAAGCCAAACTACTCTTGGGGAAAAATTAAATCATTGCTGAGTGCTTGATATTTTAGAAACTCTTTTTCATCTAAACGTGGCTTGAGCTTTCTGACCGGCCTTGGCAGATGGAGAGGCCTTTTTTTCTGGGGCTGAATTTTTCCTCACTATCTGTTTTAAGCAGCATCAGAGACTGTTGATAGCTGCTTCCTGGAACTTTTCTCCTTTCATTTCCATGACTTTGTACTTCTTGGTTATCATCCTGCCTTAGTCGTCAGTCACTGCTTTCTAGTCGCCCATGGGATGTCTTTCTTCACACGTGTGTGCAGCCACCCACATGCACTGCGCATGTCCAGGTCAGAATTATCTCACACCATCCTGGTTTCCCAGTTTTTATTAATGCTGTGATTATTCTCACTGCCACTTGGTCTTGTTTTTGACCCCTTAGCAAGTGGTGTCAGTGTCTGTTCCCCATCTTGGTCAGCTCTCCCACAGCCTCCCGCCCGGAGGCATTGCGGTGGGCTCTCCCCTCCGGACTTTCTCCATTTCTGTGTGCATTGTCTTTGTTACTCATTCTGACACATTTAGCAACTTAAAATTTTATGGGTGACATTTCTTCACCCAGACTGGAATTTTTGAACCTTGGTCAAAAATACCTATGGTATGCACATAGCAGGCATTCAGTTTTAAATGAAGGTTTACCTAAAATGACCTTATCTTCCCCCTTATACCTGAGACTGGGCTGAGAGTCAAGAGTACAGGTGAAACTTGGACCTTGGTTGCTGGTGTCATTAGGAATTCTGCTATAATAAGACAAAGGGTGACACCACTTTTTTCTTTGCATGTTGCTTTTCCCTGTAACTGAGCGATATACACTTATGTAAACCACACTTCTGTAACTTTTGGATTTTAAGGTTTCAGATTCTATTATACACCAATGTATGGATCATGAAACAGGCACAGAGAAATTAAGTAGTATTCTGAAGGTAACAGAGTTGGTAGATGGTTGAGCCATGTTCATCCCAAGCCGTCTGTTCCTAGAACCAACTATATAATCCTAGATGAGTACTTCGGTAGTAGATTTTGATATATACCAGTTGGAGAAAGAGCAGGACTGCCAGTTCCTGCAGAGGCAGGATATCAAGTATTCCACTGAAGTGCACTTTTTTTTTTTTAACCAGCTGTAAACATCCATATCATCCATATCGTTAACCAGTAAAATGATCACAGGCCATTCTGGATCATGTACATTCTTAACAGGAAACCAAGGAAACCCATGAATAAATAACCTAGGGAACAGATACTTGGTAATGAAAGCTACTGACTCTGTTCTCAATGATTTAAGTACCTGATAGATTCTCAAGTCAAGATTAAGACTAAAATCTGTGAACATTCCTTAGTTCTAGATTGGTATGACAGGTTAGCCTAGACATGTGGAATATTCTCAGAAACTAGCCCTGATTAAAAGGAACTGGAGATAATCCAAAGGCTGGTAGTGGCATCAGCTTTTGACAATGGGGAAATCTCTTTGAGACTTCCATTAGAGGTCCAGGAGCTCCCAAAGAAGTTCATTTCTAATACTTTGTTCATTCTTATGAAGGCATTTTTGAGTTAGGTGGTCATTAGTTTCATTCATAGTACTAGATCAGTTTTTCTTTCATTCCTGTGTGATTGCCTTAGAAAGATTCTTAGAAAGCCATAACTCTTTGATTCATTTTGTTACATAGAGCACTTAGAGCAACGGTCTGAAAAATGCCTAAAGTCTAAGAGGATCCTTGACATGTCTGTCACAATCAAGTGTCAAACCTGCTTTGTTTCTATATAATTATAAAAAAACACATAAAATTTACCATCTTAACCATCTTAAGAGTACTGTTCAGTAGTATTAAGTGTATTCACATTGTTGTGGAACAGATCTCCAGAATTTTTTCATATTGTACAATTGAAACTCTATCCATATCTATTGAACAACAACTCCCCATCTCTCTTCCCTGCTCCAGCCCCATCATTCTACTTTCCGTTTTTATGAATTTGAATATTTTAGATACCTCATATAAGTGGAATCATGCAGGGTCTTTTTGTGGCTGGCTTATTTCACTTAGCATAATGTCCTGAAGGTTCATCATATTGTAGCATGTGACAGGATTTCCTTCCTTTTTAAGGCTCAGTAATATTTTGCTGTATTTATATACCATTTTTTTCCATTTCATTTATCCATTTACTCACCAATGGACATTTGGATTGCTTTGACTTCTTGGCTGTTGTAAATAATTCTGCTATGGACATGGGTGTGCAAATGTCTCTTTGAGATCCTGCTTTTAATTCTTTTGGGATATATACCCACAAGTGGGATTACTGGGTCACATGGTAGTCCTATTATTTATTTATTTATTTATTTAAGATTTTATCTATTTATTTGACAGAGAGAGACATAGCGAGAGAGGGAACACAAGCAGGGGGAGTGGGAGAGGGATAAGCAGGCTTCCCGCAGAGCAGGGAGCCGACGCGGGGCTCAATCCCAGGACCCTGGGATCATGACCTGAGCCGAAGGCAGACGCTTAATGACTGAGCCACCCAGGCGCCCAGTAGTCCTATTTTTATTTTTTTTTAAGATTTTATTTGACAGAGAGAGCACAAGCAGAGGGAGAGAGAGGGAGAAGCAGGTTCCCTGCTGAGCAAGGAGCCTGATGTGGGACTCGATCCCAGGACCCTGGGATCATGACCTGGGCCGAAGGCAGCCGCTTAACCGACTGAGCCACCCAGGCGTCCCCTATTTTTAATTTTTTAAGCAACTGCCATACTATTTTCCATAGTAGCTGCACCATTTTACAGTTCTACCAACAGTTTACAAAGGTTCAGTTTCTCCACATTCTTGTTATCTTCTGTTACTTGTTATCTTCTGTTTTTGTTTGTTTGTTTATGGTGGCTATCCTAATGAATGTAAGGTTATATCTCATTGTGGTTTTCATTTGCATTTTTGTAACTGATATTGAGCATCTTTTTATAGGCTTGTTGGCCATTCATATATATATATATTTTATTTTTATTTTTTTGAGAAGTAGCTCTCAAGTCCTTTGACCACTTTTAAATTGGGTTATTTCTGTTGTTGAGTTGCAGGAGTTCTTTATATATACTGGTTATTAACTCCTCATCAGATGGATGATTTGCAGATACTTTTCTCCCATTCCATAGGTTGCCCTTTTACTCTTTTGATTGTAACCTTTGATACACAGAAGTTTTTAAGTCTGATATAGTCCCATTTGTCTGTTTTTGCTTTTGTTGCCTGCACTTTTAATGTCCTACCTGAGAAAACATTGTCAAATCCGATGTCATGAAGCTTTTCCCCTGTTTTCTCTAGGAATTTTAGATTTAGATCTTTCATTTTATTCTTTGATCTGTTTACAGTTAATTTTTGTATGAGTGTCCACATTCATTCTTTTGCTTGTGAATACCCTGTTTCCCAGCACCATTTGTTGAAGAGATGTCCTTTCCCCAGTGAGTGGTCTTGGAACCCTTGTATGACGATCATGTGACCATATATGAGAATTTATTTCTGGGCTCTCTATTCCATTGGTCTGTTTGTCTATGCAAGGACCACACTTTCCGTTACTGTAGCTTTGTTACATGTTTCAAAATCAGGAAGTGTAAATCCTCAGTTTGTTTTCGCTGTTTGGGGTCCCTTGAAATCCCATATGGATTTTAGGATGGTATTTTCTGTTTATGCAAAAAATGCTCTTGTCGTTTTGATAGGGATTGCATGGAATCTATAAATTGCTTTGGGTAGTTTGGACATCTAAACAGTATTGTCTTCCAGTTCCTGAACATGGGATGTCATTCCATTTATCTGTGTTGTCTTTAATTTCTTTCAGCAGTGTTTGTAGTTTTCAATGTGTACAAGCCTTTTTCCTCTTGGTTATTATATTTATTCTTAGGTATTTTATTTTTTATGCTACTATAAATCAAACCTGCATTTTTTAACAAATTATCTCAATTATTGTATGAGTAAGTGTTGTGAACTTGTAGTGTTTGAGAAAAGAAACATGCTCTGTATTTGAAACAAAATATTCTACATGTTTAAAGTATTTCCTTAGATTGCTTACCTATAAACTGAAACATATTTTTAAGTCTTCTTAAGTTCTAAGAAATTTGTGACTATTTTCTAAATCAGTTACGATTGCAAAATGTTATGACAGTCTAACTTTGTTTCTTAACTAATTCTGTTTTATATAGTTATAGTATTACATTTGGATCAAAACATGTGATAGTAAAAACCTGTCGCAGCAGTAAAGTTTGAGAAATAGCCCAAGACAACTCTACTGATAGAAATTAATTAGCAGTTTGTATTCATGGTATGGCAAGGGCCCTACCTGGATATTCTTTTTTGGGGAATGATTAAATTGGAAGCAGAAGATTTTCTAAGGAATTATTTATAGTAGAAAGGTGTGTCTAGAACTTAAGCCTTATCTCAGAGCTCTTTATAAATAAAGTTTGTCATTCCAAAAGTTATTTGGTAGAGCAGTGCATAAGAGAGGGCAGTGTGCTTTTCAAACTGGATCACTTTAAGAAATGCTTGGTGAATTGGTGACTTCATGTGAAGTATTGCTTCTTGATTTGCAAATAGGGAATGAAGTAGTGGTTAGCACTACCAAGAGTCAATTTCTCTTTTCAGATCTTTCACATGTAGGGGAATTATTTCATATTTAAAGGTTTATCTCACCATACCGGGGGCTTCTCTTGGGTTCTGTCTGGATGTGAAAAAAGGTTACTTGAGACTCATGTTGACGAGAAGAAGATGCAAGAAAGAAGCAGGCTGGAGTTAGACTGAATTTTAATAGGATCTTAGACAGTCTTGTAAATAGAAAATTTCTGAATATTGTCAGTTCCTTCCCAACCGCATTTGGGTTTATTTGTGCTCATATAGGAGCATGAGCTTTTGGAGGGTAAGGACTGGGTCATGTTCTTCCTGGACCAAGCATTTTAAGTGTTTGAACACCTTCAGTCCTGTCTTGGTAGAAGAAGCAGTGAACCATAACCAATTAAAGATGAACCAGAATGAAGAAAAGGTATTTCTGAAATGGTAGTATTTATACAAGTTTGATTTTTCACCACTTCGGGACTATAGTATGTTTGCAGTTATTGCCTCTAATTGGTAATGCCTATAATTACTTAATGACGATGGCTAATGTTTATCACGTACTTTCTTTGTGCAAGCACTGTGTTAATTGCTTTGCATACCTTATCTCATTTAATCCTCACATTAGCCCTATGTGGGGTGCCAGTCCTTCTTCCTTAACTCTTCAGATAAATTCTTGGTTACAATTCCTCTGTGGCTGTCAGTACTCCTGGGGGGGTGCTTGCTTGTGATAGTATAATACATGATTCTAATCTCCAGTAAAATGAGACAGTATAATATATAATAAGTCCTCCTATGCGTACAGTTTGGAGGTCAGTTTTGGAAAAACTTTTTTCACTTTCACAAAAAATTCATGTTGATTGTAAAAATGAAACAAGTTATAAAATATGGATGAGTAAATGGAGAACAGTTTCTATAATCTATCAAGTACAAAGAACCAGGGCACCTGAGTGGCTCAGTTGGTTAAGTGTCCGACTCTTGGTTTTGGCTCAGGTCCTGATATCGCGGTTGTGGGATCGAGCCTCGCATCAGGCTCTGTGCTCAGTGCGGAGTCAGCTTCAGTTTCTCTCTCTCCCTCTCACACACACTCTGGCTCTCTCTCTCAAATAGATAAATAAAATCTTAAAAAAAAAAACAAAACCAACATCAGTCATCAATTTTCTAGTCTCTGTTCCTTCTCTTGCTTTTTCTCCCCCTGCTCCCCATTTGAAAAATAGATATTTGCCACATGGCCTTTGAAAAAAACTATCAGTTCACATTTCAACAATATTTTGTGAGGGTGCCTGCTTTCCCTCATTGGCTGTTACTCTTCTTTTAAGTCCTCACCAATCTGGCAAGAAAAGTTGTCACTTTGTTTTAATTGACTTTTTAAAAATTGCTCCTGTTTCTTAACCACGGTTTTGTACCACTGAGTGATGAGACAGTCAGGTGTAAGAAGTACCTCAGGTTCAGAGAGGAGGGCTCAAGAGCTCTAGCTGGTATTCTGAGACTCATAACCTCGGGAGATTCTGAGTGATCCTAGGTAGTATTCTGCATATGGACCTAAGTCAAAATGTGTGTTCACGAAGAAAGAATTCCGGACACCACCGTTCTGTGTATGGCAAGGAGTTGGAGGAGGAAGAACATATCAGAACTGCTTTGTGAGTTACCTCAGTCAGTGAGAGAACTCATGGCCTTGCCTAGGACTCTAAGAGGTAATATTGGGAAGTGGAAATAGTGACTCACAGTGTGGCTCTGGTCTCTGGCCATCTGCTTTCTGGCTGTGTGACTGGTAAGTATGACTGACCACTTTATGTCGAAGTTTCGTTATCCATAGAGTAGGAATAATAACAGCATCTTTCTCATTGAGTTGTTGCAAAGATTTACTGAGGTGGTGGGTAAAAAGCTCTCAACACAGTGTCTGACACATTTAAAAAATTACTAGTAAGACTGAATACTGTTATACATTTGCTAGCCATTTGTATTTCTTTTGTATTGTTTGATTCTGTCTTTTGTCAATTTTTCTGTTGGGGTTTGGATTTTTCTTTTTGACTTAAGTGAACAATTAAGGATTTCAATTTTCTACATTTCAATTTTATGTTTATATCATTATTTTAAGATTTATTGGCCAAATCTGTCACTCTTTTCCTTTATGGTTTCTGCCTTTGTTGTTATGTGTAAAAAGCCCTATGCATGAAATATATTCAATATTTTTTTCTCTATGATTCTATTTGTAAATGAAAACCTTTAATTCATCAGTCTGTTGGTATCTGGTAGGGAATCTATTTTTCTCAAATGGTTAGTTGCCTTAACACCAGTTACTGAGTTATACACAATATTTCCTTTTCATGCAAATTCTCTCTCATACTTGGATGAGTTACTTGATTTTGCTTTTTTCCTAACTGATGTATATTTTTGTTTTAAATTTATTTTAAGTATTCCATCTTTGTCTTATTTTTATTTTATTCATTTGTCCATTTTATTAGCTGGGTATTCATTTGTCCATTTTATTAGCTGGCTTGGCAGGTCATTCCTTCCCCCTAAATTGCTGTTCTTCCAAAAACATTTTCTTGTCTGTCTTGTTTTTATTCTCTACAAACCCTAAAATCATTTTGAAGAAAATATAAAATTTTTTATTTGCTTTTTTTAAAAAAGATTTTATTTATTTGACAGAGAGAGAGCACAAGCAGCGGGAGGGGCTGAGGGAGAGGGAGAAGCGGACTCCCCACTGAGCAGGGAGCCTGATGCTGGGCTTGATCCCAGGACCCTGGGATTATGACCTGAGCCAAAGGCAGTCGCTTAACTGACTGTGCCATCCAGGCGCCCCTCTCTTTGCTTTTTGATTAGGATTACATTAAAATATTAGACAAATTTGGAACTTGTTGACATCTTTTTTAATATTTTCTATTTTCCTTTCACACACACACACACACACA
>NC_138378.1:52997066-53012537 GCF_054177405.1 Leptonychotes weddellii
TCCTCCGCCATCTTGCTCCGCCCCCGTGGTTGGCTTCTTTTACTTACCACAATGCCTTTGAAATTCATGCAAGTTCTTGTGCATATCAATAGTGTATTCCTTTGAATTGCTGAGTAGTATTCCATTGTGTGAATATACCATGATTTGTTTATCATATTTTAATGAAAATATGGGCTATTTCCAGTTTTTGGCTATTACAAATAAAGCTTCTATGAAATTCATGGACAAGTCTTTGTATGCACATGTTTCTTTTTCTCACCTGCCAGTGGAAAGTCTGGATCATATGGTGGGTGTATGTTTAACTTAAATGGCTAATTTGTTTTCCAAAGTAGTTATTGCTCAGTGAATAATGATAATGAGCATCTTTTCATGTGCTTATTTGACATCCATATATCTTTTTTGGTAAAGTGGCTCTAGGACATCTTTGCCCGTGTCTATATTGCATTATTTGTTTTCTAATTGAGATTTGAGAATTCCTATATAGTCTGGCTCTAAGTCGTCTGGAGATATATGTTTGCAAAGACTTCCTCCAGTCTGGCTCGTATTTTCATTCTCTTAACAGATGTCTTTTGAAGAGAAGTTCTTAATTAAGTTCCAATTTATCAAATTATTCTTTAATAGATCATGTTCTTGGTATTGCATCTAAATCTTTGCTTCATTTAAGGTATCAAATATTTTCTCCTATGTTCTCTTCTAAAAGTTTTATAGTTTTAGGTCTTCCATTTAGATCTATGCTCCATTTTGAGTTATTTTTACATATGGAACAAAGTATGAATCCAAGTTTTTTTTTTTTTTTTTTTTTTGCATGTGCATATCCAGTTTTAGTGCCATTTCTTTGAAAGGGCTGTTCTTTTCCTATTGCATCATCAGTGCACTTGTTGAAAGTCAGTTGCCTATGCATGTATTGGTTTATATCAGGTCTCTTGTTCCAATAATCTCTTTGTCTATCTGGATGCCAGAACCACACTATCTTGACTACTGTAGCTTTGTAATAATTACTGAAACTGTGTTAGTCCTCCAACTTTGTTCTTATTCAGAGTTGTCTTGCCTGTTCTTGGTCCTTCACTTTTCCTTAAGAATTTGCGAGTCCTATTATCAATTTCTGTAATGAAGACTGCTGGGATATTAATGGGATTGTGTTAAATGTATAGATCAGTTGCGGGGAGAATGGACATATTAATATTTTGTCTTTTGAAGAGGGACATTTTCTCTATTTAGGTCTTTAAGTTCTTTTAGTAATATTTTGTAGTTTTCACTATAAAAATCTTTTATATCTTTTGTCAGATTTATCTCCAGTATTTCATATATTTTTTAAAGATTTTATCTATTTGAGAGAGAGAGAGTGCGAGCGAGAGAGCACAAGCAGGGGGAGCAGCAGAAGGAAAGGAAGAAGCAGACTCCCCATTGAGCAGGGAGCCAGATGTGGGGCTCCATCTCAGGATGCTGAGATCATAACCTGAGCCGAAGGCAGACGCTTAACCTACTGAGCCACCCAGGTGCCCCCCAGCATTTCACATTTTTGATACTATTCTAAATGGTATTTTTTAAAAATTCAGTTGTTCTTGTTCATTGCTAATATATAGAAATGACTTGATATTTGTATATTGGTCTTGTATTCTGTAATCTTCCTAAACTGACTTACTGGTTCTAATCGTTTTTCTGTAAATTCCATTGTATTTTCTGTGTAGATAATTATGTTTGTAAATAAAGCCAGTTTTACTTCCCCTTTTCCAGTCTGGATGCATTTTATTTTTGTTGCCTGATTGTACTGGCTAGAACCTCTAGGACAGTGTTTAACAGGAGTAGTTAAGAGTGAACATTCCTGTCTTGTTCATAATCTTAGGGGGAAAGCAGTGAGTCTTTCACTATTAAGTGTGATTTTAGCTATACATTTTTCATAGATACCCTTCCTCAGGTTGAGGAAGTTCTCTTTTACTTCTGGTTTGTTGAGGGTTTTTGACAGGAATAGATGTTGAATTTATCAAATGGTTTTTCTGTGTCTATTGAGGGTTGTTGTTGTTGTTGTTTTAGGTTGTTAATATGGTGAGTTACCAACCTTGAGTTTCTTACTTGATCATGATGTATTATCCTTGTAATGTATTACTGGATTTTTTATTTTTGCTAAAATTTTGTTTAGAATTTTTATGTCTGTGGTCATGAGGGAGGGAGAGTGTTAAGTTTTCATATAATGTATTTGCTTTTGGTATTAGGGTAATACTGGCCTCGTAGAATCAGTTGAGGGGTATTTTTTCCTTTTTAATTTTTTGGAAGAGTCTATATAGAATTGGCATTAGTTTTCCTGTAGTGTGTGATAAGAATTAAGAATTAAAGCCATTTGGGCCTGGAATTTCTTTGTGGGGAGATTTTTAACTACAATGTCAAGTTTTAAGATGCAAGGCTATTCAAGTTATCTCTTTCTGAGTGAGCTTTGGTAATTAAAGTCTTTCAGAGAATTCGTTCATTTAAGTTGTCAGATTTATTGACAAGAGTGTTCATAATGTTCTAGTATCTTTTGAATATTTGTAGATGTGTAGAGGTGACACCTCTCTTTCTTGATGTAATTTGTGTCTTCTCTTTTTTTTTTTTATCAATCTGTTCAAAGGTTTATCAGTTTTAATATTCTGTTCAAAAACAGCTTTTGGTTGTTGTTTTTTTTCTTCTTCCATCTCTATTGATTTCCACTAAAATTTTTATTATTTCCTTTCTTCTGCTTACTTAGCGCTTAATTTGCTCTTCATTTTCTAGTTTCTGGTGGGAACTGAGCTCTTTGATTTTGAGGCCCTTGGGGATTTACCAAGGATCTTTTTATTATTGAGTTATAATTTAATGCCATTTGTCAGAGAGTGTTACTTTGTATGATTTGAATCCTTTTGAATTTAAGATTTGTTTTATGGCCTAGACTATGGGCTTATTTTGGTAAGTGTTCTACATGTGTGTGAGCAGAATGTGGATTCTGCTGTTGTTGGAGTTTTCTGTAAATATCAGTCAGATCAGATTGGTCACTGGTGTTGTTCAAGTTTACCATTCCCTTGCTAACTTTCTGCCTACTTGTTCTAGCAAGTATTGAGAGAGGAGTAGTAATACCTCTGACCATATTGTGTATTTATCTATTTTTCCTTATGATTTAATCAGTTTTTGCTTCATGTATTTTGAGACTCTCTTATTAGGTGTATAATGTTTAGAATTGTTTTGTTTTTTTGATTAATTAACCATTTTATCATTGTAAAATGACCTTCTTTATCCCTGATAATATTCTTTGCTCTGAAATCTACTTTAGATTAATTAATTTAGCCACTCCAGCATTCTCTGGACTAGTGTAAATATAGTATGTATTTTTTCATCTGTTTAATTTTAACCTAGTTGTGTCTTTTGTGTTTTTATATTTAAAATATGATGCTTATAGAGTTGTCTGGCTTTTACCCAGTATGATAATCTCTGCTTTTTAGTTGTCATCACTTATAATAGTTTACTTACATTTTTTTCTCTTTGCTCCTTTATGCTGCTGTTATGTTTTTTATTTTATATGGTTTATGCCCCACAATACATCATTATGGTTTTTGTTTAAGTATTTACATTTAGGTTGTATAGTTAACACTTAGTTACTGTTTCCAGTGATTTTCATTCCTTTTTTTAATGCTCATAATTCTACTATCTGAAGGATTTCCTTAAACATTTCTTGTAGTGTGTATGAATTCTTTCAGCTTTTATGTCTGAAAATGTATTTATTTTGTCTTTGCTTTTAAAAGCTATTTTTGCTGGGTATAGAATTATAGATTGACAAGTTTTTATTTATTTTAGTACTTTAAAAATGTTATTTCCACTGTCTTCTCCCTTGTATTGTTTCCCATGAGAAATTTGTTGTCATCTCTTTGTTTCTCTCTATGTAACATATCTTTTTTCCCTTGATGCTTTTAAGATTTTTCTTTGCCCCTTGTTTTGAGCAATTTGATATCTCCTGGTATAGTTTTCTCATGTTTCTTGTATTTAAGATTTATTGAGTTTCTTGGATCTGTGTATTTATAGCTTTCATTTGGTTTGGAAAATTTTCAGCTATTATTTCTTTAAATATTTTCCCTGTCCTCCTCTCCCCAACCTCAGTTTTGGGACTCTAGTTATCCATGTATTAGGTAGCTTGAAGTTGATTCCACAACTCAGTATACTATTCAGTTTTTGCGTTTTTTTTCTGTGTATTGCATTTTGGATAGGTTCTGTTGCTGTGCTTTGAGTTCATTAGTTTTTTCTTTTGCAATATCTAACTGCCTTTAATCCCATCCAGTGTATTTTTCATCTCACACATTGTGGTTTTCATCTCTAGAAGTATAAGTTCAGTCTTATTTATATCTTTTTTAAGATTTTATTTATTTATTTGACAGAGAGAGACACAGTGAGAGAGGGAACTCAAGCAGGGGGAGTGGGAGAGGGAGAAGCAGGCTTCCCGCCGAGCAGGGAGCCCGATGCAGGGCTCGATCCCAGGACCCTGGGATCATGATCTGAGGAGAAGGCAGACGCTTAACGACTGAGCCATCCAGGCACCCCTTATTTATATCTTTTATTTCTCTACTTTTAGAACATATGGAACACATTTATAAAACCTTTTTTACTGTTAGCTAGTTCTAACTTTTGTGCCAATTCTAGGTTAGTTCCAACTGATTATTCTCCTGCTGTTGGTTCATGTTTTCTTATCTCATTGCTTAGTAATCTGTAATTGAACACCAGATGTTGTGAATTTTACTTTGTTGGGTACTATATTTTTGAATTCCTAGGGCTTTTGAATTCTTGAGCTTTGTTCTAAGATGCAGTTAAGTTACTTAAAACAGTGTGATCTTTTTTGGGGTCTTGTTTTTAAGATTTGTTCGATGGATCTGGAGCAGTGCTAATTATTATCCACAGCTAAGGCAAGACCTAACTGAGTATCCAAAATCTCATGAATTTTGGGTTTTTCCAGTTTGTCTGGTGGGAACAGGCACTGTAAGTGGCTCTGTGTGAGAACCAGGCACTGGTCCTTCTAATCCTTTTGGATGTTTTTTTCCATCCTTAGGTATTTACTTCGTATGCATGTGCTGATCAGGATTTTGCTGAGTACTCAGTGGAGACCCTCTGTGATTCTCCAGGGTTCTCTGTGCAGTGCTTTTCTTTCTGGTACTCTGTCCTGTGGACTCTCACTACCTTGGTTTCCTTAGACTCTCAGCTCTGTTTCAACTACTAAGACAGTCCACCAGGCTCTATCACAGTTTCCTCTATCTGCACTGTGTCCTTACTCTCTCAAGGTAGTAAGTTGGGGCAATCATAAGGCTCACCCTGTTTGTTTCCCATCTCTTAGGGATTGTTGTTCTTCATTGACTGATATGTAAGGTCTGAAAATGGTCATTTCATTTATTTTGTCTGATTGGTTGGTTGTTTCTGGTGGGGAGGGTACATATGGTCCCTGTTATTCCATCATGCCCAGAAGCAGAAGTCCAGACATCTGTATTAGTTATTATTCTCCAGTATAGCCAACATTGTTATTTTCAGGTGTTCCTGAACCATACAGAAAACATTTTTGTAATTATTATCAGATAGGATGGTGTATTAGTTTCCTGTTGCTGCTCTCATAAATAACCATAAGCTTAGTGGCTTAAAACAATACTAGTTTATCTTACACTTGTAGATATCAGAAGTCTGAAATGGATCCCGTGGGCTAAAATCATGGTGTTGGTAGAGCTGTGTCCTTTTCGGAGGCCCTTGGGGAAAATCTATTTGCTTGACTTTTTAAGCTTCCAGAGGCCGCCCACATTCCTTGGCTTATAGCCCCTTTCTGTGTCTTCAAAGCCAGCAACATCTGGCTAAGTCTTTCTTTCTTTCTTTTTTTTAATTTTAATTTTATTTTATCTTAATTCCAGTGTAGCTAACATACAGTGTTATGTTAGATTCAGGTGCTCAAGTGTTTCTTATGCTGCCATCTCTCTAGTCCTCCGTTTTCTGTTTCCTTATTCCACTTTTAAGGATATTGGGCCTACCTGGATAATCCAGAGTAATCTTGTTATTTTAAAGTCAGCTGATTGCAACCTTAATTCCATCTGCAACCTTAAGTAAATCGCCTTTGCCTTGTGACCTAACATATTCACAGGGACCTGAGATTAGGATGTCTGAAAATGGGAGAACGTTATTCTGCCTGCCACTGATAAATAGCTTTCAGCATCCTTCTCCTTTGCCTCAGACATTTTTCTTTTTTGTTACAGTGAAGAAAAATTATATATTAAGGACTTTCTTCTCAACCTACACATATTAAAAATATTATTAGAAACAATGAAACTGTGCATCTACTCTTTTTAAAAAGTGTTGTGTATACTTTGTCATACAGAATATTTAGAGGTAGTTTAGTTTCAGATATAATTCAGATCCTAATTTTTATGGATTACTTCACAAGGTTGTAATTTGAGAATTTTTCAGACCATTGTATCTGGCAATCTATAGAAACTTCCCAAGTTGGTGAACTTGAATTGTTGCCACAAATGCAATTTTAAACCCATGTTAACCTACCTTGTATTTCAATATTTTCTTCTCTTAAAATCATATAATACCCCACCTTCCTCCCATCACAGTTAACTTCTTGTGCTCTGTTGTAGTTTATCACGCAGAGCAGCTGGGAAGTCCTTGTGTGTGTTCTTTTCCTATTAGGCCTTTAGCAGTGTCATCTCCCGCATGTCAACAGTTTCAGTGCTCTTTGACAAATGTCAGTGTTGCAGACCCATGCTTTTCTCCCTGACCTTTACCCAAGGTTCTGTGGGAAGGGTTATGTATACTTAATATTGACAGAGTAATTTATGTACAGCAGCTCTGAGTGATTAAGTTTCACTTTTCCTTCCATAGCTGTCTTTGTGTTGTGGCTCCCATATTTCTTATAGGTCTAAATAATTATCGATGAAATTCTAAAATAGCTGTTTAATACAATATTTCTTTATAGTATTTAAGCCAGAAGTCAAGGCTCAAACAAATAATAGTGCTGAATGGTAAAGCACATTTTAATCATGATTTATTACCCCCCTCCCGCATTAAAAACAAACTAGGCTTTATATGGCCGAGCACAGTTGAAGGTCAGTAGGGCCAGTTTTTAGACCACACAGTGAAGTCAGTCACATTTGTTTATGAAGCCTTCTGCTGCTGCTTTTTTCTGTTTTGCTTTGCTGCCACTGGCATGCCCCCAGGGGGAGGTGAGTTAGATGTACCCAGCATGGCAGACGAATAAGAAGTTGGCCAGAGAACTCAGCACTTTGTCCTTGTTGTGGGAAAAGACTCAGGTTGTCATCCTCTTCTGGCCACAGTTCTGGGGCCTGTGGACCCAGATTGGCTGAGCACCACTTCTTCCATTGGTTTCTGACTGGGGTCTGGTGCCTGGTAAATAGACAAGGTCAAGGCTTTGCAGATGGCTGACTTTTCTTCGCATAGTGGTTTATCATTTACTAGCTGTATGTGTCCATGGGACAAATTATTTAATTCTGGACTTTCTCAGCTATAAAATGGGCATACACATGCTTAATAGAGTTATTAGGCACTTAACATAGGTACTCAAATGTTAGTTCTTGGTATCTTTAGAGAATACTTCCTACCTTAAAAAAAAAAGTGTTTCTTTTTCTGTGCTATTTGTTTTGGCCTGTGGTTCTGTTTACACCTTCCTGCCCCTTTCACCTAGGAGAAGAAACTGTGCCTGGAGCTTTTTCTCTTGCATCAGCTCTTAACACCCTCATGCTCCTTTCTAAGCAGTTCCTTGGGGGGCATAGTAAGTCTAAGGACAAAATCCAGAGGGGTAGCCATTTCTTTAAGGTTGTTACATTTTAGTTTAATCATATAGGCAAATTTTGCATTCCATTCCATGCTGATTTCAATAGAAGAACAATTTTTCCTAAGAGGATACTCCTGGAAGATGTCTCATGTTTCCTACCTCTAGTTCAAAGCAGCACGCTCCTGGAAACATTTCTTTACTGGCTACAGCAGCACTATTAAAGCAATTCTCAGTCAACAATGAGAATGGAATGGAATGTTGCCAGGGTCTTGGTTTGTGGAGGTAGACTACTAACCTGGGGTCCCTACACTGGTCAGCATCAGACAAGTTGTTGTGAAAGGCACTGAGTAAAACATAGAGAAGTAGATGATTCTGTATTACTTGCAGTTAACCAGGTTGTCCAGTGTTGTACTTTCGAGGTGAAAGCCCATGGTGGATACCAGCTGCTTGTGGGAGAAGGTGTTTGGCTTTGGCTTTCAGCTTAGTGGTTCTGTTCCTCTAGATTCTTAGTGCATCAGTTTTTTCTTTTTTAAACTGGAGCAGGTTGTATACAGTGATATATGGATAATCTTCACCAGATGGGTGTGTATATAGGTTTCTCAATCTCTGCAGAAGGAGTGCTCCAAGATCTTGGGATAACAGCCTACGTTGAGGAACATCAGCACAGAAAGATACATTGGAAGATAAACAGAGAAGGCCTAAAAGTGTCATTAACTAGATTCTGAAAAGGAAAAGTTTTCGAAACATGAGGTAGGCATTGGGTGTCTGCAGACACAGTTAGGGCAGGAAAGAGGTAACACTAGCAGAGAGAAGTTTGGAAGGAGGTGTTGGGGGTAGGCTGAAAGACCTAAACAAGGGAGGTTGGCCTGGGGCCTGGAAGAAATTAGTGATAAAACAGTGGTCTGTCTAAGCCTCCACCCCACCACCCACCCCCAGTGTATCTTTAGGGGGCTTAAGATATGCACCACGTACAAGGTGATTTCTCTTCAGAGCAGTTGAAAGTAAAAGTCTTTTTTTTTTTTTTTTTAAGGTTTTATTCATCCGACTGAGAGATAGAGAGAGCACAAGCAGGCAGAGTGGCAGGCAGAGGGAGAGGGAGAAGCAGACTCCCCGCTGAGCAGGGAGCCCGATGTGGGACTCGATCCCAGGACTCTGAGATCATGACCTGAGCCAAAGGCAGACGCTTAACGACTGAGCCACCCAGGCGCCCTGAAAATAAAAGTCTTATACATGCTTGGTAGTTATAACATACCAACAAATTCTGCTTTAGTGAGTTAAGTCAACTACTTAACATAACTTGTCATATTCCTTCTTGTTCTGATGGGAAGGCTGTGCCTCCGAAAACTAGCTTGGGTGGTGAGTTGGAGAAGGGGTCCCCGTTATGATGGCAGCTGAGGAGCTTGCTATGGTCAGGTCTCTGTCTTTACCACACAGACAAGTAGAAGCTGTTGGAAGTCACTCTTGCTTTGTGCAGTCTTCCCTGTGGGCATATGCCAACATTGCTTGGCATACCTTCTGAAGATTTATGTTTTTATCTGAACATCTTCCTTCTGAGGGTGGAACTGGTTCTTAGAGGCCTCATTATAGAGAGATAGGAGCCCACTGTTATCTGCATTGTGCATGGTACACAGCAAGTGTTCAGAAAATCTTGACTCAGTTGAAAGTCTTCTGTTGAACTATATATACTTTGTGGGCTAGTTCCTAACCATCCCTATGTTTACCTCAGAACTTTATGCTGTTTTCTCAAAATGTTAATACTTAAAACATTAAAACGCAACATTGTTTTGTTTTGTTTTTTTAACACAGACGCTCTGAGCCCTTATCTGGTAGTCACACCTCAGTTCTTATTTGGTCACCAGGCTAGGCTGAGTACTGGCAAATTCATTAACTTTTATTTAGTGGGTGCTATATCCTAGCCTATGTCTAAAAGATAAAGACACAGTTCTGGCCCTATAAAAGCCTCCAGAACAGTGGACTGAGCAGGCCTGCAGACAGACACTTGAGTTACATACAGCAGGTTCCAAGTGGTTGCCCAGGACAGGTCAGTTGCTATGGGCAGGAATAAGTGGAGTCGGGTTGTTGTGGGAGGCAGAAGACCTTACTTGGGAACCATGAGAAAATACATTTCAGTGTGATCCAGTTTGCATGTTTCTTATCAGGACCATTTCTTCCTTATAAGCAAAAGATTTGGCTTTGAATAAAGCTTTTGGGGTCTATAAGTAAGCAAACACACTGTGAACTGATCTTGCTTAGAATAGGTAACCCATTTTTGGATCTTAGGCTTGACACTGTAGCTTTGTCATAATGTGTCTATGTCTCAAAGAGGGAGTTTGGGGTTTCCTTTTTCCTCTTCCCTTCCCCCCACCTTAAAAATATAAAAAATTGTTTAAGACTTCTCATCAGGATGTTTTACGTGAGAAGACAGCATGGTTTGATGAAAAGCTTTGAGGCTCTAGTACTTACTAGCTGTGTGATCTTGGACGAGTTACTTGCTCTGAGTCTTTTGCTTCTTAGATTAAATTTAAAAAATTTCATGAAGTGTTGAGGAGTTTAAACTTTTGGTTTGAGGATGCTTAATAAATCTACCGTCACTGTCTCTTCTTCAGTATCAACCCTCTTGAAAAATCCCCCATTGTAAGCTTCAGATTAGTGAGTATATAATTTTTAATTGTAGATAATTTAATTATCTATTAAAATTCCTTATTTCCATGTGATCTTCATATTTTGATTTTTTATTCCCTTTCTTTCTGCCAGTTGGTCTGTACCCAGGGAATTTAAATAAATGGAACCCTCTCAAATGTTCCATTCTGTAGTCACATGTGAATAAGTTTACACACTGTACTTAGTTACACTTCCTGTGCTCTATTATTTTGCCTTTCTCATGCAACCAGTATTTACTGAGTGTACATTGCTGGGCTCTGGGAATATGTTTATGAGTAAGACTTAGTCATTAGCTTCCAAGAATTTCTTGCTAGAGAGGCAGGCATAAACAAATAATTACAATGTGGAGTTAAAGATATGTATCAAGGTTGTGTGCCCACAGGAAGGACTTAGGTTGATTGTATAAATAAAGTTATGTTGGTCAGTTTATATAATGCTAGAGAAGTTTATATAATGCTAGAGAACAATACTAGTAAGGATGTTAGGTCTGGAGCCACGTAACCCAGTTTTACAGTGAGTCAAAACACTGCTTCATAGTTCCATTCGACTCACCCCTGCCACCCATCTAACATGTGTGCCTTTTTTTTTGTTTCATGTAGTGAGTGGGTGTGGCTGAATTTAGACCTTTGAACACTCCTGGAAAATGTTTGGTCAGAGCAAGCTCGTGTCTTCCTGATAAATGATCAGTCTTGCATGGAGCTTGGCTTCCTATCTATCTCCCTGTAGAGACCAGATGTAAAGGTCACTTGGAATACCACTTCGATTGTGACCAGGAGGAGGTTATCTAGCCCTCATGCCTCAGCCTCCTCATATGTTTTGATGGGGATGGTAGGAGTACCTGCCTTCTAGGGTTGGTGTGAGAACTGAATGAGATCATCTTTAGGGCTTGGCATGTGAGAAGTGCTAGATGAGTGCTACCTCTTCTTGTCCTTACCTATTCATACTGTGTTTCAATCTGGACCGCTTGTGTAATACCAAGCTAGCCAGATTGCAGTTATTTTCAACTGGACCAGGCTGACTCCTTGGTCTGAAGGTATTCCATGTATTCAGCTCAGCAAACATTTATTGAAGGTCAAGTAGTATGTCAGACCCTGGGTTGGTCATTGAGGCCTCAGAGCTGAATAAGAGGTGATTCCTGTCCTGAAGTAGTTTGTATTTTTTATTTGTATTGTACTCTGCTTTCCGGGAGTACTTTTAAGATCAGGACATTTAAATAGTTAGCTTTGAAAAGTGGAAAAAATAAGAAAATTTAAAAAGGGTTCTCTGAAAGTTGCTCTTCTTAGACCTTATTAACTACCCCCGAAAGACTGCAGCTGAGTTGAATGCCAGACACTGCACAGGCTTAGCATCTGCTGAATTATGTTGCAGTGAGCAACCACTCTACTTACTCTACCAGGTTTGCATGTTTGGTGTATGCCTTGCGTCAGCCTTAGTAATCAGACAGTTTAACATATGAGATATCCATGGTAGAAACTTGTTTTATAACAAGGGAAAAAAATATAGCTAGCCCAGTTAAATTAATGATGGCAATTTAAATGTAAAAATTTGCTAGTCTCGGGGTGCCTGGGTGGCTCAGTTGGTTAAGCAGCTGTCTCTTGATTTTGGCTCAGGTCATGATCTCAGGGTCCTGGGATCGAGCTCCACCTTGGGCTCTGCACTCAGCGGGGAGTCTGCTTATCCCTCTCCCTGCCCCTCCTCCTGCTTGCACGGGCGTGCACACTTGCTTGTGCGCTCTCTCTGTAAAATAAATAAATAAAATCTTAAAAAAATTTGCTAGTCTCATATGTAAAATTTTTCTTTAATTTATAATTTTGCTTCTGATTAATTTTTTTCTTTAGGTTCTGCTTATTCTGTTACTTGATCATCCTTGTATTACCGTTCTTTCTCTACTCATTTACATTTTTAGATCTAGTTGAAAGAGCCACACCAGGAAACTTGGCCACTGCCATCTTTTGCTACCTTTATGTGAATTTCAGAAGTAGATCATTTCTCCATGGTGGACTAAAGAAAGGTAGAAGCTAGCTTTCAAAGTTAGCCTGTCTAGGGGTAGACCAGTTTACAAATCAAAATTCACTAAAGAATTTCTTTGTATTTCCGGAAGCAGTAATTTTCATTACACTAGGGAATTTTTAAATAACCTGTGCTGTTTGGGAGATCATATGAGTTGGTACCCAGTCACAGGATTTGTCACACCATCCACATTCATTATTCCTGGTTTCCATTTGGTGCATAGCTGAGTAGCCCCATAAATAATCTTGATAGTAGGTGCTTAGTAAGTGGTGGTTATTGTATGCCAGCTACTCTCCAGTACTGCCTGTTGTAACAGGAAATACATATGTATTTTATAGGTGAGGGGACTGGGGATTAAAGATGATGTGGAGGGTGCCTGGGTGGCTCAGTTGGTTGGGCGACTGCCTTCGGCTCAGGTCATGATCCTGGAGTCCCTGGATCGAGTCCCGCATCGGGCTTCCTGCTCGGCAGGGAGTCTGCTTCGTCCTCTGACCCTATCCCCTCTCAGGTGTTCTCTCTCTCTCATTCTCTCTCTCTCAAATAAATAAATAAAATCTTTAAAAAAAAAAAAAGATTATGTGGAGTCAGTGTTTTCCCAAATTTTCCTGAGAGGAGTTAACAGTATATTTTTCATCTTAATCATTTGATAATGTCTCCCTATTTTAGAGATTAATATCTTCCTTCCCAGGATTTATTGGGATTAAATAAGAATAGTGCATGCAGATTGTCTAGTTCAGGGCTCAGTAGGTAGAAGGCATTCAGTAGATGTCGTTTTATTTTGATGTGTTTTTCTGTCTGGAAGTGAAGGTGTAGTATAAGGATAAAAGAACCTGATTGTAGTAGGATTGACTTAGTCAAGGACATTATATCTTTTTTTTTTTTTTAAAGATTTTATTTATTTATTTGACAGAGAGAGACACAGCGAGAGAGGGAACACAAGCAGGGGGAGCGGGAGCAGGAGAAGCAGGCTTCCCGCGGAGCAGGGAGCCCGATGCCGAGCTTGAGCCCAGGACTCTGGGATCATGACCTGAGCCGAAGGCAAATGCGTAACGACTGAGCCACCCAGGCGCCCCAAGGACATTATATCTTAACTATGTATTTAACAAGCTCCATTCTCAGCTACATGTGATTTTTGCTTTGCTCAGCAAGAATTATTTGACTATTTTAAGGAAATTATGGAAAATATTAACTTCTTCCCTAACTATATTCCCCCAGACTGTAATTGTTTGCAGTAGGACTGAATTTACTCTAAAGGGGAGGTGTGTGACTTGCATACCAATTTCAGTAATAGAAAGTGACATGAGCATAATTGTGAAAGGTCAAAGGTCAGCCTTGAATAAACCCAGTAGAATGCCATAACAATTCTCCCAATTCCTGTCAGAGCAGTATTTTAGAACTTTTAGATGGTGGTCTCCTTTATTGTCTTTTGTCCAGGGACATAGGAGTTCTGATTGAAAAAGAGAGAGCTGTGTTTGCCTGAACTGT
Organism: Leptonychotes weddellii; assembly: GCF_054177405.1. NCBI lineage: Eukaryota > Metazoa > Chordata > Mammalia > Carnivora > Phocidae > Leptonychotes > Leptonychotes weddellii. The sequence continues at coordinate 53,010,982 of NC_138378.1, forward strand.
GTTACAGTAATGGGTGTGTAGGGATTGCTACTGTCCTATTGGCAGAACATGCAGGAATGTGAAAGCTTGGTTTGCCAGTTTTCCTGGAGGTGGGCTACTTTTATGTACACCTGTAGGTCAGAAAACCAGATTGGGGAAAATATTGTTTATATTTGAAAAGATAACATTCTTTCAAATATTAGTTCATTCCATATCGAGATATTTTGAACTTTTAACAGAAATTAACTATAATACATTTGCATAGATGTAAAACCTTTTTAAATACATGATGTAGGGGCGCCTGGGTGGCTCAGATGGTTAAGCATCTGCCTTCAGCTCAGGTCATGATCCCAGGGTCCTGGGATGGAGCCCCGCATCCGGCTCCTGGCTCAGCGGGGAGCCTGCTTCTCCTTCTCCCTCCGCCTCTCTCCCTGCTCATGCTCTCTCTCTCTCTGTATCTCAAACGAATAAATAAAATCTTAGAAAAAAAATACATGATGTAGTACAAACATTATTTGGTGTTTAAAGTGGAAAATCAAATTGTTCTAGCAATCTTGAAGAAATTTTTTTAATCTACTTCCCGAGACCTTGAAAAAAATTAGGCAACGTAATAACTCTTTTCCTCTCCCCTCACTACATAGGAGATAATAAGAGACAAAAACTAAGTGACAGTTGGGGCGCCTGGGTGGCTCAGTCGTTAAGCGTCTCCCTTCGGCTCAGGTCATGATCCCAGGCTCCTGGGATCGAGCCCCGCATCGGGCTCCCTGCTCCGCGGGAAGCCTGCTTCTCCCTCTCCCACTCCCGCTGCTTGTGTTCCCTCTCTTGCTGTATCTCTCTCTGTCAAATAAATAAAATCTTTAAAAAAAAAAAAAAAAAAAAAACTAAGTGACAGTTGTATGCCTTAGGGGTATTTAGAGTATATATGGCTATAGAGCACTGTGTACCTAAAACAGCCCTGTAGGATAAGTGAACTTTATTGAACTTGTGCCAACCTTTTTTTTTTCCCTGTTTTAACCCGCTTTATTAAAGTAATTTGCATACAATAAAATTCACCAGTTTTAAGTACTTTGATTAGTTTCACAAACATACCCAGTTACGAAACCACCACCATTGTAATACAGGACACTTTCATCATCTCAGAACATTCCCTCGTGCCTCTTTGCAGTCAATGCCTTCCTCTCGTTCCTGGCCCCAGACAGCCACTGATCTGCTTCCTGTCACTAGAGTTTTGCCTTCTATAGAACTCAAAATAACTGGAATCATAGTGGAATCATACTGCAGTCATTCGCTTGACTTGTTTGACTTTGCATAGTGATTTTAAGATTTGTTCATGTTGCATGTACATACATTACTTCTTTTTATTGCCCGGGAGTGATCCATTATATGGATGTACTACAACTTATTTATTCACCTATTAATGGGCATTTGGTCTAGTATGATTAAAGTTTTTATGAACATCCAAGTAAAAAAATTTTTTTTTAACAAGTATTTTCCTTTCTTGTAAGTAAATACCTTAGGAGTGGGATTGTTGAGTGTTTGGTAAGATTATTTTACCTTTGGAGGAAACCGCCAAACTG
>NC_138378.1:53013037-53025516 GCF_054177405.1 Leptonychotes weddellii
CAAGCAAGATGCACCTGTTTTCTTGGGACCTTAGGGTTGCTGGCCTCTTGTTTTCCCAGCCTGTCTTCTGCATGAGGGGCCTGCTGCGCTGTTACTCAGGCAACCCTGTTTGGACGGAGTTGCCCTGCCCCCCTGTGGCGGGGGATGGGCTCAGTGGGAATCAGTCTTTGGGGCTTTTGTTCTCTGGCGCCTTTCCCTGGCGGCTTTCTGCATCTCTTCCACAAGTCAGAGCAGAAGAGACCTTTTCCAACCCTCTGCCTCAGAGCAGAGAGACCACAGTCTGTTCTTCAGTGAGCTCTCCAGGCCACACTGTCTCTGTTTCTGTCTGTGCTGCTATAAACTGCAGCGTCCTGGGTTGTGCACCCCTCCGCAGCGCTCCCAGTCCTGCCTCCAGGTCAGCAGGTCTCTGCCCTTTGTGCTTCTAAAACTGCCAGTCGCTCCCAGTTCACCTGCGCGACCCCGCCACTCCGGGTTTCTGACCTGGGGGCTGCCCTAAAGTCCTTTCTCCGCCGCTACCAGTCTGCGAGTCTGTGTCCCATCTCTAGCGAGCGAGGCTGTCGCTCACCAGCGGTGTAGGATCCCCACGGCCAGGCACCCCCCCGCTGCCATTTATCCTCCAATACCTGTCCGCAGAATCAGGGCTCCCCACTTTGTACCTCAAAACCAACTGCCTGCGATATTCTGTTTGTAGAGATCCAGATCTTCTTACATCTCAGGCTGATTTCGTGGGTGCTCAGAGTGGTCTGGTAGATATCCAGCTCAATTCCGGGGACCAGTTGAAATAGGGTCCCCTACTCCTCCACCATCTTTCCCCCCTCCTATAAAAATCTTTAATAAGACTTTTAGAAGAGGCAGTGAAAGTTCTCCAACTTTGTTATTTTAAAAAATTGCTTTAGTCGTTTTAGTTTATTTGCATTTCTATATATATTTCAGACTTAAGTTGTCAATTTCCTAAAAAAAAGAAAAAAGGCTGTTGGGACTTTGAATCTTTGTGTCCGTTTGGAGAGAACTTACATCATAACCGTGTTCAATCTTCGGTCCTTGAACACGGTGCATCTCTAATTATTTAGGTCTTTAATTTCGTTAAGTGGTATTTTTCAGTGTACAGCTATTGAATGTATTTTGTTAAATTTATTCCTCATTTATGTATTTGAATGCTATTGTAATAGGATTGTATTTTTATTTTTCATTTGTTCATTGTTAGTATATAGAGATGTAATTCATTTGTGTATGTTGACTTTGTATCCTACAGCCTTAATTAATTTACTTATTAATTCTAATAATGCCTTTCTTAGGGCAGATTCATATGTAGATTCATCTACTTTGGGTAGATTCATACGTGATCATGTCTGTGAATAAGAACAGTTTTACAGCTTACTTTCCAATCTGTATGCCTTTTTCTTTTCTTTTCCTTTATTTATATATTTATTTTTTATTTATTTATTTTTAAAGATTTTATTTATTTATTTGACACACAGATAGAGAACACTAGCAGGGGGAGCAGCAGAAGGAGAGAGAGAAACAGGCTCCCCACTGAGCAGGGAGCCCGATGTGGGGCTCGATCCCAGGACCCTGGGATCATGACCTGAGCTGAAGGCAGACGCTTAACCGACTGAGCCACCCAGGCGTCCCCCCCTTTTTTTTTTTAATTTTAAGCAAGCTCCATGCTAGGCGTGGGCTTGAACTCATGACCCTGAAATCAAGACGTGAGCCAAGATCAAGAGTTGGATGCTTAACTGACCGGGCCACCCAGTCGCCCCAGATCTGTATTTTGCACTTTTTTGCTTCTTTTTCTTGCCTCAGTGCAATGCCTAAGACTTCCAGAACAGTGTTGAATAAAAGTGGCAAGAATGGACATCCTTGCCTTGTTCTCAATTTTAGGGGGAAGGTGTTGTTCAGTCTTTCACCATTGTGTATGATAATAGCAGGTTTTTCATAGGTGCTCATAATCAGGTTGGAGAAGTTCCTTTCTATTCTTAGTTCATTGATAGTTTCCATTACAATTTGGTGAATTTGTCAAATGCCTTTTCCTTATCTGTTGAGATGATTATAGATAGGTCTTTTTTTAAGTATGTTATAATGTAACATTTTTTAAAAATGTTAAGCCAACATTGCATTCTTTGTATTATTCTCATTTGGTCATTATGTTACTTATTTTTTAAATATTGCTGGACTCAACTTGGGAAAACACGGTTAAGCATTTTTGTATCAGTGTTAATGGGGGATATTGGTTTTAGTTTTTTGAAATATTTTTTGTCTATTTCTGATGGCAGGTTAATGTTGACCTCATAAAATTAATTAGGACATATTTCCCCTCTAATGTGGAAATATTTATATAGAATTGGTTTTTTCTTTCTTTCTTTTTTCTTTTTTTTTTGTAAAGCTGTTTCAGGAAACCATCTAGAGCTCAGACAGGAAAACTACAAGATGATCCTGCAACATTTTTTGTGTGTGTGCCAGCAAGCAAAGATGTGCTCGAGGACTAATGGGAACACATCATAAGGACGTAAGAGCTGACTTGAAGGGACTCTACCTGACCAAATTTGGGACATTTTGAGCATCAAAAAAGAAGAATAACAATAATTATACTGGGAGAAAAATCCATGAGTCTATAGTGATACTCAGAAATGAAAAGGGTGGAGGGAAATGAAAATGGCATTACCAAAAAATGTCATGTAGCAAATGTACAAGGAATGATTGAACTAGAAAATCACTATTTTACAACCACCAGGGTAGTAATTGATTCAAGCAAGAATCATCAGTGGGTGCTAAAATCATTGGTGAAAGGTTATTGGTTAGATAGATGCCTTTTAGCTCAATGTTCTCCCTATGGATTACTTGTTTTTTTACAAAAGGAAAACAGCCTCTTTCTGATGGAAGGATCTGGTGGATACTATATTAACCAAATGATCCAGTTTAGCGTTACCGGTAATATCAGACAAATCAATATTATCTGCCTGATGATGAGATGCACAGTGTCATCTATATAATGTTCAATCTGAATCTAATCATGAGGCGGTAGGAAAGTAAATCAGGATTGCGGGATACTCTGTAAAACATTAGGTTTGGATTCTTTAAAAATATGTCGTCAAAGATAAAAAATATTTGAGACTGTTCTGATTGAAAGGAGACTAAAGAAACATTACAGCCATTTGTAATGCATGATCTTGATAGGATTCTGAACTGCAAAAATATCAGACACTTGGGTGGACAACTGAGGTAAACTGAAATATGTACTACATATTTTTTTATTGTTGGATCAACATGAAACTAGTTGTCTTGCTCTGCCACTCAGAAACCTGTCTCAAGACTTACTAGTGGCTTCCAACTGGCCATATCTGGTGGCTTGTTTTAGTCTTTGCTTCCCTTTCCTTCTATCCTCTCTGTATGATAGCTTTTGACATTGTTGAATCTTCCTCTCTTGGCCTCCGTGAAACATGCTCTGCTTTTCTGTTCCTCTTTCTCAGACACCTACCTCTACTCTCAGTAACTCCACTGCTGCCTGAGGGAAGTTCTGCCCTGTATTGAACTATATAGGCTTGTCTATACTTACCCTATATATGAGCTGTATAGATTAGGGTTCTCTGCCGTTTCTTCCTTGGTGACTTTTTAAAGCTTAGGAGCTTCAGTTTTCATCTCTGTTTCTGGAGTGTCTCCAGTTCTGACCTCTTTCCCCAAGTTCAAATACTGTCCTCGGATTGCCTGCATCAGCATTTTCACTTGCATATTCCATTGTCATCTCAAATCCTATAGTCTGAGGTTGAATTAAGCCTTTTCCTTTCTTCATACTCCTCTTCAAATCTGGTCATCCACCTAGCTTCAGTTGAAAAGGCCTTTAAATCACTAGTCTTCAAAGCTTATGTGTATCATTGTAAAATGCAAAGTCCCAGGCTCAGTCCCAGAGAACAGGATTCAGTGGGTTTAGAAGTAGACCCAGAATCTCCATTTTACTGAGCACCAGAGGGATTTGATGCAGGGATCCAAAGACCCACCCTTTGAGAACTGCTGTTTTAATGATCAATTTAAGGGTTAGTTATTGTACTGGTTCGCCATGGGATTCCTCTACTTTCAAGAAGCCAATGTTGAGACACCCCCTCCCTCTTAGTAAGGAATATCGTTGAGAGGCAGCCTGAGCTTGAATTTTGTCGAAAAACAGACCTGAGCTCTCATCCTGACCTTGCTGTTTACGTGCTGTGTGGCTTTGGGCAAGTTACTAGAAAAATGGGAAAAATAACACATAACTTCCAGGGCTTAGCATGGGGTGTGACTCAGCCTCTGCCTCCCTAGCCAGCTTTTTCTCTAATTCCTCCAATGCTTCTTAAATTTCAGACCTAATAAATGTTATTTTCTGAGAGTACCATAATTGCTCATACCTCTGATTCCTTTGGCCTATTGTGCTTTTTGGAAGGAAAGCACAGCTATCTGACTCTCGCTTGTGTTTCACATTTAATCACTTCTTTGAGGCATCTGAAGACTTGTGGCTTAATTAGATGATGGTGCACCGGGAGCCCCCAGTACTTGATTTACTCGTTTGGGTTTATCCATCTTAGTCTGGGAGCTCCTTGAAGACAGGCAATATCTAGCTGTAGCCTCTAGCCTCCGTGTAGTATCTCCCTGTCAAAAGTTTTCTTGTTTGCTTTTTAAAAATAAATTATCAGAGTACCTACTATGGCATTAACTAATTGTATCTTGGAGGCCTAATTATGAAATTTTCTTCCTTGTTTGTCAACATACTTGACAGCTGTGACAACAGGTAGGAAACTTTCCAGCACATTTTCAAAATGTCCTTTTGGAATAGAAATTTTAGCACTTGAACACATTTTTTCCCCTAATGTCTGAAGAGGTAACTTGTTTCTTTTTTTAATTTTAGGTTTGTAATTGACCCACCCCACAATGAGGTCATAAAGTAACCTTACCCCTTCCTATCCTGTGAGTTAGCTGGTACCTTCTGTTTATAGCCAGTGGTTAGTGCCAAAAATGGCATCCCTAGAGCTTTGAAGCAAACCGGGACAGACTAGAGGTAAATTAAGATTTGTGCCTCATTGCTAGAGGGGAAAAATATGTATAATGACACTTTTATATTCAGATAGTCACATGATAATATGAAAATATATGAATAAATTTTAAAAACAAGTAACAAAATTAGAATTCATAATATTGTTAAAATTTATATTTAATTAAAACATTAAGTACCTGGGGATAGTAGGATTTTTGTTTATTTTTTGTTGGTTTGGAACCTACCAAATTGGTGTCTTCAACTTTATTTTTCTCTTTGTAAAACATCTCACATTTGTTTAGACATCTAATTTCATTTTTAAGTTAATGCGTTGAATAACTTTTTAAACTTAAAATTTATGTCAGAGGTGGGGAATAAGCTATTAAAGACTGAGAGTGAATAAAAATATTAAATAATGCATTTACAAAAATCATGTTTAATGAAAATCTAGCTTCCACTGCTTACTGAAAAAGGAAATATTCTTTTACTCTTTATTTCTAATTATAACACATTCTCATTTTGACATTTATCTGTTTCCCCCCATTTACCCCCCAAGAAAATTTTCCTAACTTTAAGTCTTTTATTCTTTTACCACTTGTGGAGTATGACTTGTCATTTATAAGAATTCCTTGAAAGGAACTTGAATTTAATTTGCACCCAAAACTAATCAGAGTATAGGAGATCAGCACCACATGAGTTAAAAAAGGAATGCAATTAAAAAAAGAGAGAGTGTGTTATCTGTATAATCAAGTTATCTGATGGGACATTGTAACTATTTTATAACTTTCACATTTCTGTTTAGCACAAGCAAAATAAATTGGTTCTAAGATACTATTCATTTCTTATAGGTGTCCCAATTGCCATAGCACCATTTGTTGAAAAGGCTATCCTTCCTGTGAATTACTTCTGCATGCACCTTTGTGAGAATCATTAAGGATTTGTGTGGGTCTGTTTCTGGGTTCTGTGTGGTATCCCATTGATCTATGTGTATATCCCTCCAGTTCCACTCTGCCTTGAGTGCTTTTAGCTTTATAATAAGCCTTAATATTGGGTGGAGTAATTCCTTCCACTTTATTCTTATATCTCACGATTATTTTAGCTACTTTCAGGAATGTGCCTTTCTGTGTATATTTTAGAATAAGGTTGTCTGTGTCTATAAAATACCTTGCTGAGATACTGGTAGGAATTGCATTAAATCCGTATACTAATTTGGGAGAATTGACAGTTATACTACATTAAAAACTCTAATCCATCAATACAGTATGTACGTTCACTTACTTAAGTCTTCTTTAAAAAAAAAAAAATAGGGGCACCTGGGTGGCTCAGTCGGAGACGCATTTGCCTTCGGCTCAGGTCATGATCCCAGGGTCCTGGGATTGAGTCCCACATCAGGCTCCCTGCTCGGCGGGAAGTCTGCTTCTCCCTCTCCCCTCTGCTCATGCTGTCTCTCTCGCTATCTCTTTCTCTCAAATAAACAAATAAAATCTTAAAAAAAAAATTAAATTTTTTTTTTGTTAAGTGTATACCTAAATATTTTTTTGGATTGATTGTAAATGGTGTTTTGTTTTTAATTTTGGTTTCCACATGTTCATTGTTATATATAGAAATGTTATTGATTTTGGGGTGTTATATCTTACTACCTTACTGAACTCACTTATTCTAGGAGTTTTGGTGTTTTTTATAGATGCCTTTGGATTTTCTACATAAACCATCATGCTCTCTGCAAATAGGGAGGTTTTTTTTCTTCCTTTCTTCTCCGTGCATTTTATTTATTTTTCTTACTGCAGCAGCTAGAATTTCTAATACTATGGTGAATAAGAGTTGTGAAAGCAATAGCCTCACCTTTTTCCCCGTTTTAGGGGGAAATCATTCTTTCACTATTAATGACGATGTTAGCAGATGCTCTTTTATTGAGTGAAGGAAATTCCATTTTGTTCTTTGTTGAGAATTTGTGTCATGAATGGGTGTTGGATTTTGTCAAAAGCTTTTTCTGCGTCATTTGTTTAGATCATGCAGTTTTCTTATTTAACTGTCTATAGTAGATTTCATTGATTTTCAAATACTTGAGCCGCTCTTTTATATGCTGAATAAATCCTAATGAGTCATGGTGTATAGTTCTTTTTATGCATTACTAGATTCAGTTTGCTAGTTTTTTGTTGAGGGTTTTTGTATCTAAGTTAATGAGGCATATTGGCCTGTAGTTCTAAAAAAATTTTTGTCATGTTTTTGTCTGGCTTTGGTATCAGGGTAATAATTAGCTTCATAGAGTTGAGAAGTATTCCCATCTTCTGTTTTCTGGAATAGTTTAAGTAAAAGTGGTGCTGTTTCTTCTTTAAATGTTTGATAAAGATCTTCAGTTAAAGTCCTATGTGCCTAAGGATTTCTTTTGGGGGGAATCTTCCAAATTCAGTTTTTTAATGGCTATAAATGTATGCTCGCCATCTGTTTCTTCTTGGTTGAGCTTTGGTATTTTGTGGCTTTCAGGAATTGGTCAGTTTTTTTAAGTTGTCAAATTTTTCAGGGTGAAGTTGTTCACTGTATTCTCTTATTAATCTTTCAATGGTTGTAGCAGTTATAGTGCTATTCCCTGCTTCATTCCTGGTATTGGTGATTTCTGTCTTTTTAGTGTGTTAGTCTTGTTGGAGGTTTGTCAATTTTGTTGATTTTTTTATTTTCAAAGAACCAACTTTGGTGTTATTTTTGTTTTCAGTTTCAATGATTTTTGCTTTTATATTATTTCCTTTCTTCTACTTGCTTTGGTTTTATTTTGCTCTTTTTCAAAAGAATCCTTTTATTGTTGTTGTTAATACAGTTGTAATCACTGTTTTGTGGTTTTTTTTAGATTTTTTATTCATTTGAGAGAAAGAACAAGCGAGAGCATGAGAGAGGGTAAGAAGGAGAGGGAGAAGGAGAAGCAGACTCCCTGCCAAGCAGGGAGCCCAATGCAGGGCTCAATCCCAGGACACCGGGATCATGACCTGAGCTGAAGGCAGACAATTAACCAACTGAGGCATTCAGGCACCACTAAAAGAAACCTTTTTAAAGGATTCCATCTTATTTTATTTATGTTGTTTTTGAGTGTACTGTTTTTGTATATTTTTCTTAGTAATTGTGCTCATTACACTACCATTTGTAACTCATCACAGCCTACTCATATCAGTGTTTTACCATTTTGACTGTAGTATTAAAACCTTGCCTTCATTTTTTTAAATTTTATTTTAAATAGGCTCATGCCCAGCGTGGGGCTTGAACTCATGACCCTGAGATCGAGTTGCACACTGTACGACTGAGCCAGCGAGGCACCCCAAAACCTTGCTTTCATTAAGATTCCATTGCCCTCCTTACCTTTTAAAATATAATTTCTGCTGGCATCTGGGTGGCTCAGTTGGTTAAGCATCTGACTCTTGATCTCAGCTCAAGTCTTGATCTCAGGGTCATGAGTTCAAGCCCCGCATTGGGCTCCATGCTGGGCCTGGAGCCTACTCTAAATAGATAGATAGATAGATAGATAGATAGATAGATAGATAGATAGATAGATATAATATAATGCAATATAATGTAATTTCTGAAGCATTTCCTTTCCATACATTGAACTCAACAGATGTCGTTATAATTTTGCCTCACCCATCAAGTATGATTTAAGAAACTCATGAGGAAGGATAGTCTATTATATTTATCCCTATTTTAAAAATCTCTCTTTATTCTTGTTTCCAAGTCTACTTTTATCATTTCCTTTCTTTTGGGGAGAGCTTTCCTTAGCCATCTTTAGGGGTAGGCATGGTAATGACAAAGTTTTTAGGTTCCTTTCATCTGATAATATTTTAATTTTTCCTCCTTTCCTGAAGGATGGTTTGCTGGATGTAGAATTCACAATTGACAGTTCTTACATTTCAGCACTTAAGAAATGTGCTACTTCCTTCAGGCCTTCATGGTTTCAGATGAGAAATCCACTGCCCTAGGAATTGCTGTTCTGCTGTAGGTAATATGTCATTTCTCTGAGGTTGCTTTTAAGACTTTTTGTCTAGTTTTTGGCAGTTTACTTTTGACATGTCCTGGCATGAGCTTCTTTGGGTTTATCCTGCCTGGGATTTGTTTTGTAGGTTTATATCTTTCACTAAATTTAGGGAGTTTTGATCTTATAGGATTTTATTTTTAATTCCTTAATCTTCAGTTAAGAACCTTCAGTTCTGTAATTGACATATTTTTTGTAACTTATGTTTCTTTTTAAATTATTATTATTTAAATGCATTTAGCCAACATATAGCACATCTTTAGTTTCAGACGTAGTGTTCACTAATTCATCAGTTGGGTATAATACTCAGTGCTCATCACATCACGTGCCATACTTAATGCCCATCACCCAGTTACCCCATCCCCCCATCCTATAACTTATGTTTCTTTTTTTCATTTTTCTCAAGGGAATTTGTAACTACTTATTGAAACAATATTATGCATCTTTATTTTTTTAATATTATGCAGCTTTAAAATCTTTGTCAGTTCCAACATTGGATTTATCTTGGCTTTGGCTTCAGTTGATTGTCTTTTCTCATTTACATTGTGTAGTCTTGTGTAATGAGTGATTTCCTATTGTATTTGAACATGTTGTCTTTTAGGAAACTCTGGGTCAATTTAAATCTTTATTTTAACAAGCATTTACTTTTTTAGGTTTAGTGGGATGGCATAGGCTTACTTTTCCCTGTTCCTCACCTCTAAATTAAATATCTTGGAAACAACTTAAGAGACAATCACTAAAAGATTCTGAAAGATGGAAAGAAGGTGGACTGGCTAGGGACTTCAGGACTTGAAGGATGACACTATGGAGGATTCCCTGTATTTTCTTTTTATTTCCCATATATCCCATAGTGGAGGAGCCTAAAATTTGGAATTGCCAACAGACGTAGACAGACAGAAAAACCTGCTGTCTCTGGCCAAAAGACCACAAAAGGCGGACCTAGCAGTGAGATATTTACCTAGTGGCATCGATGGGCCTGGTCTACCACAGCAATAGCCCCAGTAGAGAGAGAGTGGGGTGACCAAAAGAACAAGCCACAGTAAATGCTGTCCACCCATGGGCCTGGCATTCCTCCACCCAGTCATGTAATCATACCATGGGGCCGGAGAAGTGCCTTCCACCCCTTTGTGTGGCCTCCGAAGGTATCCACTGGGGAGCTCAGGCAGGGCTAGAAGAATGAAACAAATAAGCCATAGCATTACAAAGGCTTGTTACAAAAACAAATTGTCTTTGGAACTTTAGACCACAAAAGTAGACTAGAATCTACATGCCAAATTTAAATGAGACCATGTTTTTCTAACCACTTTAGATCAATTTCACATAATCAAAGGGAATTTTGCCATTTAAAATATGTCGGGTAGTGTTAATATGAGTCTCCACCATCACTTGAGTTGTTGGTTTATTTGGATCTCTCTGGTTCCATTTTTTTTTTTTTAACTCTTTTTTTTTTTAGATTTTATTTATTTATTAGAGAGCAAGAGCAGAGTGAGGGGCAGAGGGAGAAGTATACTCCCTGCTGAGCGGGGAGCCCAACAAGGGGCTTGATCCCGACACTCCAGGATCATGACCTGAGCCGAAGGCAGACACTTAACCAACTGATCCACCCAGGCGCTCCTCTTTGGTTCCATTCTTATTCATCAGTCATTTTAATTTTAAAATGGGCGACTCTGGTAAATCTTAAAACTATGTTTTCTAGGAAATTAGTTCCTCTTGGTTTGTTGGCTATGTCCAGCCTCACTGTATTTCCTCTACTGCAGATTTAGGCTGTTATATAGTGTCTCATAAAAGTTAATTCCCCTTTTTTAATTTATTTGCTCAAATTTTAGTCATCTTAGGTTGCAAGTTTACAACTGAGTAAATTTTAATTCCATTGTGTAAAAGTCTAGTTTGGAATCTTGAGCTCATAAATTAGGATGTAGATGTGTAAATGCTGGACTCTAGGAATCAGCAAACTGATCTCCTAGTACTGGCTCTGAACTCATTCGGCTTCTGTGTGATTTCTGAGGTACCCTTAATGTTTAAAAAAAAAAAAAAAAGTCAAAACAGTATTTCCCCGAGGTTGCTGAGATTTACTGCCTCCCCAGTCTGTTACCACCTGAGGGAGAATATCCTGTAAAGAGGCCCTTCCTTAATGGTCTTTACTGGAGTCTGGAGAGGAACCAAGAGGGATAGGTAGCTTATGCGGCTCAGAGCATACTGGAGAGAGGACTGGGGATACAAAGCCACAGAGACGTGTCTGAGATAAGTCACGGAGAGGGAAGGTAGCAATGTCTATGAAATATAGAACTGGTACTCTCAAATTTGACTAATATTTTTTTATTGAAGCATAACGTATTCATTAAAGAATATACACCCTTAAGTATATGGCTTTTTACATTTTTATATATGTATATACTGTATAATTGCCATCCAGATGAAAATGTAGAATATAAAGCTTTGCCAGTATTTTTCACTGGGAAATCCTTTTTCCCATTCGCTGCTTTATTTTAAGATTTATTTATTTATTAGAGCACACGCACACATGCAAGCTGGGGGAGGGGCAAAGGGGGAGAGGGAGAGAAAATCCCCACGCAGACTTCCTGCTGAGCAGGAGCCTGATGTGGAGGACCCTGAGGCCATGACCTGAGCCAAAATCAAGAGTCAGCCACTTAACCAACTGAGCCACCCAGGTGCCCCGCCCATTCACTGCTTTAATGAGTGGTTAAATATTGGTTTGATAGGCATTTATTTGTCCCATTTGTGTTGAAATTTTGGATATTCTACAAGAAAGACTCTGTTTAGCTTAATGAGATTGATAGCCATCATCATCACATGACAGTTACATATTTCTGAGGGGAAATAGTTCAATATAATAGGCCAGCTGAGTTATGCAGGTGCAAGGAGTAAGACAAGGAGAATGGTTGTACTTATGAAGAAAACCCTTCATATAGTTAACATGAGGTAGTGATTTGGAATCCTTCAAAAGCTATTGTTATAAAAAGAACCAAGAAACAAACCATGTATAAAATACAGAAAGGAATTGTGACTTTTTAAAACAAGGTCTGTTGCAGTATAATTGACGTATAATAAACCGTACACATTTAAAATGTGCAGTTTGAGTTTTGACCCATGGATATACAGGTGAAACTATCACCACACTAAAGATAATGAACATACGCACCCTCCTGAAGTTTCTTTGTGACCCTTCGTAATCTACTTCCCACCCCTTTAGACCCAAGCAACTTCCCCTTTGCTTTCTGTACCATAGATTAGTGTGCATATTCTAAAATGTTATATATAGGGCGCCTGGGTGGCTCAGTCGTTAAGCGTCTGCCTTCGGCTCAGGTCATGATCCCAGGGTCCTGGGATCGAGTCCCACATCGGGCTTCCCGCTCTGCGGGAAGCCTGCATCTCCCTCTCCCACTCCCCCTGCTTGTGTTCCTGCTCTCGCTATGTCTCTCTCTGTTAAATAAATAAAATCTTTAAAAAAAA
>NC_138378.1:53025616-53120687 GCF_054177405.1 Leptonychotes weddellii
GACCTGAGCCCAAGGCAGAGGCTTAACGGCTGAGCCAGCCAGGCGCCCCGATATTTTATGTTTTAATAGTTTGTTTCTTTTTAATGCTGAATAGTATTCCATTGTGTGGATATACTACAATTTGTTTATTCATTCACTCATTGATGGGAATTTGGGTAATTTCCTCTTTTGAGCTATCCCAGATAAGGCTTCATATGATGTTCATTCACAAATCTTTGTATGCACATGTGTTTCATTTTCTTTTGAGTAAATATCTAGGAGTAGAAGAATGTCTGGGGCATAATGCAACTTTAAGAAACTGCCAACCTGGGTACCTGAGTGGCTCAGTTGGTTAAGTGTCTGCCTTCGGCTCAGGTCATGATCTCAGGGTCCTGGGATCAAGTCCTGCATTAGGCTCCCTGCTGAGTGGGGAGTCCGCTTCTCTCTCTCCCCTTGCTCCTCCCTCCTGCTCATGCTGTCTCTCTTTCTGTTAAATAAATACATAAAATCTTTTAAAAAGAAAAAAAAAAAAAGAAACTGCTAACCTGTTTTCCAAAGTGGTTGCATCATTTTATATTCCCATCAGCAGTGTGTTAGAATTCTAGTCCCTCCACATCCTTGCCAACACTTGGTATGTTAAGAATTTTTAATTTTAGTCATTTCAGTGGGTTATATGTTAGTGTCTTCATTGTGTTTCTAATTTGTATTTCTTGAATGAGGATCTTGACCATCTTTTCATATGCTTTTTCCCCCCCATGGGCCATTCATAGTATCTTTGCTTAGATGTTTAAATCTTTTGTGCATTTTTAAAAATTGCACTGTTTTCTTATTATTTAGTTTCAAGATATTTATTTCTAGTCTGTGTCTTCTATTTTTACTTTTGTAACAGCATCTTTTTTTTTTTTTTAAGATTTTATTTATTTATTTGACAGAGAGAGACACAGCGAGAGAGGGAACACAAGCAGGAGGAGTGGGAGAGGGAGAAGCAGGCTTCCGGTGGAGCAGGGAGCCTGATGCGGGGCTCAGTCCCAGTTCCCTGGGATCATGACCTGAGCTGAAGGCAGATGCTTAACTGAGCCACTCAGGAGCTCCTGTAACAAAATCTTTTGAAGAAGAAAAGTTTTAAAACAAATTAAGTCAGATTTATCTTTTTATATTCATGTATAGTTATATATATTCATGATTTTTTGTATCCTACTTCTTTGCCAAACCCAAGGTCACTAAAATTTTCTATGTTGATCTCTAGTAGTTTTGGAGTTTTAGCTCTTACATTAAGTTCTATCATTCATTTCAGGTTGATTTTTTTAAGTGTTGAGGTATTGAAGGGTTTTTTCCCCCCCTTTCCCATATGACTATCCAGTTGTACCACCATTGTTTAGAGAAATCAAATTGCCTTGATGCCTTTGTCAGAATCCATTGACCATCTATGTGGGGATCTGTTTCTGAAATTTCTGTTCTGTTCGTTTATCTGCTGTCTTTGTATCAATATTCTACTGAGTTGATTACTATGGCTTTAGGTCTTGAAATCAGGCGCTAAGTCCTCTGATGCTTATTTTCTTTTTCAAAGCTATCTTTACTTAAACTTTGGGTCGTTTGCTTTTCCTTATATATTTTAGAATCGTTTTGTGAATTTCTACAAAAAGGTCTGCTGAGATTTTCATTAGGATTGCACTGAATATCTCGATCAATCTGGGGAGAATTGATGTCTTAGCAATATTGAGTCTTTTGGGGCACCTGGGTGGCGCAGTCAGTTGAGCATCCGACTCTTGGTTTAGGCTCAGGTTGTGATACTGGGGTTGTGAGATCGAGCCCCGCATCAGGCTCTGCGCTCAGGGCAGAGTCAGCTTGGAATTCTCTCTCCTCCTCCCTCTGTCCCTCTCCTGTGCTCTTTCTCTAAAATAAATAAATAAATCTTAAAAAAAAAAAAATATTGAGTCTTTTGATTCACAAACATGGTACATTTTCCCACTTATTTAGGTGTTCTTTCATTTCTCCCAGCCATGTTTTGTCAAATATATGCCTTAATATTTCATATATTTTGATATTGTAAGTGGTTTTAATTTTAGCTTCTAACTGTTTGTAGCTATTATTAGAAATATAGTTGTTTTTTGAATGTTGCCATCGTATCCTGCCACCTTGCCAATCTTATTCTGGTAGAATTTTTG
This sequence comes from Leptonychotes weddellii, assembly GCF_054177405.1. Lineage (NCBI taxonomy): Eukaryota > Metazoa > Chordata > Mammalia > Carnivora > Phocidae > Leptonychotes > Leptonychotes weddellii. The sequence continues at coordinate 53,027,761 of NC_138378.1, forward strand.
TGGATTTCTGAGGATTTTCTACTTTGAAGATGATGATATCTGTATGTAAAGACAATTTCATTTTCTCTTTTCCACTCTACATACTTCTATTTCTTTTTCTTCTTCCATTGGCTAAACTTTCAATATGTTGGATAGGAGTAGTGAGAGCTAACATCCTTACTTTGTTCTGATCTTAGAAGGAAAGTATTTTGTGTTTCACCATTGAGTATGTTGTTAGTTGTGACTTTGGTACGTAACTTTTATTAGTGTAAGAAAGTTCTTTTGTTTCCTACATTGCCAAGATCTTTTTTTCATGGAAGGATGATGAATTACCATATGTCTTTCCTGCATCTTTTGAGATGCCTGTTTGTTTTTTTAGTCTTATAGGTTGGATTACAGTAGTAGTAGTAGTAATAGTAGTAGTAGTAGTAGTATCTTGGATGTTAAGCCAACATGGCATTTTGGGGATAAATTGTACATAGTCATGATGTATTGTATACTATTGGATTACATTTGCTGAAATTTTAGTAAGAGTTTTTGCATATATAATAATGAAGGATATTGTCTGTAGTTTTCCATTAAAGTGTCTGTTTTTGGTATCAGTAATTCTGGCTTCATAAAATGAGTTAGAAAGTTTCTCCTTTTCTATATTCTGGAGAGTTGGTGTTGAATTAGTATTTTTTTTCTTAAATATTTGGGGAAATTCATCAGTTAATCTATCTGGGCCTAGAGATTTCTTTGTGAGATTTTTAACTGCAGAATAGTTCATTTAATACATCTAGGGCTATTCAGGTTAACTATTTTTTCTTGACTGATCTTTGGCATTTTGAATTTTTGAAAGAATTTGTCTATCTCATAATCTGAATTGTTAACTAAATTGACAAAATTATTAATGATATTCCTTTATTAGCCTTCTTTTGTCTATAGAAGGTATAGTGGTGTCCAATCTCTCATTTCTTTTGTTTCTAATATGTGACTTTTTACTGACTAGTCTGGCTAGAGGTTTGTCAATTTTATTCATCTTTTCAGACATTTTAAAAAGCTTTTGATTTCTTTGATTTTTCTTTATTTTCTGCTATTTCATTGATTTGTATTCTTTATTATTTCCTTCTAATATAGGCTTAATTTGCTCTTCATTTTCTAATTTCTTACATTGGTCATTTCTTTGGGCATGTGGGATAAAAACTATATTGTTAAGATATGGATGATTACTTATCTAATAGTTAAAATGTGATGTTATGTATTGTGTATATATGGATGCATTGTAGATGTTATATACATATGCTCTCTGTCTTATAATATGTGATTGCATATTGGAAAAACATACAAGATAAAATCCCTGCACAGTAGCTGAGTTGACATATTATTTTAACAGACAGTTTTAAGATGGCTATAATACCACTTGTAGTCACAGACACTTGAGCCGTTTATTATTGCCAAAGTTAATCTGTGCCAGCAGTAAATATTCCAAACACCTCTGTAACCACTATTTTCAACTGGACATTTACCATAGCATGATATATGGCTTTTTAAAAGAGTGAATGTGTTTAAACATTCAAAATTTTATAAGTCTTGCATAAATGATTTTCTCTTCTTATTTGGAATATTTTCAAACTTCCAGAAAATTTCTAAGAATCAAAATAGAATAAAAAATACTTGCATACCTTTACCCAGATTCACCTGTTTAAATAACTGTCAAACTGTTTTTAAAAGTAGCTGCTCCATTTTTTTACTCCCACCAGCAACTTACTGGTTTCCAATTTCTCCACATCTTCGCCAGTGCTTATTATTGTATACCTTTTTGATTATAGCCATCCTAGAATGTGTGAAGTGGTATCTTATTTCGGCTTTGATTTGTATTTCTCTGAGGACTGATCTTGAGTGTCTTTTCATGTGTTTATTGGCTATTATCTTTTTCTGAAGAAATGTTTATTCACATTCCTTGTCCATTTTTTAGAGTTGGGATATTTGTCTTTTTTTAATTGAGTTGTGGGTGTTCTCTGTATGTAGTCTATATACGTATCCTTAACAGATAAATCATTTGCAAAAATATCCCATTCTGTGGGTTATCTTTTCATTTTCTTGATTGTGCCCTTTGAAGCACAAAGGTTTTTATTCTGATGAGGTCCAGTGTGTCTGTATTTGTCTTTGATTGCTTAGCTGTCTTAGATGAAAACTATTGCCTAATCCAAGGTTGGGAACATTTCACCTGTTATCTTCTAAGGGTTTTATAACTCTTACACTCAGGTCTTCGATCCATTTTGAGTTAATTTTTGCATGTAGTGTGAGGTAGAGTCCAGCTTCAGTTTTTTGCATGTAGTTAGTCAGTTTTCCCAGCATCATTTGTTGAAAAGACTGTCCTATCCTTGTTTGAATTGTCTTGGCACAATTTATGATCGATTGATCCTAAATGTGATTGATCTTTCTGGACTCTCAGTTCTATTCCATTAATCTATACATTTATTTCTAGTACCACACTGTCTTGATTAGTGTAGCTTTGCAGTAAGTTTTGCAATCAAGAAATGTGAGTCCTCCACTATGTTCTTTTTCAAAGATGGTTTTGACTATTATGGGTCCCTTGCATTTTCTTAAGAATTTTAGGGTGAAAATATCAATTTAGAAAAAAGCAGTTGGGGGGAGTATAGCAGTCTCAACATTATTAAGTTTTACAGAATATGAGCACCAAATGTCTTCTCATTTATTTAGATTATCTTCTGCGTATGTTGGTGGATGTGGTTTGCTGCATTTTGTTGAGAACTCAATATCCATATTCATAAGGCATATTGGTCTGTAGTTTCTTTTCTTGTGATAACTTTATCTGATTTTGGTATCAGAGTATTAAGGCCTCATAGAATAAGTTGGGAACTGTTTCCTTCTCTGTTATAATGTGGAGGAGTTTGTGAAATATTGGTGTTAATTCTTTAAACATTTGGTAAAATTCATCAATGAAACTGTATGTCCCTAAGCTTTTCTTTGTAGGAAGATGTTTTGATTACTAATTCAACCTCTTGTTATAGATCCATTCACATTTTCTGTTTATTCTTCAGTTAATTTCAGTAGTTTATATCTTTCTAGTTATTTATTTGTCCGTTTCATCTGGGCTAAGTTGTTAGTGTGTAGTTGTTCCTAGTTATTCTCTTATACTCACTTCTCTGTAAGGTTCTTTTTTATTTCTGTTAGGTCATCAGTCATAGTCCCTGTTTCATTCATGAATTTTTTTGTTGGTCAGCCTAAGCTAAAGATTTGTCAATTTTGTTGATGTTTTCAAAAGAACCATATTTTTGTTCCATTAATTTCTCTGTTCTCAATTTTATTTATTTTCACTCTAACTTGTACTGTTTTCTTCTTTCTACTTGTGTTGGGTTTGGTTTGCTCTTCTTTTTCTAGTTTCTTAAGATGGTAGGTTAGGCTATTTGAGATCTTTGTTTTATTTTAATATAGGCAAATAACAGCTATAAATTTTCTTCTAAGCACTGTTTTCCCTGCATTTCATAAGTTTTGGTATTCTGTGCCTTGGTTTTTATTTCAAAATATTTTCTGTTTTTCTTCTGATTTCTTATTTGACACATTGGTTATTTAGGATTTTTTTCTTCCAAGTATTTATTTAATTCCAGCTAGTTAACATACAGTGCAACATTAGTTTCAGTTGTAGAATTTAGTGATTTATCATTTACATACAACACCCAGTGCTCATCACAAGTGCCCTCCTTAATACCCATCACCTATTTAACCCATCCCCCTGCCCACCTCCCTTCTGTTAATCATCACTTCATTCTCTATAGTTAATCGTGTGTTTCTTGGTTTGCCTCCCTCTCTCTTTTTTCCTCTTTGTTCATTTGATTCCCCATATGAGTGAAATCATAGGGTATTTGTTTTTCTGTTAATTATTTTGTTTAGCATAATACTCTCTATCTCCATCCATATTGTTGCAAATGGCAAGTCATTCTTTTTTATGGCCGAGTAATTCCACTGTGTGCGTGTGTGTGTGGGTGTGTATCACATCTTCTTTATCCAGTCATTGGATTGTTTTTTGATTACCACATACTTTCTGAGTTGCCTAAATTACACCGCATTACTGATTTCTAATTTTATTTTATATTTTCCATTTGGTGAGACAACATTTGCGTATTTTCCTTTAGTTGGTTTTTTTTTTTTTTTTTGCATGTGGTTTCCTTTATTTCTAACATACTTGCAGTAGTTTATGTAACATTTTTGCTTGGTAAGTCCTATGTCTGGACTTCCTCAGGGACAGTTTCTATCCACTGTATTTTTTTTCCTGTGTATAGGCCACATTTTACCCCTTTTTTTTTTAATATTGCTTATAATGTTTTGTATAAACTAGGGAATTTCAATTACTATACTTTTTAGTTTGATTTTTCTTACAGATTCTTTTTCCTTATTAATATTAAAGTTTTTTAGCCATGGTTTCCTTTAATTCTTTGAACATTTTTAATACAGCTAACCTAAGGTGTTTAATAATTCCAACATCTACAACTTTGCTAAATTTGCTTATTAGATCTAGGAGGTTTTTTATTTGTTTGCTTTTGAGTTGTTGGGATTTTTTACATAGACAGTTATGTAACCTGCAAATAGGGATAGTGTTATTTCTTTTCCAGTGTATAGGTTTTTCTTTTTCTTGCTTTGTTGTAGTGACTAGAACTTCTGGCACTATGTTAAAGAATGGCAAGAGCCACATCCCTGAAGTTCCCAGTCTTTCCTTCTTTAACCATTAAATAAGGTATTACCTGAAGGTTGAAGTAGTTCTGTTTTTCTCCAGTCTTGTTGAGAGTTTTTGTCATGAGTGGGTGTTGGGTTTTGTCAAGTACACTTTCGGTTTCAGTCAGTATGATCAAGTAATTTTTCTTCTTTAGCCTGTTGTTAGTGGTGAATTGCATTGATTGTTTTTAAATTTTAAGCCAGTCTTGTAGAACTTAAATAAATCTCATTGGTCATGATGTGTAATTTTTTATACATTGCTGGATTCAATTTGTTAATAGTTTGTTGTACTTTTTGTTTTTGGTCCAAGTTAATGAGATGTAGTGTGTAGTTTTTTTTTTTTAATTGTCTGCAGGAATTTTTTGAAAAAAATTAGTAACGTCTATGTAACACAAAATTCACTATTATAAGTGTACACTAGAGTAGTATTAATTACATTCACTGTTGTGCCACCATTACCATTATCTATTCCAAAACTTTTTCATCATCCCAGACAGAGAGAGACTCAGTAACCATTAAGCAATAACTCCCACCACCCCCCTTACTTCAGCCCCTGGTAACCTCTGATGTACTTCCTATCTCAATGAATTTGCCTATATTAAATATTTCATTTAAGTGGAATCACAATATTAGTCCTTTTGGGTCTGATGTATTTCACTTAGCATAATGTTTTCAAGGTCCATCCATGTTTGTAGCATGTATGAGAACTTCATTCATTTTTATTGCTGAAGAACATTCCATTGTATTTATATACCTTGTTTTGTTGGTCCATTCATCTGTTGATGGACACTTGGGTTGATTCTATTATGTTTGGATACTATTTAAATTTTTTATTTTAGTAGGCAGTCAGCCTGTTTAGGTTTATCACAGAGATCCCTTTGTGTTTGTGAGCTATGGTTGCAGAACAGTTTAATTTTCAGAGCCTTTATATTGTTACTGTGATCTGCTTGTTTTTTTTTTTTAAGATTTTTTATTTATTTATTTAACAGAGAGAGAGAGAGCACACAAGTAAGCAGAGTGGCAGACAGAGGGAGAGGGAGAAGTAGGCTCTCCACCGAGCAGGGAGCCCAATGCGGGGCTCGATCCCAGGACCCTGGGATCATGACCTGAGCCGAAGGCAGCCGCTTAACCGACTGAGCCACCCAGGCGCCCCTGATCTGCTTGTTTTTTATAGTGCCTCTGGTGCTCCCCCTAATCCCCGCTTGTGCTGGGGAGGGAGCATAGTAGGATATACTTCAGTGTATTAGTGATTTTCTGCTTCTTTAGAGTAGTTGGTGGTTCTCAGATATTCATTTTAAAACTTAAGTTTACTGATCTTTTTATATAAATTAAGTACTTCAGGATAAAATGAAAATTAATTATGGTATTATGATAAACTATAAAATTAATTTTGAAAATATATGTGCCTCACCTCTTTGGGTGTATGGTGTATATCTGGCACATCTGAGTTGCATAAATCTATATTTTGAGTTGGAGTAAATAACATGGTCACAGCCTACTTAGGGGTTTGGTAATATTGAGTGGTCTTGGTAAAATTAGAATTTGACATATATGAATTCCTTTGCACTTTTAATGTGGGAAGAAGATAACTTAGGTGTATATTACATCTTTCAGATAAGAAAATTAATGAGGGGAGAAACAAGGTTTCAGTCAGAGTATCTTTACAGATAGAAGGGACTCACACAAATCGAGTCCAGAATGTTTAAAAATTTTTGTTAGTGATCGTTTGTTGAAATAAAATCCTGAGCAAGTGTAACTATAAGAGATAATACATTAATAATGATGAGTTCTGAAATAATAATACCATTATTTTAACCAATTTCTTTTTTTAAAGATTTTTTATTTATTTATTTGACAGAGAGAGACATAGCGAGAGAGAGAGCACACAAGTAGGGGGAGTGGGAGAGGGAGAGGCAGGCTCCCCACTGAGCAGGGAGCCTTATGTGGGGCTCGATCCCAGGACCCTGGGACCATGACCCGAGCCAAAGGCAGACGCTTAACGACTGAGCCACCCAGGCATCCCTTAACCAGTTTTTTTGTCTGCCATTTTTCAGACTTTGAACTAGATGACAAGCAAACCAAGAACTAGTGATGAGTTTAGAATAGGGCAGATGATAGAGGATGACAGAGAGCTGCCTGGAGCAGTTACGGAAAACGTGGCTGAGGGATGGTGTTCAGGGTGAGACTTGAAGGAAGAGAAAACACTAACCGGGAGAATATTCCAGGCAGGGTGGTTGTTCGACACAGGATTTGAGTGCCCTTCCAAGTCCTGCCTGTGTGGCCCTCTCTTTGCTTACTGGTTATTTTAAAAAAAAAAAAAAAAGTCACTTATTTAACTAGCCCAACCTCCTCCCCTATGGGTGAGGAGACCTTGAAGGCTAGAAAGTAGAAAATCGATGGTGACAGCCTAGGATCCCAATGCCTGGTACACATACATATACACACACCCTTATGACACATATTTCTACTGCTTATTTACATTCGTTGTTTTCGTCAATTATTTTAGAAGATGTATGAAAACAGGCAGATTGTAATATTCAGGAAAAGAAGAAAGATTTGCCTTTAAAGCGAAGGTATTTTTCTTGTGTCATTCATTACTAAATGAAATAGGAAAGTAAACAAACTCAGTTTCTCAACTTCTGTTTTGAAAGTGAGTGATTAAAGACCGACACATGGAGATTTTTACACTGTATGGAAATGTCTTTGTTCCTCTCAAACATCACAGGGATGTGGGTGGATACAGGGACCTTAAAGTACATCTTCTGGAGCCCAGCTTCACAGAGTTAATGCCTACAAAATCATAAAAGCCAGATATATAAATCCCTTCCGTCTTTCCTTACTTGTTATTGGAACTATATGCCTAATTTTAGAAATTAGGTTGCTTCAAGGTGCCATTAAGCCTTAATGTCAAATTTACTTTGTAAGTAAATAGTGATGGGTTTAGAACCATAGATTCTGGGGTCCTTTGGCTGAAATTGATAGTCTCTCTCTAGCCACTTTTCTTGCTGAGTGACCTCATGCATAACCTCACTGTGCCTACTTATTTTTTAAAATGGAACCTATAATGTCTGTGTCATAGGATTAGCTTATTATCATTATTATTATTAATAATATAGTGATGATAATTATTGGATGTTATTTCTATAACATCTGGTTGCTGTTTGAACTGGGGAACATTGGGATAATTTGGGGTTCATTTAAAATATAAAATTAGGGGGAAAACTTCTTGGGAGAGGAAGAAGCTGTAAGTTGTGGCTTTAAATCCAGAAATGGGGGAATTTGACTTGCTTTGGTTAGTTTTTGTATTTTACAGCCTAACATTGTTAACGCATTAAATGATTAAGTACTTATCTAGTGTCAGTTTTATTTTTCTAGGCATAAAAGTTGAAGTTCTTATAACTGGCCATTTAAAATGAAATATTCTTAACATTTATTTCATGCCTGAGTTGAGTCCTATTCATTTCTATATCTTTTAAGGGGAACTGATGATATATAACACAGTATTTTCCTTTTAGGACTTTATAAAACAGCAACTGTTACTAATTTTTTTCAAATAAGGTATTTCATGTTTTTGAAAAAGCTCCTAATTAATACAACCAAATTATGTAGTTGTCTTTATCTTTATATAGTTAAGTTCTCCTCAGTTAGCTAAAGGTCTGATCTAGCTTGATGATGGGAAGTTAGGTGATAGTCATTATATCATAACTCTAATAGCAGCCTCCAAATAGATCATGTTTCTGGTACTTTCTTACTGCTGATTAGATGGAAAGCTTCGAACTAGGAGCTCCTACTTTTTATCTCTTCCATTGTGAGCATCTGGCTCTTCAGTTAATTCTTGTTAGTTCATTGTGTTCTTACATCAATAAATCTGTCTTCAACAGGAGTATAACAGAAAGATACTTTCTGGGTCATCTAAATTTCAGTTTATGTTAAAAGGTGGAGGAAAGGACGGAAATGGGCTGGGTGAGCTAGGCAGAGCCTTTTACCTTCACAATATGAATCTGAAACTAACTACAAGCTAGGACTAGATAACAAACCGGAAAGAGATAATTTGCATCAACAAATGCAAATATCAGCACTTACTTCTAAGCAAAAAAGGTGGGATTTCGCTCAGGCACTCAGTATTTATGGAGTGTTCTCTACATTGAGAACTGCTGGGGAATGAGCAGTGGGGCAGATTGACACAGGACTTTCCCAAAATAAAATAGGGATGTGATTACTAGAACCAGGGAAGAGTGATGCTTGGCAGTCAGGAAATACCATTCAGTTAGGTAACGTAATCTAATTAGCTGGTATCTTAACTTGCTGCTTGGCTTTCAGCTTTAGTCAGACTGGAAAAGCCAGGAATGTGTGGATGAGACAGTAAGCTGCTCCCCTGATGAATACTCAAAGAGCAACAAAGAGGAGTCAGTGAATGTTGTATTAAGCCAAATGAAATACCATTGTTTCGTGTTTTTTAAAAGTCAACTTTTTATTTTATTTTTTAAAGTTTATTTATTTATTTTTTTTAGTAATCTCTACACCCACCCATGGTGCTCAAACTCACAACCCCAAGATCAGGGGTCACATGCTCTTTCGACTGAGCCAGCCAGGCATCCCCCCACATAAACTTTTTATTTTAAAACAGCTTTAGATTTATATAAACATTTTAAAGATAGCACAGAGTTCCCATCCTCCCCACACTTTCCCCTATTATTAACACCTTACATTAATGTGGTACCTTTTTTTTTTTGCAAGTAATAAACCAGTATTAATACATGATTATTAACTAAAGTCCATATTTTATTCACATTTCCTTAGTTTTTACCTAATTTCCTTTTTCTTTTCTAGGATTGCGCCCATTCCCGCCCCGCCCCAAGATAACACATTACATCTAGTAGTCCTGTCTGCTTAGGCTTCACTGGTCTGTGACAGTCTCTTAGACTTTACTTCTTTTCGATGACCTTGATAGTTTTCAGGAGTACTCCTCAGATATTTTGTAGAATGTTTCTTGGTTGGGATTTGTCTGATGTTTTTCTCCTAATGAGACTGGGGTTATGTGATTTGGGGAGGAAGACCACAAAGATAAAATACCATTTTTATTATGTCATATGAAGGGTACATATGTCAGCATGACATTTCACTGAGGATGTTGACTTTGATCATCTGACTGGGGTAACATTTGTCAGATTTCTCCACTTTAAAATTACTCCTTTTTCCCCTCCTTTCCATACCGTTTTTGGAAGGAAGTCCCTATGTGCATCCCACACTTGTTAAAAGATGGGGAGTTATCCTCCAGCTTCTAGATACATAAATTATTTAGAATTCTGCCTGGGAGTCTCTTATCTTCTCCCTTGTTTATTTATTTATTCAGTTACTTATTTATATCAGTATGGACTCATGGTATTTATTTTATATTTTGGGTTGTAATCCAACACTGTTGTATTGCTCAAGTTGTTCCAGGTTTAACTCTTAATGTTAATTCTCAGATCCCTTTGACAAATTCTCATCCGTACAGGATTTTTTGGTTTTTTGGATGGTTAGCACTTGCTTACTTTCTGGCACCATTAGGTGCTCCAATTTCATGTTGTATATATCCTGCCTTGGTCCTAGATTGAGCCATTTTTCTAAGAAGCCCTGATTCCTTTTATTGGAGAATGGTATTAGAACCCAAGATCTGTGCTTTAGGTCTGCCCTATGCTACTGGGGTGTCATTATTCTAGGCCCTCTCAACTGACAGAGCAAGAAAATATATATGTGTATACTAACCCCTGCATATACACATATTTATAAATATTCCTAAATATAACTATATTAAACTAAATATGAATTCATACTGATGTTGCCAACTCAGTTCATTACCACATGGATCATTATAGCTTCTTCCCCTTGCTTTTGTGTAAACTCTTACTCTAGTAGTGAAAAGTCTGACTTTTACCATCTGTGTATTTAATTGTGCAGTTCCAGTAAACATGTATAGTGACATCAGAATTGTTAACCCAAGCTCCCATGGGAAATAACTTTATCAATTAGGGTATAGTGCTTATGTACAGTTTCTTTTTCTTTACCTTTTACCTTTTACCTTTTACCTTTAGTTTTACAGCTTCCACTCACTTTCCCATTACTTTGTCAGCACCTCTTTCCACTCTGCCCCCCCCCACTTCAGTAAGATGGTTTCATACATTTGCTATATAGTTAAATTATTTTGTCATCTTCTACATTTCATCCCAGGATCCCTTGGTTTCCCAAATGATTTTTTAAATTGCATACATTAGGTTCACTCTAAAGTTCCATTTTGATGAATGCATAATGCCGGGTATCTACCATTCCAGTGTCATACAGAATAGTTTTACTGCTCTGAAAAATTTCCTTTGCTTCACTTACATCATATTTCCTCTCCCCAAACTTCTAGCAACCTCTTGCCTTTTTACCATCTCTGTTAGTATAACCTTTTCCAGAATGTCATGTACTTGGAATCAAACAGTATGTAGCTTTTTATTTTACTTTTTATCACTGAATAATATTCCATTGTGTGGATGTACTATAGTTTGTCTATCTGCTCCTCTATTGAAGAATATCATCTTGTGTCCGGTTTGGAGTGATTATGAATAGAGTTGCTATACAGAATTGCTTGCAGATTTTTATATGGACATAAGTTTTCAAATCAGTTGGGTAAATACCCATGAGCACAGTCGCCAGATCATATGGTAAAAGTATGTGAGCTTTTTGAATATCTTGTCTTTGTGTTGTACACAGTTTCTTGGAATAGAATAATCGCTTGCCATTTTCCTTGTCCCTTCTCCCTCCAAGTTTCTTTTGACTGTTGCTTCTAGGTCCTATCATCGCTGTAAAAGAGCAGATGATACAGAATTTTGGCTTATTTTTTTGGTAATAGAATCCTCTAATGATCTTTTCCATGTGCTTGTGATATTTTCAGTTGTCTGTCAGTGAAAGTAATCACCTGCATCTAGTTGAATTTGACTGTTTTGCACTTTCTGGAAGTATAGCAGGAATATATTTTGCGGGTGGCTTACACAGCCTATAGGTTGTTACAACTACTTTCTAATTCGGTTGTATTGTTTTATTTTAAAGCAGTTCATAGTTGCTAAAAATCCTGCAGGATTGCATTTTCTTCTTTAACCATCACCTCAAGCAGTATGTTTTTTAAAATATGTAATTGTATTTATTAACTTTAAGGTAAAAGATATTTATTTAAATCAGATTTATGTTTCCGTAAAGTGATAGTATGTTTTGTTTCCTTCACAGCATTTATTCAGTCGGAGAGCATAATAGAAGTACTACGTTTTGATGATGGAGGGTTACTACAGGTAATTTTATTTTAAGTTGAAAAATTATCTCAGTGTCAAACCTTGAATAATATTGGATTGTTATTTATCTTTAAAAAATGTAACTGGTTGCTATGAGATATATTTTATGAGCTTTATATGCAGATTTTGTAATAACCTACTTAGCTATATGAATTATCCTTTAAATTAAATATTATTGGGGGGTTTTGGGAGGTTTGGTGGGGAGAGTCAGATCAGGGACAGTGGAATTAGTGGTTAGCTCTGTGAGTGTGGAGCCAGTGAGTGAAGCACTCAGTTCAGATGTCAGACCTCAGAATATTTATCTGGAAGAAGACTTCTCTAGAATATAAGTTCTGTAGATATACATCTGTATCATCTTTCCACTTGCCATTCTAAGCCACATCTTTAAATATATTATACATAAAATTGGAAGGTATAATCTGGTGTCCTGCCTTTCACACCTAGCACAGATATCCCATGAAGCCTATTTTAATCTTCCTAGCTAAAAATCAGTTCTAGAATTTCAGAGCTGAAAGACAGAGTAAAGGCTTCTTAACCATCCCTCTGATTTTTGTGACTGAGGTGTTTTCTGTGCTTGTTTTATACTACTTACCACTTTTGTAATTATAACATGTGTTTTCAAGTACCATCCATTTGGTAGCATGACTCACAGTTTTTCCAAGGTTTAGTTTAAGAAAGGTGCCAAAGATCCCATGACTTTGTGGTAATGGGGCTAGTATTAGAATTCTCATCTTCTTATTCCGGGTGTTGTCTTTCTCTTACATGGTGCTGCCTATGGTGTATTTATTTACTTAATTATAATTAAGTACATGACTTAAATAGTTCTGAAAAAAATATTCCCCATAGCTTGTAATAATGGCGGGAAACTAAAAGTTAGATTAAGGCAATAGAGAAAAAATAATTATGCTAGAGACCTGAAATAAGATTTCTGTTTGCATTTTCATAAATTTAGATTTCAGACAATAAACCAGACAAAGAGAACAAGAAAAAAAGTGATGGGTTTTAAGGTTCTTTTTCTCTGACAATAAAGCAAGTAACTGTTCTGAATGATAACTTTTTCCCTGCTTCCAAATTTTTAAATAAGCATATCCTTCATACCTTTACATAAGAGATGTTGAGAAACACAGCAGGCAGTGTCTGCATGGGACTTGCAGAAAAGTCTTTGTACAGCTTTTTATATTGAAAAACTGAATAAAAACTAAAGATATATAATCTCAAATTTTGTAAAGCCTCCTTTCCTAGAAAATGAGCTTAGTCTCTTTTTTTTAGTTCTTTAATCTGTTGCAAGGTGAGAACTTGGAGAACTGATAGGAATGACTATTTTATTTATTTATTTATTTATTTATTTATTTTTAAAGATTTTATTTATTTATTTGAGAGAGAGAATGAGAGACAGAGAGCACAAGAGGGAAGAGGGTCAGAGGGAGAAGCAGACCCCCCGCTGAGCAGGGAGCCTGATGTGGGACTCGATCCCGGGACTCCAGGATCATGACCTGAGCCGAAGGCAGTCGCTTAACCAACTGAGCCACCCAGGCGCCCAAGAATGACTATTTTAAATATCTTCCTTTAGGTGGTTTGCAGGATCTGGATAACAGGCAAATCAGGACTGAATTTCTGAAAAATTCTCCTTTTATTAACTGAAGAAGGATCCATGTCCTTTATGAACTAAACATCTAGGTTGCAAGTGATAATTCATTTTGAAAATTCTGGAGCTTGATTTGTGTGTTTGTCGGGGGAGGCTGTCAGTCCCTGTCTACATGGACTTAGCTGTGAAAGAGCTTGTGGACTGGGATGTGACTTGCTCATCCTCTTTGAGTTTGCTGAAATGCTTGGACAAGAGCTTGGTTGAGACCTTGGTTAAGACCTCAGAGTTCTCTGGCAAAGGTAATTTTAGACAGGAACAATGTTGAGGGGTAGGTGGTACCAGTTGATTACCTCAGCCACAGTGAAACCTCACCAAGACCCCTAGAGTATGTCTAATGTCAAGATGCTATATATAGTGTATTATTTATCCCCAAGCAGCATACTATAAGACCCTTTTTGAATAGATACATGCAAAATTGTTGATTAATTGATGATAAGTCCATAAAAATTGCCAAAACTCATAAAAAATTTGCTAGAAACTTTGGACTTACCTTCCTTGTTTTTTAAAGATAAGGAAAATGAGGCTCATAGAAATTAAATAATTTGCTCAAAATTCACTTACTAGAGCAGGAATCCGAGATTCAGTAGTAACCAGCCTTTCTGCTTTCAGAGTTCCTTCCACAGCACCATGCATGTGCAGTTCCTCCCAGTGCATTTCCTGGGTTACCACTAATAATAATAGGTTATGATTAGAAATCACAGTAATCCTCTTAGCCCATGTTTTCTGTAGTTGGTGCTTTGGCTACTGCCATTCCTGTTTGGCAAGGCTACTAAGATTTGGTATATAGAATATAGAAAGATGAAATATTTCCCAAGAGGAACAGACACTGAGGATTCTGCTTCTCAACAGAAGACCTATCACCGTAGGGGGTACGGGTCAAGAAGTATCTTAAACTTACCATTCCAGTCCTAACTGATGTGAGTGGTTGGCTCTTCTTGATCCATTCCTTTGATAGATTATGAGATTGAATAACAAAAGGTATACTTAAAAGCCTTAATCCATTTCCTAATCTAACTTTCTTATAAACAAATGAAGATAAAGCCCAAGGAAAAGGTTAGCTTTGTATTCTTTTTCTTCCTTCCTTTCTTTCTCTTTTTCTTTTCTTTCCCTTTCTTTCTTTCTTTTCTTTCTTTCTTTCTTTCTTCTTCCTTTTTCTTTTCCTAGTTTTCTTTCTTTTCTTTCTTTCTTTCTTTCTTTCACTATTCTACCAGAACAATAAACAGAATTTTAAGATGTTGGAAGGCAAGCTCCATAATGTTCATGAGTTGAAAATACACGCAGAGTTTTGTTTTTTAAAGCTCATAACTATAGGAGTACATAATTTTGTTTTCTCACTTTGGTCAAGAAACAGGAATGTTCTTTTCATTGTATGCTCATTGGTCATTCTCATAACCTATAGGCATCTGTTACCTCTACTTACTACCTGGCTTTCAGGTACCTAAGGCAGGGATAGTTAGAACTAGTATTTTTTAAGTACTTGCTAGAGTCTCAACTAGTTCATTAATTGGCCCCAAATTTCAGTACTAATAAGGCGTACAAGAAGAATAAGAAGTAATTTTGATTCCAAAGCTCTTATACGTAATACTTTCCATTGCTCTATTGCCTAAAGATTAAGTAACAAGGTTGCCTTAGAGGAAAGAGATAAATTCCTAATTGCTGTGCTTAGAAGACAGTTCAGGTCTAAGAGATCTTTTCATACACACATAATAGATAACAGCTTCCACTTCTATTGTGCCCCAGTATTTCAGCTGCAGAACTATTGTTAGTCAGCCAAAGTTGTTCATATTACAGAAATGACTCTTTTCCCACTCTTCTTAGGGGAAGGTTGGGGAAAAGACTGTAGAAAGTTTGTCTACTATTCTGTGTCAGGTTGGTCGGGAAAGGACTATGGAGGCCTACCTTAACTAGACAGTTACTTGCAACACACCAAAACACTCAGTTGAATAAGTAAGGGAGCATATAGTTTGGTTGTCTAGTAGTTCTCTTGTTCTTGGATGAGCTTACATTTAAAAGATACTATTTTTTAAAGATAGCCATAGTATAACTTAACAGGAGTTATAAGTAGGTTATTGGGGATAACTTGAGCTCCTAGACAAGTTTTTTTAGTTTCTATAACTAAAAGGAGTGGGAGCCATTGGAAGCTCTGCATTCTAGAAGATGAATCAGGTTCATTCTAGACATAGGCAAGTATAAATGGTTCTAGCAGTCAGTTAGGGACCCTACATTGAGTCTTTTTCCAAGGAGTGTAAAGACATCTAAGAATTTGATTAATTTCTTTTTCTTTAATTAAGGTGTTTGTTGTGAGATATAATCCATATATACATGCATAAAATGTGGGGGGGTTTTGCAAAGCAAACATCTATAAATAACCACCACTCCAGTTAAAAACTAAAAACCATGCCAACACTCTCATAAGTTCCCCCCTAAAGCTCTCTCTCAGTCACTATCCCCAAGAGTTGGCCATAATCCTGAAATGTATGATAATTTCTTTCCCTAGAAGTCTTACCATCTGAGCATGTGTTTCTAAACACTATAGTTTCATCTGTTTTTTGAAGTTCATACTGTTTGTATTCTTTTTTTTTTTCCCCAGCTTTTTCTTAGTGTTAAGTTTCTAAGATTCTCTGTGCTGTTGAGTGTGACTGTGGTTATTCATTTTCCTTGTTGAGTAGTATTGCATTATATGAATATGCCCCCAATTTATATATAATTTCTGCTGTTAATGGACATTTCACTTGTTTGCAGTTTTGGCTGCTATAAATAAATGCTGTCTCTTGGTGAACATATGCATTTCTGGTAGAGTTGAGTGCAACTGCTGGGACATAGGTTATGAATCTTCTATTTTAATACGTAATGCCATATGGTTTTCCAAAGTGCTTGTTCCAGTTTACAGTTCCATCATCAGGAATTGCTCTGTGATACTTCATATGTTTGTTTATTTTAAAGCATTCTGAAGAGTGGGTAATGGTATCTTACTGTAGTTTTAATTTTCATTTCTCTGATTCCTAATAAGGTGGAGCAAGTTTTCATGTTATTTGACCATTTGGATATCTTTTATGAAATCTCAGTTAAATCTTTTGCTCTATTTAACTGTTGGGTTGCATGTCTTTTTCCCTCTTGTTTGATAGGAGTTCTTTATAAATCTGGATACAGTTCTGGTTATATATATTAGAAATATCTTCTACTTGGTGGATTACCCTTTCCACACATAATGGTGGCTTTGATGAACAGAAATTCTTACTTTTAATTAATTTTAATTTTAATGTAGTTTAAGCTGTATTTTCCATTACAGTTTATATTTTTTGTGTACTGCTAAGGAAATATGTTCCTATCCAAGGTCATAAAAATGTTCTCCTATATTATTGTCTAAAAACCAGAAATTTATTGTTTTGCCTTTCATAATTATGGCTGTAATTCTAACTGAAATTGACTTTGTTATTGATGTGATGTCATAGTTTTATTTCTCATATATTCACATGTCCCAGTACCCTTTATTACTATTCCCTTATATTTTCTTACACCAGTATTCTTCAGTGACACTCTATTCATAAGTCAAGGATGCATGTATGCATGAATCTATTTCTGGGCTCTGTTGCACTTTTTGATCTATAAAAGTGGTAATTCATATGGCTCAACATAAAATGTAGAAATGCAATTGTTTTTTATATATTGACTGTTACTGTGCAAACTAGCTAAATTGCTTATTGATTCTAATAACTTATCTGTAGATGCTCTGGACTAGGTCCATAAACTATAATAATCTCAGGTTAATAACATTGTATTTCTAACTTTCCAATCCTTTTAGTTTTTAATTCTTTTTCTTGCTTCACTTTACTGGCTACAAGCAGTATGATGTTGAATATAAGTAGCGTTTTTAGTAAGTATCTTTGACCCTACTTTAATACCTCATCTCAAAGATAACACCTTCAGCATTTCACTGTTAAGTGTGTTGTTTACTATAGTTTTTCTCCACCCCCCGCCCCACAGATATTCTTTATCATATGTGTCAGTTGGGATTCTCAGCAAGATCTTGAGACAGAGTTAGAGGAGTACTAGGGATTTATTTGAGGGCTACTGCCTGTGAAAAATAAGGAGAAGGAAACAGGATTGGGCAGGGAGAGCCTCAGACAGTGATGCAGAATCTTGACCAACCCAGTGGAAAACTCTGGAGCAAAGACTGCTTTTTGGAAGCATCCCACATTGGACAGAGGTAGCCAGGCCCTGCTACACCTCCTGGGCCCATTCATTGGCTGGGAGTTGCTCAGAAAGAACTTAGCCTTACTTCAGTCACTACAGTTAATCCCAGCATTACCATAGTCAGGGGCTGATAGCTAGTAGCATTTTTTCATAGCTGGATGGCCAGTCCTTCTTTTTAGGGAGATTTGAACAGTATACAGTAAGACTATTGAAAATCAAAGGCAGATACATTCTAAAAGCAACCAGAGAAAAAAGAGAGAAGACTTTCAAAGAAGCTAGAATTGGCTGACAGCTGACTTATAAACTGAAACAATAGGAGTCAAAAAATAATAAAATTTACTGAAAACTAATTAGAACTATAATTCTATACCCAATGAAAATATCCTTCATGTAAAGAAAAAATAAAGACATTTTCGAACAGACAGGAATGTAGAGAATTTGTCACCAGAAGATTTGCACCAAAGAAAATAATGGAGGATAATATTCTTCAGGCTGAAGGTAAATGATCTCAGAAACTCAGACATACAAAGGAAAAAGAGCATTAAAAATAAAAATATGTAGGGGCACCTGGGTGGCTCACTTGGTTAAGCATCCAACTCTTGATTTTGGCTCAGGTCATGATGTCGGGGTTGGGGGATCCAGCCCTGCATTGGGCTCCTTGCTGAGCAGGGAAGTTTCCTGGAGATTGTCTCTCTCTCTCCCTCTGCCCCTCCCCCAACATGTGTGCTTGTGCACATGCTCTTTCTCTAAAATAAATAAATCTTTTAAAAAATACATTAAAAAAATAAAAGATATGTGGATAACTAAATGAATATATACTGAGTATAGCAATAATAATAGTATCTTGATGAATACAGCATGACAGTATTCTGGTACTATTAATACTTGGTCATAGGAAGCTTGGCAGCTTTTACCTGGGTCTCTTGGACCTCTAGAAATTGGGACATTTCTTTTGGGAGCCCATTTAATATGATGTGAGGATCCTAAGCCACATGGAGAGCCCCCATACAGCCCTACAGTCAGTTGTCCCAGCTGAGTGCCCACCTGCCAGCCATCATCACTTTCCTGCCACTGTGGGTGAGCAGCACCTTTAAACCTTCAGATGAATCAGCCATAACTCACATCTGACTGCAACCATTTGAGAAACATCAAGTGAGATCTAACCATCTGAGTCCGGTCAGCCCAAAAGAACATGAAGGATAATAATAAAATGCTGTTTTAAGCTGTTAAACTTTGAAGTAATTTATTATGGACCACTAGATAGCCAGAACACTTAATATCATCTAATACCTGGTTGGTCTGTATCAATTTTCTTCCACCATTTCAAAAATTCTTTTTCATATTTGTTTTATTTAAATCAAAATCCAAGCAAGGTCTCTACATTGCATTTTATTGATGTGTCTCTTAAATCTTTTTTAACCCACCTCCTCATGCCATTTTTTGTTGTTGAAGAAATTGGATCATTTGTCTATAGGATTTCCCACAACCTAGGCTGACCTAATATCGTTTTCTTGGTGTAATTTAATATACCTCTGTCTTGTGGATTTCCTGTCAACTGTTAGCTAAATATAGAGTTTTGATCAGATTTAGATTAAATTTTCTTTTTTGGCAAGCATATTTCAAGGTAGTTTTTGTATAACAAAGAATATGGCTAGTCTCTATCTCTAGGGAGACTTCAAATCTTTGACTATCCTTAGTAATAAAAGTGTCTTTGTTATGCACGAGTCCTTGTATCACACCTGAGTTAATGCCTAATAAGATGACTTAAGATGGGGCTGGTCACCAGAAAAGCCAATAATGTGGGTTTGGACTTTAAGCCATCCCAAATGCCTCCAAGAAGAAGAAGGGGGCTAGAAATTGAGTTCAATCACATAGGTGGCCATTGATTTAATAAATTGTACCTTTGTAATGAAACTCTAATAAAAATTCTGGACACTGAAGCTGTATAGAGCTTCCTGGTTAGTAAGCACACCTGTGTTCCAGGAGAGTGATATGCCCTGATTCCATGGAGAGAGGGCTCAGAAGTTCTATGTTTGGGGGGCCTCCAAGACCTCACCCTAAGGGTTTCTTTAGAAGAAAACTAATTTGAATATAGTTCTAAGTTCTGAGCTCGAGGGGGAGGAATCATGGAAACCCTCCAGATTTGGAGTCAGTTGGTCAGAGTGCACATGGCCTAGAATCCCTAACTTGTGGTTGGTGTATGAAGTAAGGACTGTCTTGTTAGGGACTGTGCCCTTTAATCTGTAGATTCTAATGCTGACTTGAGGTGGTTAGCATCAGAATTCTATTACAGTATACCAGTAGTATTGTATATTTTTATTTGTTTTTCATCGGAAGACATGTCATTTCAGGTTGGTTGTCTTAGATTTTTAGGTCAAAGATTTTCATATGTAGGGATTTAATGGTCCTGGAAATAAAGTATTGTAACATTACTCTGGCTGCTCTTCTAAGCTGGAAGTTGGCAGACTTTATGTAAAGGGCCAGGTATTAAAAACCTTAGAGTTTCTGTGTGAAATGGTCTATGTCCCAACTACTCAAGTTCTGTCATTGTACTATGAAAGCAGCCATAGACATAAGGGATGGTCATAAAACTTATATTTACCAAAACTGGTGCCAGGCAGAGGATTCTGGGAAGATGGTGGAGTAGGAGACAGGAGGAATCTGTAGATAGCAGTGGTATTGGGAGAACCTGTCTAATTTCTTTTGAAGGCTTACAACTTCCAGGGGAAGGCTTGGGGTAAATTGAAGTAAATTGTACTCATTTCAGTTCTTAGTTCAGAAACAATTACCTACTCCCACCCTCCTGCCCTGTGGCAGGCAGCTCTGCACACATTCACTGAACAGCTTGACACAGCTTGCAGGAGCCGCGGTGGGCAAAAAAGGAGCTTATCCTCAAAATACTGGGAATCCATGCCCTGCTTGTTACTTCTGATCTCAAAGGTGTAGACAGAGAAGGTAGCTGTTGTTGCAACTCCACCCATTATTAAAAGTTCTCCACTTGAAGTAACTCAGAAAATTTAAAGGGCTAACAACATTTTCCCCCTCTTTTATTTTTCTCTTTTTACCCTTTTGGGAGCCAGACATTAATGAGTAGGACATTCAAAACAATTGCATATTTGGGGGAAATTAGAAAATTACTACAAATGTTCAGGGAAAGCCTCAGGCTCATAAAAGACCTGAGAGGTCCTTAAGTTTTGGGATAGATGGAGCCTACAATAATCAAAAAAGCAAAAACAATAGAAACAAAAAAAAAAAAACGCGAATCCTAGGAAAAGGAGAATCTGATGTCTAGAGTTACTACATTATTAGAGTCACATGTCCAGTTTTCAGCAGAAAAAATAACAATGCATACAAAGAAATGTGGAAGTGTGGCCCATTCATGGGGAGAAAAAAATCAACAGAGATAGAAACAATTAAAAAGAACCAAACAGGAATACTGAATTGAAAAAATTTATTTAGAGGGGTTCAAAAGCAGATTTTTTTCAAGCAGAAGAAACAATGAGCAAACATGAAGATGTGTTATTTGGAATTATCTAGGAAGAGGAGCAAAAGGAAAAAAGAATAAAAAAGAGTGAAGAAAGCCTATAGGAATTACGGGACTACATCAAGTGAACCAATATATGTTTTATTTATGTATAGTGGTTGTCCTGGGGTGTGGGGGGGTGGGTGGCTAGAAAGCCTATTTAAAGAAGTAATGACTGAAAAGTTCCCAAATCTTGGGAGGGAAATAGACATCCAGATTCATAAAGTCCACAGGATCCCAAATAGGTTAAATTTAAAGAGATCTACACTGAAACACATTATAATCAAATCATCAAACGTCAAAGACAGAAAGTTTTGAAAGCAGCAAGAGAAAAGTGACTTGTCATGCCGGAGCTAAGATAGTCAGCTGATTTCTTAGCAGAAACCTTTCAGGTCAAGAGAGAAGGTGATGATGTGTTCAAAGTGCTGAAAGGAGAAAACTGACAAGAATACTGTATCCGGCACAGCTGTCCTTCAGAAATGAAGGAGAAATAAACATTTTCTCAGACAAACAAAAGCTGAAGTTCATCACCACTAGACCTGTCTCAAAAAAAAAAAAAAAACTAAGGGAGTTATTCAGGCTAAAATGAAAAGATATCAGCAACATGAAAATGTATGAATGTATAAGCTTTCAACTCTAACATAAATAAAATGCAAAAGTATGAAAAATAATTATAGCTGTAATAATTTGTTAATGGATACATAATATAAATGATGTAAATTGTGACATCAATTACATAAAATGGGGAAGAAGTAAAAATGTAATTTTCATATGTGATTGAAGGTCAATTGTTATTAGCTTAAAATAAAATGTTATAATTATAAGGTGTTGTATACACATCTCATGGTGGACACAAGTGAAAAACCTTGTAGCAGATACACCAAATAGAAAGATATCAAAGCATATACCACTACAAAAGAAAAATCATCAGATTACAAACGAGTGTCAGAGAGGAAAAAGGAACAAAGGCACTACAGAACAATCAGAAAAATTGTTAACAAAATAGCAATAGTAAGTCCTCACTTATTAATAATTACTTTAAATGTAAATGGATTAAATTCTCCAATCAAGAGACACAGAGTCGCTGAATGGATTTAAAAAAAAAAAAAATCCAACTATAATCCGCCTGTAGGAGACTCCCTTTAGCTTTAAGGACACACATATGCCAAAAGACTTGGTAATAGATACTCCATGGAAACAGTAACTAGTAGCGCAGGAGTGGCTGTTATATCAGACAAAATGGACTTTAAGTCAGAAACTGTCACAAGAGACAAAAGAAGGTGATTATATAAAAGAAAGAGACGTTGCCATTTGCAAAAACATGGATTAACCTGGAGGACAAAACAAAGAAAAAAAGAACCAAACAAAACCCAGACTCTTAAATACAGAGAAAAAAACTGGTGGTGGCCAGATGTGAGGTGGGTGGGTGGGGATGGGTGAAATAAAGATTAAGATTACACTTTTCTTGATGAATCGGTGTACTTTGTCAAATGCTTTTTCTGCATCTCTTGAGATGATCATATGGTTTTTATATTTCTGCAAATATTGAACGACCCTTGCATCCCTGGAATAAATCCCCTTGATCATGATGAATGGGGTTTTTTTTTAATATATTGTTGGATTTGGTTTGCTAATATTTGGTTGAGGATTTATGTATCTATGTTCATCAGAGATACTGGCCTGTAGTTTTCCTTTTTGGTAGTGTCTTTATCTGGGTTTGGTATTGAGGTAATGCTGGCCTTGTAGAATGAATTTGGAAGCTTTCCTTCCTCCTATTTTTTTGGAATAATTTGAGAAGAATAGCTTTAACTCTTTGAATGTTTGGTAGAATTCACCTAGTGAATTCCTCTGGTGAATTTTTCTAGTCCTGGACTTCTATTTGTTGGGAGTTTTTTGATTACTGATTCAATTTCATGGCTAGTAATCAGTCTGTTCAAATTTTCTCTTTCTTCCGGATTCAGTTTAGGGAGCTTATGTTTCTAGGAATAACAATTGAGCTTCAATCACATATGAAAATTACATTTTTACTTCTTCCCCATTTTATTCTAGGTTTACCAATTTGTTAGCATATAATTTTTCATAATACTCTGTTATAATCCTTTATATTTCTGTGATTTCAGTTGTTATTTCTCCTTCATTTCTGAGTTTATTTATTTGAGTCTTCTCACTCTCTCTCTCTCTTTTGATGAGTCTTGGTAAAGTTTTATCATTTATGTTGATCTTTTCAAAGAACCAACCGCTGGTTTCATTGATCTGTTATATTGTTTTTTAGTCTCTCTTTCATTTATTTCTCCTCTAATCTTTGTTATTTCTTTCCTTCTGCTAGATTTGGGCTTTTTCTCTTCTTCTTTTTCCAGCTTCTGTAAGTGTAAGGTTTTACTGCTTATTTGAGACTTTTCTTGCTTCTTGACTAGGCTTCTGTGGCTATAATCTGCCCTTTTAAAACAGTTTTTGCTACACTCCAAAGATTTTGGACCATTGTTTTCATTTTCATTTATCTCCATGTATTTTTTTATTTCTCATTTGATTTCTTGGTTGACTCATTCATTGTTTAGTAGAGTGTTCTTTAGCCTCCATGTGTTTGTGTTCTTTGCACATTTTTTTCTTGAGATTGATTTCTAGTTTCATACTGTTGTCGTCGGAAGAGATGCATGATATGATTTCAGTCTTTTTGAATTTATTGAGACTTGTTTGTGGCCTAACATGATCTATCTGGGAGAATATTCCTTGTGCACTTAAAAAGAATGTGTATTCTGCTGCTTTGGGATGGAATGTTCTGAATATATCTGTTAGGTCCTCTGGCCCAATGTGTCATTTAAAGCCGTTGTTTCTTTGTTGATTTTCTTTCTGGATGATTAATTCATTGAGGTAAGTGGAGTATTAAAGTCCCCTACTTTTACTGTAATACTATCAATTTCTTTTTTTTTTTTACGTCTGTTAATAGTTGCTTTATATATTTAGGTGCTTTCATGTTTGGTGCATATATACTTACAATTGTTATATTCTCTTGTTTGATTGTTTTATCATTATGTAGTGTCCTTCTTTGTCTCTAGTTTTTGTTTTAAAGTCCATTTTTCATGATAAAAGTGTGCTACCCTATCTTTCTTTTAATTTCATTTTGCATGGTACATATTTTAACTTCTCTTTACTTTCAATCTGCTGTGTCTTTAGGTATGAAATGAGTTTCCTGTAGGCCACATATAGATGGGTCTTGCTTTATCATCCATTCCATCACCCTGTGTCTTTTGATTGGAGCCTTTAGTGCATTCATATTCCATTCATATTCAAAATAATTATTGATAGTTATGTACTTATTGCCATTTTGTTAACTTGATTTATGGTTGTTTTTGTAGTTCTCTGTTCCTTTCTTCTCTTGCTCTCTTCCCTTGTTGTTTAATGGCTTTCTTTAGTGATATGCTTGGATTCCTTCCTTTTAATTTTTTGCATATCCATTACAGGTTTTTGATTTGTGGTTTCTATTAGGTTAAGATACATGCTTTCTGCAGATGGCAGTCAATATTAAGTTGATGGTCACTTAAGTTTAAATTGATTCTAGAAGCACTAAATTTTTACTCCTCCATCTGTACATTCTATGTATATAATGCCATACTCTCCATCCTTTTATTTTGTGAATCTTTTGACTCATTTTTATGTATGTAGTTGATTTTACTGTTTTTGTGCTTTAATGTCTCTACTGTTTATATAAGTGATGAATCTACTACTTTTATTATATTTGCATTTACCTGTGAAATTTTTCTTTTCATAACTCTTACTCCTGATTATGGCCTTTTCTTTTCAGTCAAAGAATTACCTTTTCTGTTTCTTGTCAGACTGGTTTAGTGGTGATGAACTCCTTTAACTTTTTCTGGGGAAGCTCTTTCTCTCTCCTTCTGTTCAGAATGATAGCTTTGCTGGGTCGGGTATTTTCCGTTGAAGGTTTTTTTCCTTTCAGCACTTTTAAAATATTATGCCATTCTCTTATGGCCTGTAAAGTTTCTGCTGAAAAATCAGCTGACAGCCTTATGGGGTTCCCCCCTGAATGTAACTGTTTTCTCTTTCTGCTCTTAAAATTCTCTCTTTAGGGGTGCCTGGGTAGCTCAGTCATTAAGCGTCTGCCTTCAGCTCAGGTCATGATCCCAGGGTCCTGGGATCGAGTCCCACCTCGGGCTCCCGGCTCTGCGGGAAGCCTGCTTCTCCCTCTCCCACTGCCCCTGCTTGTGTTCCTGCTCTCACTATCTCTCTCTCTGTCAAATAAATAAATAAAATCTTTAAAAAAATAAATAAAATTCTCTCTTCATCACTGCTTTTTGCCATTTTAATTATGATGTGTCTTAGTGTGGACCTCCTTGGGTTGATTTTGTTGGGGATTCTCTGTGCCTCCTAGATCTGCATATCTGTTTTCTTCCCCAGAGTCAGAAATTTTTCAGCTATTATTTCTTCAGATAAATTTCTTGCCCCCTGTTCTCTTTCTTCTCCTCAGATCCCTGTAATGCAAATGTTATATGCTTAATGATGTCGCTGAGTTCCCCTAACCTATTCTCATTTTTTACTATTCTTTTCTTCTTTTTGCCATTTCAGCTTGTTTGCTTTCCATTACTCTGTCTTCAAGCTCACTGATCTGTTCTTCTGCCTTTAATATGCTATTGATTCTAGTGTATTTTTAATTTCACTTACTGAGTTCTTCATCTCTGATTGGTTCTTTTTTATATTTTCTATCTCTTTGTTGAAGGTCTCACTGAGATCCTCCACTCTTTTCTCAAATCCAGTAAGTATCTTCATGACCATTACTTTGAATTCTTTATTATGTATATTGCTTATCTCCATTTCATGTAGCTTTTTGGTGTTTTTTTGTCCTGTTCCTTCTTTTGGGACATATTCCTGTGTCCTCATTTTGTCTAACTCTGTGTTTATTTCTATGAGTTAGGAAAAATCAGCCCTGTTTCCTGATTTTGAAAGTGGCCTTCAGAAGAAGAGTTCCTTTGGTGCCCTGTAGCACAATGACCCCTGTTTACCAGAACCAGGCACTTCAGGGTTATCTCCTTTGAAGGTTGCGTGTGCCCTACTATTGTGGCTGAGCTATGTTTGCTTTCAGTCCAGTCATCTGCAATTGCCCACTTTACCTGTTTGGGCCACAGTTTGGTCCCTGTGCTGTTAAGGAGCCAGTCTGGGGCCACCTTGCACTTGTAGTTGGGTGGTATCTATTGGTCAGACCAGATGCCTGCCCACAGCCCATTTCCCCGGTCTACAGTTACATGGAACTGCAGTGCTGTCTCATGGTACCCCTTGAGAGGGTTTTGTTGGTGGACAGGGCTGGCAGTCAGATCAGGTGTCTACTCCCAGTTCACCTGCTGGGCCTACAGTCAAACTGGTGTGTGTGGTTATCTTCCCCTTTTCCCAGAGCAGGGGTTACTTTGGAGTGGTACTGGTCCCTGCCAGGACTACTTGCTGGAAGTGACAGAGCAGGAGCCACTTTGAAGGGACTCTTAACAAGTAGGGCAGGTTGGATGGGGCAGATATGCAGGAAAATGCTGGTGTGTGATGCACAGTCTTAGCAAGTAAGGTGTTTTTACTGGCTCCCACAGGTGTCCAGCTATGTGGGAGGGTGGGGGGTGGAAAGTTCTTTTGTTCTTAGAGAAGTCTCCTAAAGATCCCTGCTCCTTCAGCACATGTTCTGATTTTAGTAAATAAATCACCTTCACATATACCCCAGATGCTTTTCAAACTTCTGCTTCTATGAAGTATCTCCATGGGATTGTCTCGTTTTCTCTTTAAAGGCAGGGACTCAGTTTCCTAAGGCCCTCTGGCTCTCCCAGAACTAAGCCCACTGGTTTTTAAAGTACCCAGAGTCAAGCTCCACTGATTGTAAAACTTGCAAACTTAAGCCCCACTGGTTTTCAAAGCCAAATGTTATGTGGTCTCATCTTCTTAGGGTAGGTCCCCATGTCTGAGATACCTGATGTGGAGTTTGCTCTTATCATTTCCATGTGCTTGTTGTATCCTTCCTCTTGTAATTAGCCTCGCTGGCAGATTGATTCCCGACCACCTTTCTGCCCCTGCTACCCTTTTCAATGTGGCCTCTTTACAATTAACTGTGACAAGTCTGTTCTTCCAGTCTTCACATTGTTTTCTTGGTTAGTTACACTGATGTAGCTGTTATCTAGGTGTGTCTGTGGGAAAGAGGTGAGGTTAGGATCCTCCTACTCTGCCATCTTCCCAGAAGTCCTCAATAGTTTTTATAAGATACATATCATACAGAGTATCATCTCCAACCACAAGAAGATGAAATTAGAAATCAGTCACAGAAGGAAAACTGAAAATTTCTCAAATTTGTGGAAATTACACAAGGGAAATTAGAAACTATATAGAGAGATGAATGAAAATGAAAACACAACATACCAAAAAACTGTGTGATACACCAAAAGCAGTGGTAAGGAGGAAATTTATAGCTGTAAATGCTTATGTTAAAAAAAAAGATCTCAAATCAGTAACCTAACTTTACAACTTAAGGAACTATAAAAATAAGAACAAGCTAAACCCAAAGCTAGCAAAAGGAAAGAAGTAATAAAGATTAGAACAGACATAAATGAACTAGAAAATAGGAAAAATAGAGAAAATAAATGAAACCAAAAATTGGTTCTTTGAAAATACCAACAACGTTGACAAAGTCTTACCTATGTGGATTAAGAATGAAAGAAGGCCAAATTACTAAATTCAGAGATGAAAGTGGGCACATCACTGGGGATCATACAGAAATAAAAAGGATTATAGGAGAGTACTATGAACAGTTGTACACCAACAAATTGGATAGCCTCAATTAAATGGACAAATTCTAAGAAACATAATACCTACCAAGATTAAATCATAAAGAAATAGAAAATCTGAAGATACCTATATAACTGTAAGATTCAATCAGTAATTCAAAGTCTCCCAACAAAGAAAACCTGCACCTGATGGCTTCATTGGTGAATTCCACCAAACATGTGAAAAACTCCCAATACTTCCAAACTTTTACAAAAAATTTAAGAGGAAGGGAACATTTCCTAATTGATTTTATGATGCCAGCATTACTCTGATACCAAAGCCAATGATACAACAAGAAAGTAAAAGTACAGACAGTATCCCCTATGAACATAGATGCAAAGTCCTCAACAAAAGACTAGCAAACTGAATGTAGCAGCATACAGAAAGGATGATATACTGTGTCAAAGCATGGAAGCAATTCAGGGGTCCATTGACAGGTATATGGATAAACAAAATAAAGTTTATACACAGAACACTTATCAACCTTAAAAAGGTAGTAAAGCCTGGCATACAGTATAACATGAATGAATCTTAAGGACATACACTAAGTGAAATAAGTCAGTTACAAAAAGATAAATGCTGTATGGTTCTACTTATATGAAGTACTTAGACTAGTCAAAATCATAGAGACAGAAAATAGAATGGTGCTTGCCAGGCCTGGAAGGAGGAGGGAATGGAGAGTTGTTTAATGGGTACAGAGTTTCAAGTTTGCAAGATGAAAGATGTTCTAGAGACATGTGGTAGTGATGGTTGCACAACACTGCAAATGTATTTAATGCCACTGAGCTGTACGATTAAAAATAGTTAAGATGGTAAGTTTTACATTATGTGTATTTTACTATAGTAAAAAGTGAAAAACAAAAACAAAAATTTGGTGGCAGGCTGGACTTGGCTTATGGACTGTAGATTATCAACCACTGTTCAAAATTTTCTTGGGAATGGCCTTACTATTTTCTTAAGATGAAGGGAAAGGGAGCTGTGATTTTGACATACACAGAATTATAAAAGTACTCATCTTTTTTTAAAAAGTGATTCTATTACAAAAGAAATATATGCTTGTAAAAAATATGGAAAATTTGGAAAAATAATAAATAACTATAAGTAGTTTATTTACTGGATATTGCCAAGTGCCAGGCCCTCTTTTAAATTCTCAAATACATGAGATAGTTATTAATTATATGATCATTGTTCAGGAGAGATATTAAAGAATAGAGAGCTTAAGTAACTTAACCCAATAAGTGACTAGTAAGTGGTAAAGCTAGAATTCAAAACCAAGCTTTTGGACTCTAAAGCTTAAGTTCTGAACCAGTGTGCTCTAGAATGGGGATTTGGGAGTTATTCTTGTATCCCAATACCTAAATGTAATACAAGTTAATAATTTGATTTATTTCTTTTCCATGATTTTTCTGCAGGTATAGCTTTGATTCTCATTCTGCATAGTCAGTTTTACAATATAACAATTAATTTTATGCCCAGAGCAGCTATTTCTCCTCATGTCAAGTTAATTGCCTGTTGTTGGAGGGAGGTATGTGGGACACTAGAAGGCCCTCATCAGAGGCTAACATCTGTACAACTCTTCACAGTTGACAGAAAGCCTCCTCACTTATTTCCCAAAGTTACTTGGCTAGTGCGAGCAGAGCTGGTGTTTGAACACAGGTTCTTTGGTTTTGGTTTTGTTTTTTACTTCAAATTCTGAGTCTTCTCAGAGCTATCTGCTCTCCATCTCATGCCCATTTTTGACTCTGTTTCTCTTCACATTACCATTTCGTACCCTCTTATAAAAATAAATGGTACAAAAAAAAAATTAAATAGCTGGCTCAAAAATAGCCTTAAAAACTAGGAACAAAGAACACTGAAAGATATTAAAATAGTATTAAAATATACAGACAGCTCTCATACCTTATACAAAAATTAGCTCATAAATGATTGTAGACTTAAATCTACAACTATACAAAAAATACATAAAACTGTAAAACTTTTAGAAAAAAACATTGGAGAAAAGCTTCAGGATATAGGCCTAGGCAGAGTTCTTGACACCAAAGACTTGATACCAGAAGTACAATCCATAAAGGAGAAATTTGTAAATTAAAAGCTTGTTCTGCCAAAGACCATGTGAAGAAGATAAAAAGCCAGAATATAGACTAAGAGAAAATATTTGCAAACCATATATCTGACAAAGGACCTAGTTTTTAGAATTTATCAAGAACTCTCAAAACTCAGTAATAAAATCCAGTAAGGAATCAGCAAAGGACATGAACAGACATTTCACTGAAAAGGATGTACAGATGGCAAAAAGGACATTTGAAAACTGCTCAACCATATTATCCGCCCAGAAAATACAAATTAAAACCCACAGACTCACAAATCTTTTCATTATAAGATTATTAATGTTGTAACCCTTATCTGTGTGCTTTTTCTCTTCCCTTTTTGGGGGTAGGGACGTTTACCCTGTCTGTTTTTGCCCATTGTTTGTCAACATTTCTGCATCATTTTGTATTAGGTATTTACAGTTTATAGTTGGGCTTTGGTTTTCTAACAGTCTTTTTAAAATAGATGAGTTTATCTCATTTAATCATACTCTATATATATTTATTCCATCTAATTTTTATCTTTTCTCTTTTGTTTTCTCTTGATTTAGGAGCTTAATTTTCAGATGTACATTTAAAATATATTTAAACCTTTATTTCTCAAATTACTTCAAAAACAAGATGGTGTCTATTGTGATCTATTTCAATACTGAAGGTTTTTGTTGGCATGTGCTGAGATTTTTATTCTTGTTTATTATGATTAAATGATTTTTCTATTTTGTGGCTTACACTTTAAAAACAACATTTACTTTCTGCTTTTCAGATTGTATTTCCACAGTTTCTGTGCCGTGACCATCTGCCTATCTTTCACAAGACCGCTTCCTCATTTGCAATTCTTCATGAGTAATCTTGTTGGCCAGATTGTCTTTATGAAGAATTTTTTCCCCTTAAGAAAGTGTACATGGGTGATAAACTTTCTGAGTTCCCTTTCTATCAACTTCACATGAGAACCAGAGTTTTGCATGTTCTAGAATTCTTAGGTTACGTTCTTTATTGAAGTATGAGTGACACACAATAAACTGTACATGTTTAAAGTGTACAGTTTGAAGAGTTTAAATATTTATACACTTGTGAAACCATCACTGCAATCAAGATAACATATCCATCACGCCTAAAAGTTTACTTGTGACCCTTGGTAATCCCTCCACCTTCACTCTCCATTTCTAGGCAATTGTAATCACTGATCTGCTGTCACTATCAGTTGAAATTGTAAACCATTTTATATAAATGCATTCACACAGAATGTACTTTGGTGGAGGGGGGGGATGTCTGTCTCAGCATAATTATTTTGAGATTCATCTATATCATCAGTTTATTCTTTTTTCTGCTCAAATGTTATTTTCTGCTCTTCTAAAAATAATATTATTGTAAAATGATAAAGAAATGTTAAAAGAAAAAAGAAAGGTTCCCAAGCTTTATTGTTTTTTATTGAGTAGTATTCTATTGTGTAGATACACCACAATTCATTTATCCATTCACCTTTAACAGAAAATTGGGTTGTCCCAGTATTGACCTGCTATAAACATAAAGCTGCTATAACCATTCATGTGCACGTGTTTTTCTTGTGTTTCTCTTGGGCAAGTATCTAGGAGTGGAGTGGCATCATCATATGATAGGGGTATGTTTAACTTTGTAAAGAATTGCCAAGCTTTTTCTAGAGTGGTGGTTCTATTTTACGTTCCCACCAACAATGTATGGAGGTTCTAGTTGTTCCACATTCTCTCCAACTCTTGGTGTATTTTCAGTTTTGGACATTATAATAGGAGTGTATATATCATTATAGTTTAAATTTGCTTTTCCTTAATAACACACTGAGCATCTTTTTGTGTGCTTAGCTGACATTTTTATAATTGCTTTTTTTAAAAAATGGTGTGGTTTTTAAATTCATAGGTCACAAGTTATATGTTCAGTATACAAGTCTTTCATCAAATATGTTATTTGCAAATAGTTTTATCTCAGTATACGATTTGCCTTTTCATTTTCATAACAATGTCTTTTGGTGAGCATATTTTAAAATTTTTTATGAAGTCCAGTCTGTCAGTTTTTTCTTTTACAGTTAGTGGCTTTTGTCCTGTTCATGAAATCTCTGTTTCCAAGATTACGAAGATAATCTCCTATCTAAGTTTTCTTGTTGAAGCTGTATAATTTTAGTTTTTATGCTAAAACTATGATATGTATAGAAGTAATTTGAGTACATGGTGTGACATAAGGATAAAGGCTCATTTTTCCCTTACATAAGTTTGTCCTGTAGTTCTAGCACCATTGGCTGAAAAGATACAAGGTTCTCCACTGAACTGCATTGATGCCTTTATTGAAAATCAGATGACCATACAAGTCCATTTTTGGACTTTCTCTAGTTCTCTTGATCTATTTGTCTATCTTTATGCCAGTACCACACTGTCTTTACTACTATAGCTTTTTTAAAAATTGTAGTAAAATACATGTAACATAAAAATTACAGTTTTAGCCATTTTAATTGTATATAGTTCAGTGACACTGAATACATTCGTATTTGTTTTTGCATCACTACCATCCAGCTCCAGAACTTTTTCATTATCCCAAACTGAAACTGCTCTTTACTCGTTAAACAGCAACTCCTCATTCCCTTCACCTTAACCCTTGACAACCACCATTCTTCGTCCTATTCTAAGTACTTCATATAAATAGGATCATGTAGTATTTGTCCTTTTGTGACCAGTTTATTTCACTTAGTATAGACTTCGTTTTCGAGGTTCATCCACGTTATAGCATATGTCAGAATTTTCTTCCTTTTTTTAAGGCCAGATAATGCTCTTTTGTACATATAAACCATTTTGTTTGTCCATTTATCCATTGGTAGACACTTGTATTACTTCCACACTTTATTGTGGACCATGCTGCTATGAACATGGATGTCCACGTATTTGGGTCCCTGCTTCCTGCTTTCAATTCTTTTGGGTATATGTCCAGAAGTGGAATTGCTGGATCATGTGGTAATTCTATGTTTAATTCTTTGAGTAACCACCATACCATTTTCCACCACAGCACCACATTTTACATTCCCATTCACAGTGAACAAGGATAGCAGTTTCTCCACAACCTTATCAGAATTTGTTATTTTCTGGTTTTTTGATAGTAGCTATCCTGATGGGAGTGAGGTGGTATGTCATTGTAGTTTTGCTTTGCATTTCCCTAATAATTAGTGATGTTGAGCATCTTTTTCATGGGCCCATTGGCCATTTGAATATTCTTTGGAGAAATGCCTATCAAGGCGTCCACCCCCCCTTTTTTTTAAAAGATTTATTTATTTATTTTAGAGAGAGAGCAAGCATGCGAGCAGGGGAAGGGCAGAAAGAGAGGGAGAGAGAGAATCTCTGGCAGACGCCACGCTGAGCGGAGCACAACGCAGGTCTTGATATCAGGACACTGAGATCATGACCTGAGCCGAAACCAAGAGGCATTTAACCGACTAAGCTGCCCAGGCTGCCCCCAACCCATTTTTTAATCAGGTTTGTTTATTTGCTGTTTATCAATAGCAAGGTTGAATTATAGTGGTTCTTTATATATTTGTATATTAACCCTTTATCAGATATATAATTTGCAAACGTTTTCTCCCACAATAAAAGATTTGGGGAGTTCCTGGGGAGCTCAGTTGGTTAAGCATCTGCCTTCAGCTCAGGTCATGATCTCAGGGTCCTGGGATTGAGCCCTGTGTCCGGCTCCCTGCTCAGCCAGGAGCCTGCTTCTCCCTCTCCCTCTGCCCCTCCCACCTGTTTGTGCGTTCTCTCTCTCTTGCTCTCTCTCTCAAATAAATTCTTTAAAAAGTTTCTTCATAATGAAAAGTTAAACGTATTTTTAAGCACAGAAAATAAGAAGAGTTGAGAATGAATACCCATTTACCTACCACTGAGATAGATTAACATTTTGTCATATTTGCTTTATACACACACATACTTCCATACACATGCAAGCCATATTGCTAAAACATTTTTTTTTAAAGATTTTATTTATTTATTTATTTGAGAGAGAGAGAATGAGAGAGAGCACATGAGAGGGGGGAGGGTCAGAGGGAGAAGCAGACTCCCCGCCGAGCAGGGAGCCCGATGCGGGACTCGATCCAGGGACTCCAGGATCACGACCCGAGCCGAAGGCAGCCGCTCAACCAACTGAGCCACCCAGGCGCCCATTGCTAAAACATTTTAAAGAAAATTACAGACATCCTCACACTTCACCTTCACCCAAGCTTTCACTTTCAAACAATAAGGACATTTTTCCCACATCTGCCATATTTCTTCCATATACAGTCTCCAAAATACCATTGCAAAATAATATATATTAATGGGAAAAATAATGCCACAACTCTACTGCTTTTTCTAATTACCACATAGAAGCTAACCTTTTGGGATAAGTTCACTGATGGTATTCCTTAGAGTTTTGGCATTTTCTCACATATTGTTAAGAACTTATCTTCCTCAGTTGTAACCAATTTCTTGCTTTCTGTCTTGTTCTCCTCTCATCCATCCTCTCTACACTGCTACCAGAATAGTGTCTTTAAAATTAGATCAGACCATGTCTGTCTCTGTCTCTCTTACTCCTTCAGACCCCTTGTATTGCATTTAGAGTAGAGCACATTCCAAACTTACCATGGCTTCTTACCAGGACACAGCATAGTCTAGCCCCGCCCAGCACTCCAACCTCATTTTCTACTTTTCTTCCCCCATCCCTCTGAGCTCCATCCAAATAGACCTATTTCTTGAATATCCAGGCTCTTTCCTGAAGTCGGACCTGTGCGCATGTTGTTTTTTCCACCACCACATAGCCCTGTTTCCACACACAGCTTTTTTACACTTGATCACATTCCACGTCGATGTGATCTCTTCACACAGGCCTTCTCTCATGATATATTGAAGCACATCACCTATTTATTCTCTTTCACAGCACCTTTCCAACATTTTCATAGTTCTTTCATATTTATTTAGGTGGTTTTTTTTTTAAGATTTTATTTATTTGAGAGAAAGAGAGAGCACAGGGGGAGAGGGAGAGGGAGAAGCAGCCTCCCCGCTGAGCAGGGAGCCCAATGCGGGGCTCGATGCGGGGCTCGATCCCCGGACTCTGGGATCATGACCTGAGCTGAAGGCAGATGCTTAACCGACTGAGCCACCCAGGTGCCCCTGTATTTCTTTAGTTTTAAAAGGCTGTCTCCCTCTTGCTCTGCCCCCACAACCTTGAGTTCCCTGGTGACAGGCACCGTTATACACCAGCACCTGCCACACAGTTGGTAAGCAGTGAGCAGTGAGAGGCACAAGTAGCCTCACAAAGTGATTGTAAAGAGGACTCTTCTCACAGGATGTATTGGTTTGACAACCTTTTAAAAATCAATCACATTCCTTTGTATTCTTTTCATGTGTGTTTAAAATTTAATCCCAAATTATTCTCTCATTTGAATTACATAATGTGACAAAACATTTCCTATGATTTAAGGATTGGGTTTAACCTGAAAATCTAAGTGAGTATAAGATCAAAGTTGAAACTGCAGTATATTTTGGATGTTCTGTATGTCTCTAGTAGAAAGGTTTGTTTTCAGTATTTTCATTGTTTTCTTCCTTTCACAGACTGAGACAACACTTGGACTCAGTTCGTATCAACAGAAAAGGTAAGGAAGGAATATATATATTTTTTATAGCATATAAAATTTTATGTATTTAATAAGATACTAACATAATTTCAGTTCCTTTTGGGGGATTCCAGCAATGCTGTCCTTCCCTTGAACCAACTTTTTTGGTGAAGAGGGAAAAGCAAGTTATAAATCACATTATATCATGTATTTCAAGTATGGAAAACCAGGTTGGATCTGAATTTGCATGTGATGTATTGTGTAGCCTTTCTCCCCATCATGTCCGGGGAGGATCAGCTTTGTAACTCCCCAGTAACTTCTCGTGGTTATTGCTGCCTTTTATGGACTAACTGTTCCTGCCCTCAGTTACTACAAGGTGTCTGCCTGCAGGCCCCTGGGGGAGGAATTCAGAGCAGTGAAACCCAGTCTTGTGACTGAAAGAGACCCCTTTTGAACACAGCTTCTCTGTGATAACAAACAAGGGAGTTGTTTTACCCTCAGGTATTATGAAAATATGTACAAGCATGTGAATTTGAAGATGTTTTCCTCACATCCAAATTCTTTGGTCTTTTGGTAGCTTCTCACATATAAAGGTAGACAATATAAAAGAAAGTTACTATCCTGATAACCTTTCCATACCCAGTGAGGGTCTGCAGCTGGTATTTAAAGGAGAATGAGAGCTATGAATTAGATATCCTTGAATGTCCTCAGGCTATTGAAACGCAGATTGCATCAAGCAAAGAACTTTATTTTGAGAGAGAAGTAGTGTATATTCAGATGAAGACAATTAAAACTTAATGTCTTAAAAAAGAACTTAAAACTTAATTCATAAATACAATAATGAAATTCCTTCAGTATTCACTGGTTTTGCTCTTTTCACTCTTTTGGATCTGCAGTAACATGGCCCTACTTCCCCATTTTTCTGTCTGCCTAATTTTATATGCTCTGTTGAGACCTGCTTTACCCATGAACCCTACCCAAAAGACACACCCCCTGCCAACAGTAAGATGTAGACTTCTCTGCTCTTGTATTATAAAGCATAATGCCACCCTTCCATCCCTCTACCCCTTCCCAAATATTTTTTGCACTGGGGTGGATTATTTCCAGAACACTATACGTCTAGCCTGATGCCACCTTGGCTAGACCATCTGAGAACCCTAGAACTCTGACTGCTCTAGAGCTAAGCTAGTGGGAAGAAAAGCACACCTGTTATCTTATGCTTCTTCCTTGTTGCTTTATTCCAGCAGTTAGGAAATCAGCTATGAAATTATATTGGCTACATTTATGAAGATGATGTTATTCATCCATGATCAAGATTTGGCTTTAAGTTATTTTCCTAGTATAATGAAGAATTTACATCAATACATAATTATATTCTGATCTCATGTCCCACTTATCTGTGATCCACATCTGCCTAACAAACTACCCCAGCTTACTGGCATAAAGCAATCATATTATTATGCCGTCAGACTCTGTAAGCCTGGAGTTTAGACAGAGCACAGCAGAGACAGCTTGTCTCTGCTCCGTGATGATCGGGACCTCAGCTGGGGAGACTCCAGAGCTGGGGGCGTGTTCACTCGCATGCTGATGCGCTTGTTACCCGGAACTTCAGCTGGGCTGTCACCTAGAATGCCTACATGTGGGCCCTTCTGTGTGGTCTTTTCACAAAGGCTTGTTTGGGCTGCCTCACAGCGTGATAGCTGGATTTCAAGAGTGAACATCCCAAAGAGAACCAGTAGAAGCTGTATCACTTTTTTGACCTTCCCTCTGAAGTTATGTAGTGTTACCTCTGTCAGCTGCTGCTGTTCAACCAGTCACTTAGGTTGGTCTTGATTCAAGGCATGGGGGAGTGGGGAAGATGTGGGGATGGGGAATAGGGTGAGGGGAATGACCCCTACCTACCTATGGCAAAGTGTGGCAGATATGTTTTAAAGCCATCACACATGGGGCGCCTGGGTGGCTCAGTTGGTTGGGCGACTGCCTTCGGCTCAGGTCATGATCCTGGAGTCCCGGGATCGAGTCCCGCATGGGGCTCCCTGCTCGGCAGGGAGTCTGCTTCTCCCTCTTACCCTCCCCCCTCTCATGCTCTCTCTCTATCTCATTGTCTCTCAAATGAATAAATAAAATCTTTAAAAAAATAAAAATAAAAAAAAAATAAAGCCATCACACTTTTCTTTTTTTTTTAATTTGACCAAGATCATGAATTCAGTAAACTGCTGGGTTCAAATTGGTATCCATACCCTATGGCTATGAGACTGGATTATGTACTAAACATATGTTTTAGCTCAGGCTGCTGTCACAAAATACCACATACACTGAGTGGCTTAAACAACATTTATTTTTCACAGTTTTGGAGGCCGGGAAGTCCAAGATCAAGGTGCCGGCAGATTGGTTCCCCAATGAAGGCTCTGTCCTTGGCTTACAGATGGCTACTGTCTCCCTTTTATCCTCAGATGGCAAAGAGGGAGAATGGAAGCAAGCTCTTTGGTGTCATTTCTTTTAAAGGCACTAACACTATCATGAAGGCCTCATTCTTGTGACCTTCTCTAAACCGAATTACCTCTCAAAGCCTATCACATTGGGGGTTAGGGCATCAACATGTGATTTTGGGGGGATACAGTTCATTCCATAACAATATACAGGTCTAAATTTAGATTTTGAGCCTCATATCAACTAAAAAAACCCAAAGGACTATATTTGTGAATCACCCTTAATAGGTCTTTTTAAAACATGTGTGACATGGAAAAAGCAGATACAGCCTCCATACTTACCAAGCACATGATCAGAACCTAGCTTGCACACATTTAGCTGGGTTTTTTTAATATGTGCACAAAGTAAACACTGCGGGAGCTCTCATTTGAGTTAAGAATAACTTTAATGAAAATGCATATGTAAAATAAAATGTGAATGAAAATATAAGTGTGCAGTTGTGTAACAACAGAAGTTGTAAATCAAATGTGTAGTTGTAGAACAACAGAAATTATAATTTTTTTTAGTTTAAAAACAAGCTGTTCTATAAAAACATCAGCATTTGAGTTTAAACGGGCTTCAAAATTTGACTAAGATCAAAATTACATGATTACAGAGGATTCTAAGTACAGGAGACCCTGATAGGTGGTCTTATTGAGCCCCGTGTTTGACACACAAGGAAGCTGAGACCCTTGGAACCAAGGAATATGCTCATGGTTAAAGTGGCAAAGTTTCAGCTAGAATTCATCATCTTCTGATTACCAGTCCTGTGTTGTGTTCACTCTGACTATTTACATAGCAAGTATGCAGTTCTTCTGTATTCCCTGGATTTTCTTTTTTAGCCAGCATTCCATGAAGTTTCTGAAAGTATCTGCTCAGTGCTGGGACTGGGTGCATAGCCCCTGCCTTCAGGCGTCTTGAAGGGCAATGAAGACATCCCTTCTAATGAGGTTGTAAAAGTGAGGTGTTAAAGTGATAAAACACAACCTACTTTGTGGAAGAAAGCAGCACACTTGAAAAGGATGTTATAAAGGGTTGTAGGGATCAAGGTACGTAAGACACAGGCATGCGCTTCACTCGCATCATCAAAACGACCCAAAAGGCCCAAGTCATAGCTGAGGTGAAGGCTGGCTTCTTACTCCAGAGCCTGGTCTCCACCTCTGGAGATTGCTGCCTCTACCAGTCTCTCTCCTTGGGGCGTGGCCAGTGTCCACTGAGCATTAGATTGCTGGGAGGGACGCTTTGTCTTTTGAACTTCTCTAGTCGTTTCTGCATCAATTTCTCACTGTTTGTGCTCCCAAGTTGTATAATCACATGCTGCCTGCCTCCTGGCTTTATTAGTAAGCCAGTAGATTCAGCCCCATCCTTTCTTAAAATTCCTGAACATGATCTCTTGGGTCAAAACTCTCACTCTGTAAGTGAAACTTAACCTGCCCTGGGAAATTTGTATCATGAAAAGTTCAGCTAATAGAATGATTCTGTAGCTAGTGGATTATATGGTAGTATAATGGTAGATACTAGCCTCTGGCTACCATTTCTTTCTCTCCTGCCTTTTCCTCCCTCTTCCCCCTCACCACCTACCCTTATCATCTGCATTAGTTTTGGGACAGGCTTGGCTCCAAGGGCTTTCAGGACACTCTGCAGGGGAGTGAACTGCTGCTTTCCTGACCTCAGAATTGGGGGAAGTAAAACCAGGGAAAACACAATTTTCCAGGATACTCTTTTTTTCTATTCCTCTCCTCTGTTCTGGCTCACCCCTTCTTATTTGTTTTAATATGGTTATCAATTACATGGTAACATTTTGTTTAAAAATCATGCGTTGGCTCTATGGTAGAATGGTGGGGGATGTGCATATAGTGTTCCATCAGCGTTTTTATATTATTATATTATAATAAATAACCAGTACCGATTTAATATTTTGTGAGATGAGGTCATCTTTTATGGTTGACTTTTCCTAAGATTGTGGAGCCCTGTGTGGAAGATTAGGAATCAAAAGTCCTGAGTTGAGTTCTCTGTTTACCATCTGTGGGGCCTTGAAAGCAACTACTTAACTGCTCTGAGTATGACTTTCATTTGCAAACTGGGGAAGATTATTTCTCTGCCTGATATATATGATATAAGGTTATGCATTTATATAAGGTTGTGGTGAGGATCAAATGAAAAGATTTATTTGGGCAGCTCTAGTTTGCAAACTTTAAAATGTTACATGAATATAAGTTGTGGGTGTTTGATAATTTATTTGCTTAGTCATTCAGCAAACATTTGTTGGGATCTTCATGTGGGCCGGGCTTTGTTGTAAGAACTGGTGACTTAGTAATTGTATTTGTTATCTCTGGTCATGTAATAAACTACCCCCAAACCTAGCAGCTTCAAACAGCAAGCATGTATCATCTTCCTGTTTCTGGGAGTGAGGAATTTGGGAGCACCTCAGTGAAGTAGTTGTGGCCCAGGATCCCTCCTGAGATGGCAGTTCAGGTATAAACCCACATCTGAAGGCCTGGGCCTGCTAGATCCTCTTCAGGATGGCTCACTCATATAACTCTTGGCAAAAAGCCTTAGTTTTTGCTGGCTGTTGGCAAGAGGCCCTAGTCCTTCACCATGTCGAACCGTCCATAGGGCTGCTTTGAGTGTTGCCCCATCACGACAGCTGGTGACCCCAGAGCAGGTGATGCAAGAGAAACTAAGGAGGAAGCCACAGTGTCTTTTGTAATGGAGTCTTAGAGTCACACACCATCACTTCTGCCATATTCCATTCATAAAAAGTCACCCCCAAGGCTACGGGAATTAAGCTCCATCTCTTGAAGAGAGGAGTATCAGAGAATCTGTGCACATATTTTAAAACTGCTACTGTGCTGGATGGACAAGATAGTCTAAGACTCCTGCCCTGGTGTGGAACATCTGTTCGAATGGGGAAAACAGACAGTAAGCCACTAAATAAATATACTCAGCTAGAGAGTAGTCTGAAATAGACAGGACTCCATTGCTTCTTTAGACTGGATGTTAAGGAAGGTTTCTCTGAAATGGTTTTTAAGCTTAGCTGGTAAAAGTCTTAGGGAAGAGCATTTCAGACAGAGGAACAGCTAGTGCAGAGCTCTTGGGTTGGGAACAAAATGCTACTGTTATTGTTATAAGAGCTGGAAAAAGTGTATACAGCTAGGTGAGAAGGATATATGTGTGTATGTGTGTGTGTATACGCTTAATGTTCATAAGAAGAACCAGATACTTCTAATTTTAAGTTTCCTGGTATCTCTGGGAAATAGGCCAAAAATATTGGGCTGGGAATTACTTTTCAAATTAAGATGGTATTGGGATTCTTTAATTGACTGTGTAATTTGCTTATTATTAAGTACAACTATTTTGGTTGCCTTTAGTAGCCGTAAGCATCTAGAAGATTGTAGTTAGATCCAAAACTTGGTAATATCTTAATGGAAGATAAAATCTGCTAATATTTACAGTTTCAATAATTACCTGTTTTAAATTTTGTGAAAAAGCTAAAGGAAATGTCCTTAAGCTGTTTTTTAAGATTTCGTTTTAGTTTGTACTTTGATTTATTTTCTAGCTCTGGAGATTGTAACTGCACATGAAGTGACAAATATGCAAAAAAAAAAAAAAAAAAGCACTTTGCAAAGATCTTGAAGACTGTATCAAGTTAATGATAGGAAGTCAACTTACCAGAAGTGAGCATAAGTAAAGATAGGATTAACTTTGCATTAAACCACAGAAGCAGATGTTGGTAAGCTCCTTTGAGTAGGCCAGTTTGTTTCACTTATTTTTTTAAAGCATCACATTATTCTCACCTTAAATACAAGTGTGACAGAATTGAGATTTCTGAAATGATGATGTGAGGAGCTTGGGGACTTCTCCCCATAAGAAGCATTTGTTAGGATGATTAAAATTAGCAAAGACAGAGTATCTGGAGATTGTTCAAAAGACTTAAAATGAATTGAGAAATATTTATTCAACAAAATGTATACATGGTAAGAACAGTGTGGAAGGTCATAGCATTCAAAGCTAGAGACTATACCCATCACCCCCATAGTTCTGCCTTGCATAATAAAAACTATTTTGGTGGGCTTGGCAGACAAGTGGATGTTCCCATCTCCCCCCAGCTCACTGGGATTGGACAGCTATTCCAGTTGGATGTGGCAGACAGAGAACATTGACAGATCTCATTTTCCATAGGCTCCATGCTGTATAGGCTTATTTTGAGTGGCTGATGGCAATCAGGTGATGTTTGTCTCCCCTCCTGCCACCCTTTCCGAGTATGGGCATCAGAATGGGCAGCTGGTGAAAAGAACAGTCCCCTTTTCCTACACAGCTCTGTGTCTTAGAGAGCTTTTTCAGTGTGCTCAGTGGCTGAGTGACAGGCCTCATATGCCCCAGCTTCCTAGGGAAAGGCTACTCTGGGTAGATTTGGCAGTCAGTGAACCTAGGGATATGTCTAACTAAAGATGTGCAAGACCTGTACACTGAAATCTCCAAACATTACCAAGAGTAAATAAAGAAAACCCAAATAAGTGGAGAGAGAATACTGTCTTCATGGATAAGAAGAATTAAGGTTCTCTCCAAATTGATCTATATATTTCAGTGCAATCCAAATTGATCTATATATTTAAATGCAATCCAAATCAAAATCCCCACAGTCTTTTTTTTGGTAGAAATTGCCTACAATCTAGCTAATTCTGAAATTCATATGGAAATGAAAGTAACTTAAAATAGTAATAATGTAATAGAAATAATCTTTTTATTAAAGGTTATTGAACATGTAGAGAACCAATAAATGGACCCATAACCAAGAAAAAAAATAGAAACGTCTAGAAATGACAGATGATGGAAGTAGCACACAGGGAATTTAGTAATCCATTATACATATTCAGTGATTTACAGGAAAACATGAATATAATGAAGGAAAAATGGACATTATAAAAAAACAAAATGGAAGCTCTAGAGCTGAAAAATACAGTTTCTGAAGTGAAAATTTCACTGAGTAGGATTAATAACAACATAGACATTACAAAAGAAAAAGTGAATTTGAAGACATAGTGATGGAAGTAACCCAAACTGAAGCACAGGAAAAAAAAAATGGAAAAAGAATAAATAAACCCTTGGTGACCTATGGTACAATGGCAAGCAATTTAACACAGGTGTAATTAAGTTCCAGGAATTGGGGGCGGGGAAGGGTTGTTGAAGAACTTCAGTAAACCCAGTGCACAAATAACACGAAGAAAACCACACCAAGTCACATAATATTCCAGTTGCTGAAAACCAGTGACAAATTGAAAAGCAGCCAGGAAGAAATAAATTACATGTAGGGATACAAAAGCTAAAAATGACTGCTGGCTCTTCATCAAAGACAGTGCAAACCCAAAATCAGCAAAATGGCATCTTTAAAATATCAAAAGAATAAACTGTCAACCCAGGTTATTATATCCAGCAGAAATATCCTCCACAAATACACTTCCAGACAAAAGCTAAGGACGTGTGTCACTATAAGAAATGCTAAGGCAGGGGCACCTGGGTGACTCAGTTGTTAAGCGTCTGCCTTTGGCTCAGGTCATGATCCCAGGGTCCTGGGATCGAGCCCCGCATTGGGCTCCCTGCTCGGTGGAAAGCCTGTTTCTCCCTCTCCCACTCCCCCTGCTTGTGTTCCCTCTCTCGCTGTCTCTCTCTCTGTCAAATAAATAAATAAAATCTTTAAAAAAAAAAAAAAAAAGAAATGCTAAGGCAGTTCCTTTAAATTCTGAAGATATAACCATTACAGATGAAAACACAGCTCTAGACACAATAATGAAGATCACCAAAAAGGTGAAAATATGTGGATAAATATAAAAGACACGTTTTCTCATTAAATTTTTTTGAGATAATTGACTTTTAAAAACAAAAATAATTACAGTGTTTTATGGAATTGGTAACTTGTATACATTACATGTATGATGATAGCACAAAGGACAAGAGGAGGGAAAACTGAGTTGTAAAGTTCTTACATATATGTATGTAAAGTGGTATAATATTATTTGGAGTTAGGCTGTGATAAGATGAAACAAATACTGGAAGATATATTAAAATCATTTAAAAAGAAAAACCCAAAGAGATCTAACAGTCATGGATCTAAAGTGAAATACTAAAAGAATACTTGATCTGAAGGAAGGCAGATAAAGAAGACAAAAGGAATAAAAAGCAGATGGAAAAAATAGAAAACAAATAGCAAGATGGTAGACTGAAATCAACTATATCA
This sequence comes from Leptonychotes weddellii, assembly GCF_054177405.1. NCBI lineage: Eukaryota > Metazoa > Chordata > Mammalia > Carnivora > Phocidae > Leptonychotes > Leptonychotes weddellii. Next base: position 53,072,310 of record NC_138378.1, read on the forward strand.
AAAATTAGAATAAATGTGAACAGTTTCAAAACAATTGTATTAGAAAAGAAAGATCCAAGCATATGCCGTCTATAAGAAATGTACTTTAGTTTTCAAATTACATTTACTTTTTTTACCTTTTGTTTTATAATAATTTTAGTTTAGAGAAAAAAATGCAAAAATAGTACAAAGAATTCCCATATACCCTTGACCTGTGTTCCATCCTTATTTACCATTTTGCATTTACTTTATCATTTATTATCTTCCTCTCTACCTCTTCTCTCCTTCCTTTTTCTTCCCTCCCTTGTCCTATCTGTCCTCCTATATATACATATAATGTATATGTAATTATTTTTCTGAATTTTTTGAGAATCAGTTATAGTTGCTCATTTACTCCTAAAAACTTCAGTGTATATTTCTCATAAAGAGGGACATAATTTTATAAAAGCAGAGAATACGTATCAAAATCAGTAAATTAACACTGACACGCATAGTATCATTTAATCTATAAACTTTATTTTAATTTGTCAATTGTCCCATTATTGGAACAATTTTTATTTTTTTTATTTTTATTTTTTAAAGATTTTATTTATTTGACAGAAAAAAAGCGCACACAAGCAGGGGTAGCAGCAGAGGGAGAGGGAGAAGCAGGCTCTCCACTGAGCAGGGAGCCCGATGTGGGGCTCAGTCCCAGGACGCTGGGATCATGACCTGAACCGAAGGCAGCTGCTTAACCGACTGAGCTACCCAGGCACCCCTAGGGACAATTTTTATTTTAAAAAAGAAAAGAAATTTTGGTCAAAGCCTCAAGCTGGTATCAGTCATATTTAATTTTCAGGCCTGTTTAGTCTCAACTTTAATGTGGAACAGTTGATTTGTCTTTTTTATGATCTTGACTTTTTTTTTAAGTAGAGGCCATTTTTTTTTTTTTTAAAGATTTTATTTATTTATCTGACAGAGAGACAGCGAGAGAGGGAACACAAGCAGGAGGAGTGGGAGAGGGAGAAGCAGGCTCCCCGCTGAGCAGGGAGCCCGATGCGGGGCTCGATCCCAGGACCCTGGGATCATGACCTGAGCCAAAGGCAGCCGCTTAACGACTGAGCCACCCAGGCGTCCCGAGGCCATTTATTTTAAAAGGAGAGGCCAACATCCTAGTTTGGGTTTTCTCATTGTTCATTTTAGATTATGCATTTTTGGCAGGAGTATCACTTAAATTTGTGTCCTGCTCAGTTCGTCTGATTATCAGGAGGCACAAGGTGTCTATTTATTCCACTTTTCCTTTGTAATTCATAAATACCTTGCAAAGGAGTACCTTGAAACCATGTAAATATGCTCTTTGGCATCAGACTCACTAGTTACAGCATCCACTGGTGAGTCTGCCTGGAAATTACTGCTTTGGTGATTTTTTTTTTTAATTCTACCTTTTTTTCTGTTTTTTGTTTGTTGTTGACATTCTAATGCAAGGAAGCTGTAAGGTAAAGGTCAAAGTTCATTTTTATCTGTATAGATATTTCACCACCATTTGTTGCAAAAACTATCTTTTTCCAATTGAATTACCTTAGCACTGTCATTATAAATCAATTGACCATATGTTTGGGGCTATTCTGTATGATTTTCACATGTCCCCATTCATTGAACACTTCTTACTTTCTGAAACATCAAGATGTTCCAGGCTTATTTCATAATATTCCTGCCACAGCCCTGGAACATCCCACTTCTTCAGAGACTTGTGCTTCATTTTAGTGGAGGATATTTACAAGCTAAGATCTGTATGCTGTGTGTACTCATTGCTGCTGGGGAATCGTTGCAAATGAGGTGTCATTGTCTCTAGACCTTGTTAGAGTTAGGAAGAAATGTTTGTGCATACATTTCTGTATCTATGTATATTAAAAACCATGAGTTGTTACTGATAACTCCAGTTTTAATATAGCACCACAGTGGTGTTCTGCCCTTCCCCTTTTTGTTTCTGTATATTCTCCAGCAATGAGAAATCTGGCTCTAGTTATCCACAGAATATAGACTTGATTGCTCAATACTAGAATACAAATAAATTTGTTTAAGATTGGTTAACTCAGGGGCGCCTGGGTGGCTCAGTCGGTTAAGCGGCTGCCTTCGGCTCAGGTCATGATCCCAGGGTCCTGGGATTGAGCCCCGCATCGGGCTCCCTGCTCGGCGGGAGGCCTGCTTCTCCCTCTGACCCTCCCCCTCTCATGCTCTCTCTCTCTCTATCTCATTCTCTCTCTCAAATAAATAAAAATAAAATCTTTAAAAAAAAAATGTGAATATACCTTAAAAAAAAAAAAAAAGATTGGTTAACTCATACCACCATGAAAAACAAACCTACTAGTTGGAAGTACAGTGTTTAGAATTTATTATTTTGTTCAGTTTGAATGTATATGTTCAAAATATTTTACTCAAAATTTACATGTGTTGTGTTCTTCACCTTTCTCTCCATCCTTCTCCACGCCATCCTTCCTCCACGCCATCCTTCCTCCACCCTCATCTGCATTGTGGTTATGTTCATTCCGAAGAAAGTTTGGCTCTTTGGTTTCTGGTTTTGTTTTTTTTTTCCCATTTGAGATTTTTTCTTACCTCTATTTTAAAGACTCACTCATTTTAAATATGAAACAGTAGAATTCAAAAAGTCAAAACTATACAAAAGTGTCAAACACGTGTTTTTTTTATACCTCTCTTCTGCAAAAGGAAGCATAGTATAGGCTTTTTTATTCATTTGATCTACTTAAAAATATGTCCTGTAGAGACCTTTCTCATTATTTTTATGGACTGCAACATACCATATTATGTGGATGTGGATTATATATGGCAATTTGTTTCTAGTATTTTGCAGTTGCAAACAGTGCTTCAAAGAATAGCCTTGTATATATGTATTTTCATATTTTTGAAAGTTACCTGCAGAACAGATTCCTACAAATAGGATTTCTGAGTCAAAAGATAAGTGCATATGTAATTTGTATTGTTTATTGTTGAAAGTACATGGTTAGGGTAAATTCCTAGACATGGGAGTGGTGAGTCAAAAGGTAAATGCATATGTAGTTTTGTTAGTGTTGCCAAATTCTCTTTCAAGAGCTGCGCCAATTTGCATACCCCTCATCAGTGAATTAGAGTCACTATGTTCCTACAGAGTATGTTATACTTTTTAATTTTTGTCAATCTAATAGATCAGAAATTCTGTCATCATAGTTTTAGTTTGTCTTTCTCTAGTTATAAGTGAGGTTGTATATCTTTCTGCATATTTTATGCCATGTTTATATTTATCCTTTGATATTGTCTGTGTTTATTCTACATATTTTTCCATAGGACCTTTGATCTTTATTTCTTCCATTTTAAACCCCTTCTTATTAGAGGTAGTAGTCCTGAGTTGCCAATATTTTCTCCCTGTTGGTCAGGGAGATTTGATTTTGAAGAAATGCACTTTGAATATAAAAATTCAAGTAAGTTAAAAGTAAAAAGATGGGGTGGGGAATAACACTATCAGACCAATTAGACTTTAGGACAGGGAATATTATCAGAGGTAAAGAGAGACACTTTATCATTATAAAAGAGAGAATTCATTATGAAGATGCAACAGTCCTAAGTCTCTATAAGCCTAGTATCAGAGCTCCCAAATGCATGAAGAAAAAATAAACAGACAAATTCACAACTATAAATTCACAGTTATAGTTGGAGATTTCAACACTTATCTGTCAATAACTGACAAACAGAAAATCAGTAAGGGTATAAAAGACTTGAACAACACTGTCAACGAACTTAACCTTGTAGATATTTTTCTTTGTAGATATTTATTAAACACTGCACCCAGCAATCACAGATTATGTTCTTTGACATAGCAGAATTAGAAATCATTAACAATTTGAGAAATTGAAATGAAAGCATGTGACAGAATTCAACATCTATTCATGATTTAAAACACTCAGCAGACTAGAAATAGAAAGAATTTCCTCAGTCTGATAAAGAGCATCTATGGAAAAAAAAAAAAAAAGCCAGCATGATACTTATGGTAAAAGATTGAATGCTTTCTTTCTATTGAGCAAGACAGGGATGTCCACTTTCATCACTTCTACTCAGTATTGTACTGGATATACTGGTCAGTACATTAAGTCAGTACAAAAAATAGAAATAAGAGGCATCGTTTGGGAAGGAAGAAGAGAAAGGTGTTTCTCTACAAATTATAGAATATCCTAAAGAAATACCCAGAAGCTGTGAGAATAAGTGAATTTAGTAAGATTGAAAAGTATATGGTCAATATCAGAAATTCTATTTTTGTATTACAGGTGCAGAAGTAGGGCACCTGGGTGGCTTAGTTGGTTAAGTGTCTGCCTTCAGCTCAGGTCATGATCTGGAGTCCCGGGATTGAGACCCACATCGGGCTCCCTGCTCAGTGGGGAGACTGCTTCTCCCTCTACCCCTCACTCCACTCTCATGCTCGCTCTCTCTCTCAAATAAATAAAAATCTTAAAAAAAAAAAGTGCAAAAGTAAAATGTTACAGAAAAATGCCATTTACAGTAGCCTCAAAAGATGTTACATACTTGAAGATAAATTTATGAAAAAAACTTTGAAATCCATACACTGAAAACTATAATTGACCCTTGAACCATGGGGGGGTTAGGGGCACCAACCCCCTGTGCACTTGAAAATCCACATATAATTTTGACTTTCTAAAAACTTAACTAGTGATAGCCTAATGTTGACCGGAAGCCTTACTGATAACATGAACAGTTAATTAACATATATGTTGTATGTTTTGTGTATTATGTGCTGTATTCTTACAATAAAGTAAGCTAGAAAAAATATTATTCAGAAAACCTTAAGGAAGAGAAAATACATTTAAAGTAGTTTACTGTAAAAAATCCACATATAAGTGGACCCATGCAGTTCAAACCCATGTTGTTTAAGGATCAACTGTATATTGTTTCTCTTAAAGTTATTCCATAAATCCAGCATGCTTTCTTTTTCTCCCTCTGTTTTCTTTTTGCTCCTCTTGTTGGATAATTTCAAATGACCTTTCAGTTCATTGATTCTTTCTTTTTTTTTTTTAAGATTTTATTTATTTGAGAGCGAGAATGAGAGACAGCATGAGAGGGAGGAGGGTCAGAGGGAGAAGCAGACTCCCTGCCGAGCAGGGAGCCCGATGCGGGACTCGATCCCGGGACTCCAGGATCATGACCTGAGCCGAAGGCAGTCGCTTAACCAACTGAGCCACCCAGGCACCCCTCATTGATTCTTTCTTTTGATTGGTCAGATCTGTTGTTGAAGCTCTGTATTGAATTCTTCAGTCCAGTCATTGTGTATTCTTCATATCTAGGATTTCTGTTTGATTGTTGTTTTACAAAACAACTGGTTGTTTTTATATATTAAATACAACTCATTTAATAGGAGTCCTCTTTCTTTGTTGAACTTTTCATTTCATTCATGCATTTTTTAAAATTTTGTTTAATTGTCTGTGTGTCCTTGCAGAGACAGTTCTTTAGTCAACTTAACTTGGGGTTCTTGATGAATCAGCTGATCGTGTCCATGGGCAAGTGGGGCTTACTATCCAGGTCTCTGTTTGGCCAAGGATGTTAATGGACCTCTGATGTCAGCAGGGTTGCCACTGGCTGGGAACAGTTGGATAGGACTACTGACTTGGTTCCCTGTCCATGCACAACTGGAACATGGCCTCCACAGTGCCTGGATTTTCTGCTTATGCTTCTTAGTTGGGCAGGACTGGGTGCTATACTCAGCAGTTAGGCAAGACTATGAATTTTCTTCCCTGCCCAGATGGGGCCATAAAACAGGCTCCATAACCATTATGACTTGATGGCTGGGGACCTGAATCTAACAAAGCTGCCCACCAAGCTCCCTGGCCAGACGGGACCACCAGCTCAGCTCTGCAGGTGAGCTGAGCCACTGGCTGAGTTCTCTGCTCAAGTGTCATTTTAAGCAGGGCTACAGGTTGAGCTATGCAGCTTCCCAGTTGTTCTAGTTATGCTTACTGGTTGGGTGGGGCTGGAGGTTATATTCAGTCCTAGGCAGGTCTTTTAATTTGCTTCCCAGCCCTGGGGAGGCTGTAGAACAGGCTTGTGGCTGGTACGGCTCATTGGGTGGGGACCCAAATCATGTGGCATTGTCCACTAAGATCCCTGGCCAGACAGGGCCACTAGCTTAACTTTGCAGATGGGCACAGCCACTGGCTAAGATCTCCACTTGGGTGGTGTTGCAAGGAGGAGGGTGGTCTGCCAAGTGCTGGTTGCTGTATATCCTGTCCTCCCCTGGATCCCAATATGATCTCCAGTGGTCAAGTCCCCTTTCTTGTGACAAGACCCAAGTGGGCCTTCTGGGAAGCAACCCATTACACTGAGGGAGCTGGGTATCCACTTTGGTCTCTTTCCCTCTGGAGACACTGTAGGCCCAGGAGACCCTTTTACTGTGGCTCTGTGCCTGCCTTGGAGAGGTGATGTGATCAGAGTGTAGCCACTCCTCTTACCTTTCTAATGCACTGTCCTTTTCAGTCTCTGTGGTCCAGGAGGGTTCTTCACCCTCACCCCTGTGTTCTGGAATTTTCACAACAGCTTCTTGTCCATGGATAGTTGCTAATTGATCTTCTTGTGAAGGGGACTGAAATTAGCAACAACCTATATCACCATCTCAATGACATCACTCCCCAAAAGACACCATTTGTAATAGGAAAAGGAGGGACAGGGAGAAGATATTCACAGTACATATATTTGATAAAGGACATGTATCTAGAATCTGTAAAGAACCCTTATAACTCAGTAAGACAAACATCCCAATATAAAAACTTTGAATAGACACTTTACAAAAGAAGATATCTAGTTGGACTATAAATAAATGATGTTCAACATTATTAGTCCTTAGAGAAATGCAAATTTAAGCTAATATGTATAATCTATATAATTTCTCTTAAGTCACTGTTATTTTTGGCTGTCTAATAAAAATCATATTTGAAACTATTTTAAACTATTGATGACTTTGAAAGTTTTATTTGTTAAGGTACTTTTGTCCCCTCTTATTTCTGCTTGCAGTGCTTATTGTGGATCAAGATGGCAAAAGTAGTTCTCGAATATGTGAAACACTGGTTTCTGGGCTTCAGACTAGATGTAAGGAATCGCATTATGGCGGTAGGGCCCTGGAATCTGCTTTTCTACAAGCGTTTCTATAGCTGATTAAGGTGTAGGTAGACCACAAAGCATCCTTTGAGAAATACTGGGCCAAAGAGTATACCTTTTGCTTCGGTAGTAATTGCCTTTAGGAAAACCTTTAAAATTTCCTAGTTTAAAAAAATTCCCAAACCTCCATGAAGCCTTTATTTGCTTTATTGGGGAGCTACATGCTGAACTTTAACCTGACAGTCCACCAAGCACCATAGACCATGGCCCACAAGATTTCTTGTATCTTTCCAGTCGTTCCCTTGCTTGAAGTCAGGGAATAGTCTTTTTGCATCTCCTTATCCCCAAGTAAATAATAAGAATACAAATATTTGAGACTTTCAAACAAATACAATCACTGGAAACCATAAAATCATTCAATATACTATTATAATGTCTCAGATTCTGTTTCTTTGAAATTGGCAGAGTACCATTTTTCACATTACTTCTGCCCCAGTTTCTTTTTCAACATTAAAGATTTGCAAACTTTGTTTCTGTTATTAAAGTGCTAAACAATGCCATCCCCTTTTAAAATAAGCATAGTAGCAAACATCTTAGCTGTGGATACATGATAACTGTTACTGGATTTTTGTTGTTTTGTTTTTTAAATAAGTTTATACCTATGACAACTGGTGTTGTGCCCACTGAAATACTAAACTGTTTCTTAGACATAAATCTGCTATTGTTTTGAAAATACACATTTATTTATGAGGGAATCATCTTTTATGCATTGGTCCTTCTCTCGTATTTTGTAAGAAATCTGTAAAGAACAATTGTGGGACACTGCTGGATGCTGCTTCTGTGGAGCATTTTTTGGGAGGTCTTAGCCCAAACAAGGCATAAAAAATGAAAACAAGGTCTAAGGATTTAAAAAGAAGAAATACAATTGTTGTTACTTGCAGATGAATTTATCTACAGAGGCAACCCAAAGTATTGATTATTTTGGCAGCACATATAGTGCCGGAAAAATCTAAAGGTATCTAGAGATAAACTGTTAGAATTAACTTGCCAGGGACACCTGGGTGGCTCAGTTGGTTAAGCGACTGCCTTCGGCTCAGGTCATGATCCTGGAGTCCCGGGATCGACTCCTGCATTGGGCTCCCTGCTCAGCAGGGAGTCTGCTTCTCCCTCTGACTGTCCCCCCTCTTGTGTGCACACTCTCTCTCTCTCATTCTCTCTCTCTCAAATAAATAAATCTTTAAAAAAAAAGAATTAACTTGTCAAAGTGACTTGGGGTAGAAGATCAGTACACAAAAATCAGTAACTTTTTAATAGAAAGCAATACCCAGGTATATCCAGCTGCCTACTTGACATCGCATCTAGATAAGACATCTCAAATTTAAATGTTTAAAACAATAAATACACTTGAACATCTAACCCATCTATCCTTCCTCATCTCTAACCCACTTTTCCCATGTCATAACTCTGTATCCAATTTCTCAGGCCAAAATTTTAGAATTAAGTCATCCTTGGTTTCTCTCCTTTCTCTCACATTCCAAAATCAATCCATCAGCATGACCTGTTGCCTTTAGCTTCCACATATATTCAGAAAAGAGCCACTTCTCACCACCCTGCCTTGTAATCCCCCTAGACCATTGCTACCATCCCCTCTTGTCTGGACTACCGCAGGACTTCCTACTTCTACTTTGGGGCTCCTACAATCTGTTCTTGACACAGCATCCAGAATTAACCTTTTCAGATGTGTCAGATCATGTTACTCCCTTGTGGAAGACACTATAGAGGCTTTTTGTTACACTTAGAATAAAATCCAGATTCCTGCAAGGAGACTTGGCCTTTGTACTTCTCTGATCTCAGCCCCTCCCTTCCCCCTCCCTCCCGTCACTCTGGCCACTTCAGCCCTCTTGCTCCTCAGCATGCCAAGTAGATCTCCTTTCTCTCCCCAGATCTCCACCATTCAGGTCTCAGCTCGAACGACCCTCCTCAGAGAGACCTTCTCTGTTCCTACTGTGTTTGGTTTGTCCTTATTTATCCCTTATTACCTACTATGTTCTACTTTTGTCTCCCCTATTGGGATGTTAGTGCCTTCAGAGCAGGCTCTTTGCTTTGTTTCCGTACCCCCGGCCACTAGACAGCCCCCTTGCATTCGTTATATTTGTGTTGAATCAACACCATGTATATGGTTTTGTTTTATTTTTTTCTTACCTTGCCTGGCCACTTCAGACATTTCCATGTGCCATTTGAGGAATAGATTCTAAGTTCTGTGACAGGAAAAAAAAACAAACTGTATCTTAATCTAATGCAGTCAGTTCAGTGTTTATATATATGAATTAATGACTTATACACATTTACTTCATGCATTACCCTTTACCCCCTTGATTGGACTAAGATTTTATTGTTTGGGTTTCACACTCTTGAAACTAATGAGCTAATCAGCATCTCTTATTTTAAAGGTGCCAGAGAGTGTCCTTGTTATATCATGCCTAAGAGCAGAAATCAAGAGGGAGTAGATTCTGTACCTCTTGCTGAGTAGCTCCTGTCTTGGGAGAACTGTGCCACCTTTGTCCCAGTGTCTTTAGATTTATGCTTTATTAAGTAGAATCTTACATTTGCTGTTTTCCTCCTTGTTTGTGTTTTTCCTTTTTTCTGTTCAGCATATGTAGAGGGATTATCAAGCTAAAAACATCTAAGATCCTATTACTTTTAGTGCTTCGATTCTACTACTCAGACTATTTCATCTTTAAATAGTCTAAGCTAGGGGCACCTGGGTGGCTCAGTCGTTAAGCATCTGCCTTCGGCTCAGGTCATGGTCCCAGGGACCTGGGATCGAGCCCCTCATCAGGCTCCCTGCTCAGCGGGAAGCCTGCTTCTCCCTCTCCCACTCCCCCTGCTTGTGTTCCCTCTCTCGCTGTCTCTGTCAAATAAATAAATTTTAAAAATCTTTAATAAATACATAGTCTAAGCTATTTAAAGAACCGAGTTAAAGCTAAATTTCCTACATATTCTGAATGTCCTTGCCTGTTTCTAATGTATGTCCTGTATTTCCTGAATTAAATTACTATATCATTTGAAGCTGTGTTCTTCTGAATTATGTTGATGGAAGTAAAGTTTTACAGAATGGTTTTGCTCTAACATCATTTCTTAAAATATTATCTACTATTTAGAAACTTCAGTGGCTTACTGAATTTCTGACTTTCTCAGTACTTAAACAGATGACCTGAGGCATGTGGACACCGCCCATCCCCCCCAGGGTATTTCTGTGTCGCATCATTGTTAGGTCATGGCAAGGACTAGGCTTGCTGTTCAGAAATTGGTTTTAGTGAGAAGTTCTAGTATCAAGTGGGATAGTGAAAAATAATACTCAAATAGATCAGTGTGTTCTAAACTCTCAGATGAAAAAGATATTTCAGTTCTTAAAAGTTTCTATCCCACAAAATTCATTTTTGTTAGTTCCTTTGCCACTCTAGTTAAAATGTGATTGTGGTTTTTGTTTGTATACTGTATTGTCTGCCAAGTATGTGTAGTTGTGTTGACTATTTATTGTTCATTGTGCATGTATCAAAAAAGAAAATCTAAGTGAGCATATAAAGATATATTGTTATCAACTATTTCAACAAATTAATTTCAACATTGAGTCTACCTGAGCATTTTCTGTTTTCATATACTTTTGAATAGGAAAAATACTCTCCTTTTTTTTTTTTCATTTTTAAAAACACACATTTATTGATTTCCTCTATTAAGAAAAGTAATGCACATTCCCAATAGAAGGTTAGACTACACTTAAAGATACTTTGTTGTGACAAAACTCAAGTGTCTGACTTCAGTTTTGGGGTATATATTTTTTAAAGAATTGTTTCTTATACTCTTTTCTTTTTACTTACAGTATATCTCTGTACCGGGGTAATTGCAGACCTATACGATTTGAGCCACCAATGCTGGATTTCCATGAACAGTAAGTTTAAAATATTCAGACCATAGTTTCCCATTAAAGTATAATGTGTATTTTATGCATTTATTTGTCTTGCTTTTTACCTGTGTTATCTCTCTGAGAAAGTTAAATTTTCAAGTACAAGAAAACAATGTTGTTGAATGCAGTTTGAAATGGGAAATCCCCCTCCTTGTGTGCGCTCGCTCTCTCTGGCAAATAAATAAATAAAATCTTTAAAACAAAACAAAAAAAGAAAGAAAGAAAATGGGAAGCAAGTATCTATTATGGGTCTAACATATAATACTAACTTTTGAAGTTTGAAAAATACCCACCTAATAAAGTCCCTGGTTCAAAGGATCCTATCTTGAGAAGCAGCATAAAACTTTTAGGTTACTTTTCTGATTAGTAATTCATTTCCACTTCTATTTAAAATTTTCCATGTGGATATAGAAAGATGTATTATTTATTTGTTTGCATGTGCTTTTAAAGTACAAACTTCTATTCGACACCAAATAAGTAGTATTATCACTAACCCAAAAGAGCAAACAAAAGAAAATCCTGCAGAAAGACGTGGTTCAACCACAGAATTGCTTCTTCAAACCATATTTCTGGCTTCCCTTCTACCTCTGAGCCTCAGGTTTTGCACATCTCAGATACACTGAGGAAAAGACAAGTCTTCACCTGTATTTGGTTCCAATCTAATTCAGCAAGTAGATAAAGAAAAACTCTTAGTGCTAGAGCACATAACTGCTAGAGCAATGCCACTCTGGTAAACTAGCAGGAAAAAAAAAGAATTTAAAAGGGAAGTGGTGGAGAAACTGTATATAGATCTATTTGATTCAGTAAGTGAAAATTATAATTTTCTTTAATGTCAGAGTTGTAATTAACCATTTTTTACTAGTAAACACATGAAGTTTAAATAATTTATTTACAATCTCAAACCTAGAATAATCAAATACACTAATTATATTTGTACAGAACCATGGTAGAGTAGCTAGCATAAAAAGCAAGATATCTGATAGCGACTCCCATCTTTTAAGACTATATTCCTACAGAGATCATGGATTTTAGGGGTAGCAGTGCAGAGAGAAGTTTGTATGGTTCTTTGTGCACTTTTAGATGGAATCAGTATTTTGGAATAGTCATTATGTAAGTAAAAGTGCTTCTGGGTGTTAGATTTAAAGATCATAATATTTAAATGGGAAACATATCACTATCATTTCTGTCTTACAAAAACGGTTTAGGGGGGCGCCTGGGTGGCTCAGTTGGTTAAGCGTCTGCCTTCGGCTCAGGTCGTGATCCCAGGTTATTGGGTTTGAGCCCCACATCGAGCTCCCTGCTCAGCGGGGAGCCTGCTTCTCCCTCTCCCTCTGCCGCTCCCCCTGCCTGTGCGTACTCTCTCTCTCTGACAAGTAAATAAATAAAATCTTAAAAAAACCCAAAAAACAGTTTAGGTATATAATGTCAAGATTGCAAGGAACATAAAGTAGAGGCCTTAAGCCAGTCACAATAATGTGTAACCCACAGTCTCCTTCTCTCAAATGCAAGATATTTAATGAAACATGGCACATATTTTGATCTCCATAAAAGTTCATTATTTTCTAACTATTAGTGAGTTTTCTGTCTACAGTAAAATTCTCTTAGAGTATGTTCGCTCACCCTAGAGGGGCCCAACAGAGACTAACAAACTCTGTTCTGAGACTAGGGCATAAGCTGTATTTCTGGTGCTGCATGAGGGCTAGGAGAGGAGGTTGGCATACAACACCAAAATCATTAGTCTCAAACACAGAGTATTCTTACTTGGAAAGCTTAGCAGCAACCATTCTAGAGAGATCTTGTCAAAAGTTCTACCCAGCTGTTTTTTACTTCATAATTTGATTTTTGAGAGAGTTGTACACATTTTATATATCACTTGAGATAAAGACATTTTCAGCTGTACAAAATGCCTGAATTGAAATTGGTAATTTCTGTTCCAAATGATCTCTCCCTGGACTCTTTAAATAATGCCCCACCCTGGAAATAGGAGAAATTGAGGTAAGGTCATGCAAGATTCTGGACTGGTGGTTTTAACCTTTTTTTGATCATGGATCTCTTGAGGACTAGATGAAAGCTGTGAAACTCTTCACCTCTTCAAATGCACACAAAGGCACACAGCGCTGCACATACAGACAGCATTGTGCACCCAGGTTAAGGGGTTTTCTAGACATCCCTCTCAAAGTCCATACTGGATTCTTGAGAGGTAGTGAAGAATACCTGTTCTAGGCCATAGGTTATTAAGTCACCACTACAGAACTTACTGGGATTCTGCTTATTACACTAGCAGTGCAGGTCCACTATGGTAAACTTAGAAAATACTTACCAGGAGAAAGAAGAAAGTAAGAAATTACCAGTAGTGCAGACACGCAGAAACATTAACATTGAGCTTTTATCCTTTAAGTCCTTCTTCTATGCATCTGTATTTTTTTATTGAGTCACAAAAAACATGACTGTTTTCTGAACATAAACTGTTGTATAACCTGCTTTCTAAACATAATACATTGTGCATTTTTTCTTTATTCCATTCAATTATCTGTTACTTTCTTTTATGGTATTAAAGAACATCAAATTGTATGGATATATTTGTTCAATTCATTTCTTGTTTTATATTGTTTAAACTTTTTGTTGTTATAATCAGTGCCGAAACTAATGATTTAAACACAGCATGACTTTATCCTCAGGAGAGAGTTCTAAGAATGGAGTTGTGGGATGAAAGGATATGCAAAATTTAAAGGTTTTCAGTTAATATTTAGGCTAGAGAATAATTTGGTGTCATGAACAAAGAGAACTGATAGGAACTGAAATATCATGAGAGAAACTGGAAGTTTATTGAGGGTGTGCAGATGGACATGTGAACTCCAGTGCAAGCTGGGCTAGGTAATACAGTGAAGAAAATTATTTGAAGCATAGCATGAGCTCTTAGTTACAGCACAGGAAAGGTATATAGTAGGTATACTGAACTATTCCGTAAGCCAGCAAATTTACAAGGTGCTCCAAAATAGTGGAAACAAAAGAAAAAGAAAATGATTCTCCCATTTTAAACTTTTCTGCGTCCAGTCTGAGAGCACTGAATGGAGCTGGTTTTATCTCACAAAGGTAGAAGTAGGAGTTGGAGGCAAATGTGAGCACATGTGTATTAGGGTTCAATCAGTCAGATTCTGTATGTGTGTGAGTGAGTCAGTGTATGTATATATATATGTATATGTGTGTGGAGTTTTGTGTATTGGCTTATACAGTTGTGGGAGCTGGTTAAGCAAGCCCAAAGTGTACAGGGGCAGGCAGTCAGGAAGGGAAGATCATGAGTAAGTGCTGAAGCTTGATGTCTGCAGGCAGGCTCTCAGGGAAGAGCCTGAGGAAGCAAAGCAGTTGCAGATCCATCTGTTGTTTGGAGCCTCTTAGCTCAGGCAAGGGCTAAGTTCTCTTTGAAAGGGCTTCCAACTATTTAAGACAAGCCTACCTAATCTCTCTTTTAATTAATTTAAAGTCAACTGATTAGGGACTTGAATTACATCTGCAGAATCCCTTCCCAGCAGCACCTACGTTGGTGTTTGAGTGAATAACTGGGAGAAGTTACTGTATGCTACAAAACAGCGGCTGCCTCCCTTCCATGTTCCAGCTCTCAGGAGAGAGCATCCCACATAACCCACCCTAAGCAGAAATGTATGAGGGAGTTCTGGGGACTGTAGTTCAGCCCACTCAAGTCGGTAGACCACACAGCCACCATGTGGATGTAAACAGAGAGGTTCCTAAATTTAGAACTTTGACCCTAGAAGATCACAGGCAATGTGACTGGAAGAATTTGCCTTGCCATTTTAGAGCTACATTTCTTCTTATGAAAGTTGAAAGTAGAAATTCTGGTACAAAGGAAGTGAAGTTGTGCGTTTGCACTGCAGAAGGTAAATTATTGGTGGGTCAGGAAGTAACCAATTGCCAAAGGAAATCAGAGAGGTTTTAGGATACATCCTCCTTTAAAGTTATTCTATGTTTGGCTTCCTTCCACTCTCAGAAGCATAAAGCTTACTTGATTGGAATTTTTTCCTGCATTGACCACTTGTCTTTCTGCCTCAAAAATCCTTGCTCTTTCTTAAATAAAGTATCATTATTTGGAAAAAATCAGAGTAGAATACGTTAGTACAGAGCGGCCCCTTACACGCCCATTAGTTACCTATTCAACATCTCCCCTCACCTTTTTATTAATACAACCCCAGGTTTTTCAGTTATCCAGCCCTTAGGACAAGTGACCCTGTCTCCAGCTCAGGAGTATTCCTGATTAATCTGAGTCAATTGTAATACTCCCATTCTTGTTTATGATCAGTTCAGGGGTGGACGTGTGACCCAGGTCTACCCAAAAATATGAAGTCGGGTCTACTAAAGGATTTCTGGGAATAGGTTTTTTTTCCCCCATTCTAAAAAAGAGACTTAAGAAAGAATTACCCCTCTTCCATGCTGG
This sequence comes from Leptonychotes weddellii, assembly GCF_054177405.1. NCBI lineage: Eukaryota > Metazoa > Chordata > Mammalia > Carnivora > Phocidae > Leptonychotes > Leptonychotes weddellii. The sequence continues at coordinate 53,087,828 of NC_138378.1, forward strand.
ATATTGTCTGCATGCAATGCCTGGGGTACTATGGCAACCATCTTGCAATCCATCAGAGGTGCTAGGCTGAGGATAAAGCCAGCAAAATTTGTCTGAGAGTAGAAAAATGGAAAGAACTTGCGTCCTTGATAATAGTGTTAAACTGCAGAATTAATTGACCCTGGAACTGCCCTACTTTAGGTCTTTTTGTTAGGTAACCTTAATAATCTTGTCTTTCTTTGTCTCTTGTAGAGTACATGACACCACTGACTTCCTCCTTCTCAGATCTTTCTTGGCCTCTACCCTTGTGAACCACACTGTTTTCTTCCTGTGTCTTAAAGCCATTTTTTCTTAGCTTCTTTCAGGGTTCTGTTCCCTGTCTATCGCCTAACTGTAGCTGCTTCTCTTTCCTCAGCCTCTTTCAGCCAACTCCACACTCTCTTATGGGTTGCTCTCTTCCACGCCCTTGACATATGCCTATGGTTTCCAAACCTGTGTCTCGTCCCTCTTCCCAAACACTACCATTTTTCTCCGACAACACCTGAAACTCAGTGTGCCCTGCTCTTGCTTCTGTATTTCCAGTCTCCATGAATGGTATAAAGCAGTCACCAAAGCCAAAAATCCTCATGTTTCCTGGATTCTTTCCTTTACCTCAAAGCACTCCATCCCTTCCCCCTACCAAATCCATTACCAGAATTCTATGAACTTTTCATGTCTGCTCTTCTCTAACCTTTATTTCTTACCCTTCTCCTCTTAATTCAGGCCCTCATCATTTCTTATCTAGACTCTTACCATATGCCTTCCATTTTCCAATTTATGATCAACACTGTCAAAGATAGGAAATCTTTTTACTATCCAAATCATGTCATTTACTGTACTCTTTCCCACAAAAAAAAATCCTTTGATCGTTTCCAAATGTCTTTAGGATAGACGCTAAATTTCTCAACATAAAATCTGTCCTTTACCTTTCTTACCTGCGCCCTCACCCTAAGCCACCCCTGTGGAGAACTACTTACCGTTTCCTGAAGTAAGTGGTCTTTCTAAGCACTAGGCATGTTGTACATACTTTGAGTCTCCCCTCCAAAAAGAATTGTATGGATGCTTTCATATAATCAAAACAAAACAAACAAAGGAGAAAGAACAGGTAATGAATGTACTCTTAACCTAAATTCAGTAATTAAGATTTTTGCATATTCATATTTTTGTCAATTTTAAATCATTTGAAAGCAGACATAGTAACATTTTATTCCTATACTCTTTGGCACACATTTCCATATGTAAGGACTTTGTACATAACTACAGTACCACTATTCATATTGTAAGAAAATTAACAATAATTACAGAGTGCCTTTATTCCCTCAGTTTTGGTCAATGCTTCAGTTGTTTGGTTCTAAGTGATAGAAATCTGACTGAAACTAGAGGGAAAAATGGACATATATTGGAAGGAATACTGAACCAAGACTGATGACATCACATGCACACACATGAAGAGGGTGTGGGAAGATTTATTATACTCACATAATAAAGCATTCTGGGGAGAGCAGGGTGGGCTCCCAAGCAAGTCTGAAAAATGGCCTGAGTGAGTGGAGAAAGGAGACCGGCTTGACTTTTATTGTGGTTGGGGCTGAGGCTGGGGTGGACTCATAAAGTTTGAACTTCTCACTGCATCTAAGAGCTTGCCCATTTGTGGAATATAAGGTGAGGGGACATTATGGGGCTTGAAAACTCTCAGTAATCAAATATCAACAATGGAATCAGAGTCTTCATTACTCATTACATGTACTAAGTTCTGTCAGCACGCTGGTTATTGCTCTGTTTAGATGTCTGCTTCCCTTCTAGACCTGGCTTTGAAGATAATTTATTTATCTTTGTATCTCTGGCACATATTTCACACTTAACACTTACATACAGTACATTATCTTTAAGTCCAACAACATTGCCCGCTGATTTCTTTGTTTCAGTTAAATTAACTTTACATTCCCAAGTGTTTTTGCCAGACTGCATTGAACATTTGCTTTACCTTTTCTACTTGATCTGGCAGTGTACTGACTTAATGCCCATGCTATAAATGTTTCATTGACTTGATATGTATAGCAGTAATTTTAGGACTTGAGAAGAATATCCTTAACAGAACACTTTATAATATTTTTTTTCCAAAAATTGTAAGTAGAGTTATCATTGCTTACTACCTTGACTCATGCACTGAAGTTTTGCCTTATGTTTTCTGTGAATTATTTCTACACTGCTTGTGGTCTTTTTGCTAAACCAAAAGTCACTCATGATTTTAAAACACACTTTGCAGTATCTGAAAAACTTTAAATTGGATAGAATTTACCATACTGAGCTGCATCTGGTGGTCATCCAGGGCTTCCAGGAGGGTTTCAGGCCCTTTAGCGAGGATGCAGCTCTAGGACATACCCTGGCCGCCTTCCAGACCCCTCTGTACTGACAACTCTGACCATTCTTACTGCCCTCTAGAGCTTCTTTCACAGTAAATCAAGTTAACTTTCTTCAAAAATAGGCTTTCTTTGTTTTCACCCATTACATTTAAATTTATTCTTTAATTCTGTCTCTTTCCCCCTCTCCCTCCCGTCCCTGCTTTCTCTGTAACAATTAGTTGGAACAATCTAGGCATGTCCGCCTCCCCCCATCCCTCTGCACCCCTCTTAGTTATTTATGCCAATGCTGTTAAATATTTTTGTTTCCATAACAACTCCTTTTTTCAAACACTTATTGCAGACTGTGAAAGATGCTTTGGGTGGAAACTTGGTTTACTGAGTTCTTTGGTTTATGTAATTATTAAGTGCAGAAAATCTTGGTTTCAAATCTAAAGCTTAAAATGGAGACCTAATTAATGTCTTAAAAAATGGAAGTTATTGAATAGTCTGTTGCTAAAAACAGAGGTCTTTATTTTCAAGTTAAATTCAGTTCATGAAAGGTGTTTCTTCTAATCACTTTTTCATATTCCAATAAAATCAAGTAGGTTCTCTTTTCTAAAGGGATGTTTGGTTCCTTTCTGCTTTTTCAGTTATTGACTGTTCCACCAGCAGACCCCTCAGCCCCCAATCTCAAATGTGTATAAGAAGATGCTCGGATTTTGTGTTAATTGAGTGGTACAAAGTACTGCATATTGATTCGGCCCAGTTACCTGCCAAAAGCTGTGTTTAGTAGAGTGCTGTGTCACTGTAATTCATAGGGTTTGTCTGAGGGTAGTTGCTCAGCCATTTCTTCAGCTGTTTCCTGGCACTGTGTTGTCTTTCTGTGGCACGGGAAACTGGCCACTGACCACAGAATTACAGCTTACTTTCCAAGCTGGTGTCTAGTTCATAGCTGCTTCTTCCTAATTCTTTTGCACTTCAGACTCTTCCGGAGTATGGACAGTCAGTAGCTGTGCACAAACAGCGCAGAGAACAGCCATATATTTGATTCTGCTTGGTTTATCTATAAATAATTCACACTCTCCCCTTTGGTCCTCCTTCTGTCTTTGGAGTAGCCGACAGTAGAAACAAACAGAACCAGCACTGCAGGCATTTGAAAATCTTTGTTTTATTTTTAAATCTTACCTGTCTAGCCACGCAGTCACACATGCTGCTTATGGCAAGCGGAATTCTAAGATGGTCCCCCAAATTCCTCGCCTCCGAGATGCACACACATCTCCCAATCAAACACTAATCTAGATGTTGCTGTAAAGGATTTTGGAAATGTAATTAAGGTCCCAAATCAGTTGACCTGTAAAATAGGGAGATAATCTGGGGCCCTGAGCTGATGTCATGAGCCCTCAACATTTGGCTATCGCAGTCATAGACAGAAATGCCGTATTTTCAAGCATGAGAAGTGTTGGATGCAAGGGAGTTTCTTGTGCCGGTTCTGGAAATGGAGAGGGCCATATGGCAAGAGACTGGGAGCAACCTAAATATCACCAATAACCTGCATGAGCCTAGAAGAGGACTTTGAGCTTGAGTGAGTGAGACCCCTGAGCACATCACCCATTCATGCTGGGCCTGGACTTTGGACTTACAGACTTGTAAGATAATAAATGGGTATTGCTTTCAGCCTCTAAGTTTCTGGTAATTTGTTATGTTGCAGAAAACTAATGCACTGCTTATTTATTTACAAGTAAGCATGCATTAGTACTTGGCCAAAGTTTTCCGTGGTTTAGTGTGACTTCTAAGTCTCCCACTTTATCATGGATTCTGTTCACATCCCCAGAGAAACTGAGGAGAGGGAGGGTTAGGGGAAGCTGTTTATATGAGGTATGTTCGAGGAGGACTCCCTCTGCTTCTTGTGGTGTGGACCGCCCAGAGCTGCAGGAAGCCTGCTCTGTCGGAGCCTGCCTAACTAGAGTAGCCTACTGACACCCTTCCTGAGATCTTTCCTCTCTTCCTCTTACTCCAAACCTCTTTGAACAACATAAGTAGATGACTGTTCTCCTCTGAGCAAAGATTCATTTCTGTAGGGTGTGGCCAGGGCCTTTCCTCTTTGATCCCTCGAAAGAAGAGCAAGGCCAGCCTCAGCAGCATTGCACACCAAGCATTCTGATCCACTCCCTGCTGCCAGGCCGCAAAGCCATCCAAGCTCGCTTCCTTACCCCATAGTCCTCTCCTGCAGCCATCTTCTGTCCTGTCTTCTTGAAGGATCCCCCAGACTACCTGTCCATCTTATACTCTGTCTTCTTTATCATACTGAGATTGATTACACTGAGGCCACAGGAGGGAAAACATTAAGTAAATCAAATTCATAGGGAGGTGAATGACTGGTTGCTACTTAGCCTACAGAACACTTGAATTGTGAAAGAGCATATTTATTGAAGAAAGCATGTTAGTGGTAAACTTTCAGGATGTAAGGCCATTTTTATTTCTGTGTACTGTTGTTCTATTTATATGTCTATATGAAGCTTGAGGAAAAAGGATTTTATCTTCCATACTGTCTTTATACAGTTTCTTCCTGCAACAACATGCCCAAAATTTGAGGCCCCAGCTGGATCTGTACCTACTTCCCTACTTTCATGGTCCTGTGACCCCCCCACCTGGGATTGACGAGCCTGTTGGTTAAGGGGTCTAGCTCCTTTTACCAGAGGCAAGAGGAATTCCACTAAGCTTGAAGAGCTTGTGAGGGTAATCAGCTTCCTACTTCCTAACCCTAAATGTGTTGTTATAAGCCTCCCTGTGGATACCCCTCTCTGTCCCTGCCTCAGGACCAAGTCCTGGTTCCACCTTTGGGTTTTTTCCTCATGGCTGGACTATTAAGCCACAGAAATATTTTGGACCTCATGGTGGCTGGGCTGTAAGCCATGGAATGATTTTGGACCAGGTTTTTGGTTCCACATCCTTCCCGCTTGTGGCAAGAGGTGGTAGCATCTACACTGATGAGCTCTCAGAAGGGGAATAAGACTGGGTGTTCAGCCCTTGGAGGCACCAGAAAACATTAACCACAACAACAAAGCTTCGTGTCATCATTATAAAGAAATTGTCAAATGACGTGTAAAATAAACCACAGCGCAGACCATTATCAAAACCATTAAAATGTGTTAAATGTTACAAAAGACAGTGAATAATTCTTATTTACATAATTGGTGAACCTTACGCAGACAAACCTGACTTTTCTGTGTGATGTGGGAGAAGAGACTGTTATTCCATTCTAGAAATGATGAAATGTTTAAAATAATCCAAGATTAAACTGGAGATAAAGCTGCAGAAGAACTGAATAAAGTGGTAAATTAGATTTTGATGTTGATTTAGATGATACAGAATATGAAAATCAAGTGAAAAAATGTGACTATATTAAGTCACTTTGAATACATGTAATTCTGACCAACTTCTGACTTTGAGGATTAAAAAAAAAAAAAAGACTGTGAAGTCCCAGTGAGGAAGTTAGACAAAAACCTGTAAGGAAACAGACTAAAATTTCTTTTTTTTTTTTTTTTAAAGATTTTATTTATTTATTTGACAGAGAGAGACACAGCGAGAGAGGGAACACAAGCAGGGGGAGTGGGAGAGGGAGAAGCAGGGTTCCTGCCGAGCAGGGAGCCCGATGCGGGGCTCGATCCCAGGACCCTGGGATCATGACCTGAGCCGAAGGCAGACTCTTAACGACTGAGCCACCCAGGCGCCCCCAGACTAAAATTTCTACTTGGACAATAAAATGACCTTTGAGTTTATTTTTTGTAATGTTTAATTATAATACTTCCCACCCTGAGTTCTGTAATACTCTATTTTATGTAGCATTTGTTAAACTACTTTTAAAATTGAATTCTTGAGGGATATTTAATATATGGGGCTCACTGTCTGACTAAATAGGATTGAGCATTATACAGTTACAGAAGAATCAACTATAACGCATGGGTTTGGATTTATGGCAGGCTTGTCCCCCTGGGCCTCTCACAGTGCTCCGAGCCAGAGCAAACTGTGGCCCCGAACCATTGCCTGGCCTCTGTGCCATAGGCTGCAGGCACTGAAGCAGGTCACACGGTAAAAAGAAAAAAAAAAAAAAAAAAAAAACTATAAAAATAAGCCAGCATCATTATAAAGCTGGCTCAAATATAGGCCTTCAGCGAATACCTTTTGATTCACTGACCTCAAATAAATAGTTCACATAGCAAAACCATCTTGACTGGTGAGGTCACTCTAAACAAACAAACAAAAAACCTTTAAATGCTTTATTCTAGTTTTATATGATGATGCTTAATGATTGTAGTGTTACTTTCCAGCGTATTCTCATTACTTTACCATAACACTGTCTTTACCTTTTTTCATGAAATATACACACAGAAAAATGCGTAAGATATATATGTAGTTTTACCTCTGCCACCCATATAGCTATTATATATTTTTAGTTTATGTGATTATATCTTAGTATACAAATATTGTGATATAGCTCATTCTGGGATTTTTTTTTTTTTTTTGCTTTATTGAGATATAATTTACATGTGACATTCTATAGGTTTAAGGTACACAACATGTTGATTTGATATACTTATATATTGCTGAATGATTACCACTGTAGGGTTAGCTAACACCATCACATCACATAATTACCACGTCTCTTGTGGTGAGAACATTTAAGGTTTTGGCAACTTTCAAGTATATAATACAGTATTAATAACTATAATTGCTATGCTGGACATTAAATCCCTGGAACTTACTCATCTTCTCACCAGGAGTTTGTACTCTTTGACCAACATCTCCCTCTTTCTGCATTCCTCGGCCCCTGGTAACCACCATTCTAAGTCTCTGTTTCTATGAGTTCAGCTTTTTTAGATTACACATATAAGTGATATAGAGTGTTTGTCTTTCCCTGTCTGACTTCATTTAGCATAATGCCCTCAAGGACCACCATGTTATTACAAGTGGCAGGATGTCCTTTCTCATGGCTGAATAATATTTCTCTGTATATATATACATACCATATCTTCTTTATCCATTTATCCGCTGACACACACTTCGATTATTTCCATATTTTGGCTCTTGTGAATAATGCTGCAGTGAACATGGGGGTGCAGATATCTCTTCGAGATCCTGTTTTCATTTCCTTTGGATATGGGAAGAAGTGAGATCGCTGGATCATATGGTAGTTCTATTTTTAATTTTTGAGGAACCTCCATATTGTTTTCCTTAGTGGCTGCATAGTTCATTCTATTTCTTACCTTTTTAAAGGTCCATTTTTGTTAGATGTCCATCTGTTCTCTTATTTCTAACCATAACAAAGTATCCACATTTTATCCATAACTCTTTCTTCAGTGGCTATACATATTGCCTCTGGTAACCCTACCACCACAAATAGCCCTGCGTGAAATCCTCTTACAGGTTCAGTATGGACTGTCATGCGAATTTCTTTGGAATATAAGCCCAGGAGTGGAATGCATAGGTCATAGAGTGTGAGTACACTTCACTATCTAGGTTTTGCCTGATTGCTTTTGTGAGTATCTGTGCCACTTTATGCTCCTCTAATAGCAGTGCATGTGTAGTTCCACATCCACATATTTGCACTAACCCTTAACATTAGCCAACTTTCTAATTTTGCTAGTTAAATAGGGATAATGTGATACTTCATTGTTAATTTTGTATTTCTCTGATTGCTATTAACTTAGAGTATCCATCTCTTTATATTTTCCCAGTGGAAGCCTGGTTAAGCTGATTCCTATCTTTTTTTGATATGTCCCATTAACCTTTGAACATTTCTTTGCTTTCTGATTCAATAAGACATTCTAGACTTCCTTGTCTTTTCCTTGTCCTAGACCCAGAATTAGCCAAAAGTGCAAGAAGTCCTGGTTTCTTTTGATGGGGAGTGACATTTCAAACCCATATCTGGGCACCAAGTGTGCTTATTGCTCTGGACGTCATTGCTTCTAGGCTTGTGTGAACAGATCTGTGGAGAAACATATGCAAAAATATATATTTTTAAAGATCTTATTTATTTATTTGACAGACACAGAGAGGGAACACAAGCAGTGGGAGTGGGAGAGGGAGAAGCAGGCTCCCCGCTGAGCAGGGAGCCCGATGCGGGGCTTGATCCCAGGACCCTGGGATCATGACCTGAGCTGAAGGCAGACACTTAACGACTGAGCCACCCAGGCACCCCAAAACACATGCATATATATAAATGCATATATATTGAGGTACCTGGGTGGCTCAGTCGGTTAAGCATCTGACTCTTTTTTTTTTTTAAAGATTTTATTTATTTATTTGAGAGAGAGAGAGAGCACATGAGAAGGGGGAGGGTCAGAGGGAGAGGCAGACTCCCCGCTGAGCAGGGAGCCCGATGCGGGACTCGATCCCGGGACTCCAGGATCATGACCTGAGCCGAAGGCAGTCGCTTAACCAACTGAGCCACCCAGGCGCCCCAGCATCTGACTCTTGATTTCAGCTCAGGTCATGATCTCAGGGTCGTGAGATCAAGCCCTCTCTCTAAAAAAAATTTAAAAAATAAATGGATATATGTAAATCATGTCTCATACTAATAATTCTAATTCATGTTTTCCCAACTCAGATCTAGAGTCATAGAGTTCTTCCTCATTTTTCCCCATTTTGTACCTGCATTTCACTCCCCCCCCCCATTAATTGGTAAAATATTACCTTTAAATATGTGGTAGAATTTGCCAGTAGAGAGTACTCCTGGGCTGGAATTTTCTTTGTGGTAAGGTTTTAAATTATGAATTTAATTTCTTTAATAGTTTTTTGTTTTATTTTAAGTGTTGAGCCCAGTGTGGGGCTTGAACTTAAAACCCTGAGATCAAGACGTGAGCTGATACCAAGAGGTGGGCACTTAACTGACTGTGCCACCCAGGTGTCCCTTTAGTAGTTTTATTTTTTGTAATGCTTACATATATTTTTTTAATTTACCAGTTTTGGTAAGCTGTGTTTTTCTAGGAGTTTGGCAATTTCAGGATAATTTTCAAATTTACTAACATAAAGTTGCTAATATCATTCTATGATTGTTTTACTGTTTGTAGCATCTGTAGCTGTAACTCCTTTTATCATTGCTGATATTTTTTTTTTATTTATTTATTTTTTTAAAGATTTTATTTATTTATTTGAGAGAGAGAGAATTAGAGAGAGAGAACACATGAGAGGGGATAGGGTCAGAGGACAAAGCAGACTCCCTGCCGAGCAGGGAGCCCGATGCGGGGACTCGATCCCGGGACTCCAGGATCATGACCTGAGCCGAAGGCAGTCGCCCAACCAACTGAGCCACCCAGGCGCCCTCATTGCTGATATTTTGTGCCATCTCTTTTTTCTTTCTCAGTTTTGTCAGGTAGTTATCAACTTACTAGTTTTTTACCCCCAAGACCTGTGAACTTCTGACTTCATAGATCATCTCTGTTTTACATGTTTTACTCCATTGATTTCCATTCTTATTTTAACATTTCTTTCTTTGTACTTCCTTTAGATTTAATATGCTGTTCTTTTTCTAATGACATGGATGCTTAACTCATTAACTTTTAGGCTTTTTCTTTTCAAATATGTAGATTTAAATTCATGAATTTTTCTGTAAGCACAGAATGAGCTGTATTATACAAGCTTTTAGTGAGTTCAGTTTTTCATTTTCATTCAGTTCCAGATAGTTCTTAATTTTTATTCAGATTTTGTCTTTGATCCATGGGTTACTTACGCATGCATTGATCTATTTACATATTTATAGGGAATCGAATTATCTTTTTGTTATTGATTTCTAGTTTAATTGGGCCAGGACTAGAAAATTATGCATATAAGGGGCACCTGGGTGGCTCAGTCGTTAAGCCTCTGCCTTCAGCTCAGGTCATGGTCCCAGAGTCCTGGGATCGAGCCCCGCATCGGGCTCCCTGCTCAGCAGGAAGCCTGCTTCTCCCTCTCCCACTCCCCCTGCTTGTGTTCCCTCTCTCGCTGTGTCTCTCTCTGTCAAATAAATAAAAAATCTTAAAAAAAAAAAAAAGAAAATTATGCATATAAAAGAGTTATAAACAAAGAAGAGATAGAATAGAATAGAATGAGCAAGATGGTACTTTAACCATATCAATAATTACATTAAATATAAATAGTTTAAACACACCAATTAAGAGACCAAGATTTTCAGATTAAAAAAGCAAGACTCAACTAACAATAGAAACCCAAAGTATAGGAAGCAAAACTGACAGAACTGAAGGGAAAAACAGACAATTCAGCATTAATAGAGTCTTTAGTACTCTACTTTCAATAATGGATAGACTATCTAAGCAAGAGATAACAAAAGAAACAGAAGTCCTGAAAACAGTACAGAGCTCCTAGGCCCAGTAGACATCTATAGAACATTCCACTCAACAACAGAGTACTTACACTATTCACACACACATAGAACATTCTCCAGGATAGACCATAATGCAAGCCCCAGTAAGTTTTGAAGTCATACAAAGTATCTTTTCTGTTAACTTCATTTTCTGATTAAGTAAACTGGAAAACAATACAGGAAAAAGAAGAATCTTGAGATATTAAGCAACATATTCTTTAATAACCAGTGAATCAAAGAAGAAAATCAAGAGAGGAATTAGAAAATGCTTTCAGATGAGTGAAATGAAAATATACCAGAACTTATGGGATGCAGCAAAACCATTGCCCAGGAAGAAACTTACAGCTGTAAATGTCTTAATCAGCAAAGAAAACAAATCTCAAGTCAGAAACCTAACCTTCCACCTTAAGAAACTAGAAAAAGAAAAATAAGGTAAAAAATAATTAGAAAGAAATAATTAAGACTAGAGTAAAAACAAATGAAATACAGATAAAAATAATAGGGAACATTAATAGAAATTGGTTCTTTGAAAAGAGCAACAAAATGGACAAACCCTTAGCTAGACTGACCAAGCAGTAAAGAGAAAAGACTCTCAAATTACTAAAATCGGGAATGAAAGAGGTGACATTACTATTAACCTTATAGAAATTTAAAAAAGGATTATAAGGGGATACCATGAACAATTATATGCTAACAAATTCATTAACAGTTGAAATGGACAAATTCCTAAAGACACAAATTACCAAAACTGACCTAAGAAGAAATAGAAAGTCTGAATAGACTTATAAAGGGTTTGAATTAGTCATCAAAAAACTTCCCAGAATGAAAGCTCAGATGCACAGAAAGCCTTATTGATTAATTCTACCAAAAATTCAAAGAAGAATTAATACCAATCCACTACGAACTCTTCCAAACAATAGAAGAGGGAACATTTCCCAACTCAGTATGTTAGGCCTGCATTACCATTTTACCAAAACCTCACAAAGACACTACAAGAAAACAACAGACCAATACCCCTTTTGTTAAAATTCATCCACAAAATAATAAAAACCAAAATCAGCAACACATAAAAATGATTATATACCGGGGTGCCTGGGTGGCTCAGTCGGTTAAGCAACTGACTCTTGATCTCAGCTCAGGTCTTAATCTCAGGATCGTGAATTCAAGCCCACATCTGAAATTCAATTAATATAATATACACCATGTTAATACAATAAAGGGGAGAAAAACATGATCATGTCAGTAAACACACACACAAAAAGGATTTGAAAATACATCCTTTCAGGGTAATAACACTCAAAAAAACTAAGACTAGAAGAGAATTTCCCTAGCCTGATAAAGAACACCTATGAAAGTCCCACAGCTAACATCATATTTAATGGTGAAAGACTGAAAGATTTCTCCCTGCATCAAGAACCAGGGCAGTTATGCAAGAAAAAGAAGCAAAAGGCACCCAGATTGGAAAGGAAAAAGTAAAACCATCTTTATTTTTGGATGTTATACTCTTGTATATAGAAAATCCTAAGCAATCCACTTAAAAAAATAGAATGAGTTCAGCAAGGTTACAGGATATAAGATCAGTATGTAAAATAAATTATATTTCTATACACTGGCAATGAGCAATTAAAAATTAAGAAAACAATTCCATTTATAATAACTCAAAAAGAGTAAAATACTTAGATATAAATTTAACAAAAGTAATATAAGACCTGTGTACTAAAAACAGCAGACCATTGTCAAAAGAAATTAAAGAACTAAATAAATGGAAGCCATTTCATATTCATAGATCAGAATAAAGATGGCGATACTCCCTAAATTGATCTATGAATTCAGCACAATCCCCATCAAAATCCCAACTGACATTTTTGTAGAAATGGACAGGCTGACCTTAAAATTCACGTGAAATAAGAGGGATCCAGAATAGCCATTCTTTTAAAAGGAGACCAATAGAGAACTTTCAGTGCCCAATATTAGAAACTTCACATAAGCTTTAGTCAAGACACTGTGACACTGCCATAAGGAAAGACATAAATAAATGGAAAAGGATTTAGATCCCAGAAATAGAACTTTACATTTATTGCCGGTTGATTTTGACAAGGGTGCCAAAACAAATAGATAAAGAATAGTCTTTGCAACAAATGGTGCTGGAACAACTGGGTATCCACATATGAAGGAGTTAAGTTGGATCCCTGCCTCACACAAAATTAATTCAAAGTGTACCATAGATCTAGATGTAAATGTAATAAAGCTAAACTATAAAACCTTTAGAAGAAAATATTGGAATATATCTCTGTTATGCAGTGGTTTCTTAGATATGACTCCAGAAGCACCAGTGATAAAAGACAAAATACACAAATTGAATTACATAAAAAATTAAAAACTTTTGTATTGCAAATGATACCATCAGGAAAGTGAAAAGACTCCACACAATGGGAGAAAATACTTGCAAAAATCTCATAAGACAATTTAATCCACATTGTATAAAGAACTCTTAAATTTTATTCTGTTAAGTACAGGGTTTCCTTATCTCTCCTTGTTGACACTTCATAAACCCTTTCAGTTAAGAACTAGTTTATATTTGAGGTGCCTGGGTGGCACAGTCGGTTAAGCCTCCCACTCTTGGTTTCGTCTCAGGTCACGATCTCAGGGTCATGAGATCAAGCCCCGGGTTGGGCTCCTCACTGAGTGCAGTCTGTTAAAGTTTCTCTCCCCTTCTCCCTCTGCTCTTTCCCTCCTCCTTACGTCCCTTCCCCCAACGTATGTGCATGCACTCTTGCTCAAATAAGTAAATCTTTAAAGAAAAAGAATTAGTTTGTCATTTTTTTTAAAGTTTGGATTTTACCCATTAATTTTGTCCATACTCTTTAAATATTCCTATAGTCCATCTTCTAAACATTACCATTTCTAGTTATGCCCTATATATCTGCTTCTCTTTTGTTTCTTTTAGCTCTTTTAAAATATTCTATATATTTTTTTCTTGCTGAATTCTGAACTAAATTGTCAGTCTGATCTTCCAACTCACTAACAGATTTTTATCCACCTTAATACATTATATTTTTATACTAATATTTTCTTTTTCTATAGGATTTCTTACTTTGTTTTACTAATGTCTTGCCATATCTCCTTAAATATATCCTATTGTGCTTATTTTTAGTTCTTGGTTCAACTTTTCCAACTTCAGGTGTGTATATTATGCAGAACTTACCAAGTTAAATATACTGTGACCACAACCAGCCCCAAAATCTTAGTGGGATGTAGACTGAAATCAGCACTCCTATCTGAGAAATGGCATTTCTTGGAACAATGTACAAGAGGAAAGAGTAAAAGATGACTTTTAAAAAACTTAATGTTATATGTCACTTTACTCACATTTCATTGGCCAAAGAAAATCTTATGGCCAAGCCTAATGTTAATGAAGAGGAGAAGTATAATCCTCTCACAGGTTCTGTCAGCAGATTAGGAACACTGCAGTTTACCACAACATGGTATGTTTTCTAACTGATTATACTCCTCACAGATCATGTTATTTTGATGTGTGAACTTAAGAGCTCCTGTCTTGTAACGCATATTGAGGTAAGGCAGAATACCAAGCCTTTTTGGTTCTTGTCTCTTGTGAATTTAAGAGGGGAGATTATCCCCAAGGAAGAAAGATCCAGTTCCACACTCACATATGTGTAAAAACTGGTAATTGTCCTATGTTGGCCACCACTCTATCTGATAGTGCTTAAGCAGAATCATCTGGATGGAGGGGTCTTCCTAAATTGTAATCAAACAGCTCTTGGTCTTTGGAGGACCAGAGAGAGGAGTTAGAGGTGGGTATGCTCCAGGGTAGTTGATTATCAGATTTTTACCTCTCTAAGCCCCTCTGCTGTTCTAGTTTGAGGGGGCAGGCTCTTGATTGTCCCAAGGCAAGCAGGGAAGGAAATGGAGAAGAATAAAGTTTTGAAGACTTCCTCTACCCTAGCCTCTCCTTGTCAGCTTAGGCTATTCTTTGTCCCTCACTTTTCCCCGCCTTCCAGTTCAAGGCAACCTTCTGTTCCCCCAAGGGTTTCTTGCTGTTTTTTAGTTAATCCTTGGGATCAGTACCTTTCTCTAGCTTCTACATTTTTCCAGCATTGTTGTTTGTGTATGTATGGGGGTGGAGTGTTCAAGGAGAGCAGTAGCATGAAAAAAATGAAAATGTGGACCAGAATAGTTGCCTGAGGAGAGAACCTTGTGAAAGAAATTGTATTTGAATTAGAAAATGAGGATTTGGATTGGCATAGAGGATAGGGAGGAAAACGCAGAACAAAGAGATTGGTAAAGGCATGGGGGGCTATGCCCATGAAACCAGCCTGAGCCAGGTTGGAAGGCTGTGAAAACATAGGGAGTTAGTTACTTGTTTAGGTTGAGTGATGTCAGGTTACGGAGGACCTTAATTTCCACTGGGGAGGGGTGTGGAGGGGAGCAAGCTCACCCATGCACACTCTTACCAAGTGCCTGTGCTAGATAACGTGGAGACTGCACGGTGCATATATAATGTAACCTTTGTCCGAACTGGTGCTGATAATCTTGTTGAGGAAGTAAGACTGGTGCCAATTAAATGATTAGAGAGCATTAAGAAGAAATGTAATTTATATGCAGAATTCTCTGATGCTGTAGGAATCAGGAGGCCTGTACAACTAAGATTAGCTGTGTACGTACTCAATGGACTACATAACTGAGGAGATTTCACTTTTAAGACAAACTATAATGTGGATGCCAAGGAGAACATTAAAATGCATCTGTGGGTATCAGACCATTGAGTGTGTGTTTTATGTTGTTACTTTGAGAGCAGAGTTTAGTATAATCAGTTAGAACATGGACTAAAGCCAGATGGTCTGGATTCTAATTTAGATTCCAAGTATGACTTTGGACAAGTTAAGTAACTTTTCTGTGCCTCAGTATCCTCATCTATAAAATGAGGACAATAATTGCCCCTAACTCATAAGGCAGATCGGCTCACATAACTTTTGCCACTCAGTTTTTCCTAAATTGAAGAGCATGTATCAGTGGAATTTGGGGAGAAAAGGACATGAACATTTATTTTTTATTTATTTATTTATTTTTTTTCCACAACAAAGAACAGCTACATTTATTAGGGATTCTAGTATAATAATCATAATACCGAATCTTATGGAGCAATTACTGTATGCCAAAACACTTTGCATAATTTATCTCATTTAAAAGAAAAAAAAAAAAAGAATCAGTAGGAAAGCAGGGTGGTATTACAGAAAGCAGTGCAAGCATCTGACCACTTTGTTCCCTGCCTGCTTCCTCACTTGACTGTAAGCTTCCTCCAAGCAGAGACTTGCTTCATCATATACCAGCCCCTGGCTCAGTGTGTGACATAAAATTGGCACTCATCATATATTTGTTGAATGCATTTTCGTGTGTAATTTTAAATATAAACCAATTTATAATAGTTTTAGATGTTTGGATATGTATTTGTCCAATAGTTTTGATATTTAATTTTTTTAACAACTAGAAATGATCTTTGAAATATTTGTGACAGGTTTTTGTTTTTTTTTTTTTACAGGCCAGTTGGAATGCCAAAAATGGAAAAAGTTTACTTACATAATCCTAGTTCTGAAGAAACTATTACTTTAGTATCAATATCTGCTACAACATCACATTTTCATGCATCATTTTTTCAAAATAGGGTAAGTATTTCTACTAAAAATGTTTCCCTTGAGTTTGAAATTGAAATATCTAGATTTTTTTATGTATAATTTCATTTTGCTATAATTGAAATCCAATGTGAATGTTCCGTATTTGTTCTGGGTTTCAGTTTGCCCCATTTCCTAAGAATTATCACTTCTACTCTTAACACACATTGTTTTTCTCAACATGAAACAACTTAATAATTCCACTTTGAACCTAGGCACTCTGAAAAATGTAGCAGTCAGATCTTTAGTTGATTTTTTTTTCCTTTTTAATAATAATTCCTCAGCACTGTGTTAGTTTTCTATTGTTCCATAATAAACTACTACAAACGTGATAGCTTAAAATAACACCCACTTATTAGCACATAGTTTTTTTTATAAGCTGTAAGTCCAGTGGGCTCTTTGCTCAGAGTATCATAAGGCTGTAATTAAGATGTCAGTTGGACTGAGTCCTTGACTGGAGATTCAGGGAAAATCCACTTCCAACCTCATTTAAATTGTCCACAGAATTCAGTTCCTTATGCTTTTAGAATTGAGGTCTCCATTTCATTGCTGGCTCTTGGCCAGGGACCCATCTCAGTTCCCTAGGGGCACCCACATTGCTTGTCACCATCTTTAAGCCCACAGTAATGTGTCATATCTCCCTCATGCTTCAGGTCTCTTTGGCTTCCTCTTCTGCCACCAGTGGAGAAAATTCTGCCTTAATCATGTCATCAGGTCAGGACTACCTGGATAGTCTCCTTTTTGATGAACTGCGTCAACTAACTAATGACCTCAGTGACATTTGCAAAATCCCTTTTATTGTGTAATATAAATAACCATAGGTGTGGTATCTTCTCATAGTCACAATCTCAGAGATTAGGGCAGGAAATTTGGGGGCCTGTTTTAGAGTTCTATCTACCACAAGTATCCTCTAAAATTTAACTTTATAATCGTTTTTGTAGATAGTATGCAAACTTGTAATTAAAAAAAATTATCTGACCAAAAACTGGGGTCTTCAGAAATTTTGAATTTGAGACAATACATACATTAAGCTTTAATACATAGGCTGCTAAAATAACTAATAAATGAGCTTCCAAGAAAGCTAAATAGCAAGTATCAGAGGGAGGTAAATGAGTGGAACTTAATTTCATCTTCCTGGAGTTTCCACTGACTCCTTTGAAGAGTTATGACCAAATAAAAAGGATCTTTTTTTAAAGCAGCTAAAATTATATAAATTATTGAGATTTTACATTCCTCCTTTCAAAAATCCTATTTCATCATATGCTGTCCTTAGCTAGCAACTTCTGGAGTAAAAAATAAAATGACATAATTTTGGCTTTTTTAAATTTAAAAGTATTTTGGGGCGCCTGGGTGGCTCAGTCGTTAAGCATCTGCCTTCAGCTCAGGTTATGATCCCAGGGTCCTGGGATCGAGTCCCACATCGGGCTCCCTGCTCGGCAGGAAGCCTGCTTCTCCCTCTCCCACTCCCCCTGCTTGTGTTCCTGCTCTCGCTATCTCTCTGTCAGATAAATAAAATCTTAAGTAAATAAATAAATAAATTTAAAAGTATTTTATTAGCAAAGAACTGATGAGTTAGCATGTTACTTTCAGTAATAAAAATTTTATTTTTGTGATACCCATGGAAAATGCCCCTTTTCTAAAATATGTCTTAAAATAAGTTTTCCTGGAGTTATTTTTTGTTGTTACCTAAGGGATGTTTTCAGAGCTTTTATAAACATGCTGATGTTCTCAAATAATAGAATGCCTGTGCTGGGGAGAGACTTATGTATTCATCTAGTCCAGTACCCTCATTATACAAATGAACAAAGAGCTCAACTCCAGAAGGGTTTGCCCCTGTCATGCAGTTAATGACAAGAGCCAAGTTGAGGGTCTAGGTGCTCTATTGGCCTACCCAGTGATTTGTATCTTATTAAGCTATGGTGTGGGACATGTATGTTACCACCTGCATATAGAGGTGCACTTATGTTTAAATGCAACCACCCAGCTTCCAGGCATGGCCAGTGTGCAGAGACATGTTGGGTTAAAGAGCAAAATAGTGAAGTGAGAATGGAAACAGTTTAAAAATAGTTCACAACTGCATTACAGATTTTATTTTTAACTCATTAACGTTCTTTGCTAATTCGAGCAATGTTTTGTTTTTAAACGCCTAAGCTTCACCCTTGTTAAAGGCCAGGGTTTCACTTTTTTCATGTTTTGATCATAAGACAAAGACTAGACCAAATACAGATGGTTAACAGGGACCATATAAATAATGTAAATGAGAGAAGCAGGCCACATGGAATGACCTGGGGAGCACGTGGCTGGTCCAAAGGGATCAGTCTGCACTTGGCTCCAGCCGGTGGTTACCATGTGGGAATGTAAGCCCATGCCCGGTTCTTCTCATGTTCCAAGAAGAATCAGAAATAGGAATTTTTATATGATAACTTCCAGTTTTTACACATTGAAAATAAATTCAGTTTTAGAAAGACAGATGGTGTAGACCAAACAAAACAAGCTAACGGCCACTAGCTTGACATTTCCGAACTAGACTCTCCCAGGGACTTATTTCTACACATGAACTTTATGCAAAGAGAAGAGTTTTTCCGAAAATTCTTCAAAAGATAAACTAAATGTATATGTTAGTCAAAGGATAAGTTAAAAATCAATATGTGTTTTCCATTGTCAGGAGATGGAATTAAACAATAAAAATAATCTATACCTACGGTTGAGTCACCTAGATTTAGCTTCAGAAGAAGATAGCCACAGTCTGTGCTGTCTTCTCTTACTTTCTTCTTCTTGGTTTCCATCTTAATTTCCTGCAGTAAGGTGTGGACTCCAGCAGCTCAAGAAGTGGAGGGGAGAAATGGAATGAACTCTTGGGGGAAGAAATAACCTTGTTTCCCCTCCACTTCAATTTTATGCCTACGTTAAGAGCCTTTGGTGAAAGATGAAAAGAGTCTTCTCGTGTCCAGGAGAGCAGACCCTTTCTGTAATTTTATTTTAATTCTTTGTCACCTTCAAAATTCCTGGTCAGATCTTATTTCCTTGAGAATAGAACATTTTCTGTAACTCACTTAAGTTTTCGGTTATTTACCAATATCATCTCTATATTAACTAACCAGTAGGAAATAGAGAAAAGAGTAATTATTTTTTTAAAAGACCAAGTTTTATATAACCATGTCATAACCCACAGGCAAATAACCCCCTTAGTAAGGTCTTGTTTTAACCTGAAAATCAAGAATAATAAGGGTAATAAGGAATGTGGTTGTGTGACAATTTGTTTTTCTATATATGACTTCTAATAATTATCTGTTATTTGTAATTACCTGTTAATTAACTATAATTGTCTAGTTAATTATACTTACAATTTAAAATTCCATAATATTAAGATTGCAAATTAGACCTATTCATCTTTCACGACTGTATTGTATATTGGCCATAAAATATGTAATATATGTTTTGTATCAAAGAATACGAATTTTTTTAATTCTCTATTGTAATAGTCAAATTTTTATTATGGTAGAATTATAAAAATGTAGTGCCTTACAGACACAGGTAAGCAAACAAATTATTGTTTCCTTGATTGTTTAGAACTTTTTGATTGATTAAATTTTCATATAATCTGAAGATTAACTAGGAAAACATTGTTTCAATCTGTGACTAAAATTAAAATGTTTTAGCCCACATATTTTACTGTGCTTAATATAATATCTCTTCTCATGGGTTGAAGGTCATTAACGAATATTAATGATTATTTTTAATTAGATGTAGAACCCTGGACGTTATTTATTCTATTTCAAGTTAAACTCTGATATCCATGCATGTTAATGGGAATTGAACAAAATGTGATTAGTAGTAGTATGGAAAATTATTATGTGGATAATAAAAAGAATGAACTGTATTGAGGAGGGCACATTCTGCATGGAGCACTGGGTGTTATGCACAAACAATGAATCATGGAACACTTCATCTAAAACTAATGATGTAATGTATGGGGGTTAACATAAGAATAAAAAAATAAATTAAAAAAAAAAAGAATGAACTGATCCATATCTGTTGATATATAATACTATGATATATGTGTTAATGTGTAAGAAAAGCACATTGTAGACTAGAATATGATGCCATTTTTATAAAAAGTAGAAAATATGTACATATATGGACATATTAATAAGAGCCAAAGTAAGGTACAGATAGGTTAACTGGGTAAGCTGAAAAGGATGAGAATGGGGGAAGGTTTGTTGTATTAACTGTTTCTTCATACATCTTGGCACTGTATCCCCAAGTAAAATAAGCAATTACTTTTGCAATTTAAAACATGTAAGAAGGGCATCTGGGCGGCTCAGTTGTTAAGCGTCTGCCTTCAGCTCAGGTCATGGTCCCATGGTCTTGGGATCGAGCCCCACATCAGGTTCCCTGCTCCGCGGGAAGCCTGCTTCTCCCTCTCCCACTCCTCCTGCTTGTGTTCCTTCTCTCACTGTGTCTCTCTCTGTCAAATAAATAAATAAAATCTTTAAAAAAAAAAAGTAAAACATGTAAGAAAGTTTAAATTAGAAAATAGTTTACCATCTGTGTGGAAATAAGGAATTAATTAATTTAACAAATATTTCTTAAACGCCTACTACGTGCCAGGCACTATGGATTTATCCCGGAACAACAAAGATTCTTCACTTATACTTCTGGGGGGTTTGGGTGACAGCAGCAGCAGAGGGGAGGCAAGAGAAATAAATAAATTATATAAAATAGTAGATGATGAGCAGATGATTAGATGATGAGCAGAGAAAAAGAGTAGGATAAAGGGATTAGGAGTGCAGTGGGAGGTGTGGTCCAGTTTTTTCTTTTTTAAAAAAATTGTGATGCAATTGACATTTAACATTTTGTGAGTTTGAGGTGTACAGTTGACATATAACATTGTGAAAGTTTAAGATGTACAGTGTGTTGATTTGATACATATATATATTGCAATATGATTACCACCGTAGGGTTAGCTAACACCTCTGTCATGTCACATAATTATCATTTCTCTTTTCTGGTGGGAACTATTAAGATCTAGTTTCTTAGGAACTTTGAAGTTTATAATATTATGTTATTGTCTATGGTCAGTATGCTCTGCATTAGATCTCTAGAACTTCTTTTTCTTCTACATTTGTACCCTTCAACAACATATCACCAATTCCCCCATCATCCAGTCCCTGGTAACCACCATTCTGTTCTCTGTTTTTACAAGTTTGGCTTTTTTAGATTCCATATAAGTGACAGCAGAAAGTATTTGTCTTTTCCTGTTTGGCTTATCTCATTAAGTACAATGCCCTCAGGGTCCATCCATGTTGTTACAAATGGCAGGATCTCCTTTTTTTTCTTATGGCTGAATAATATTCCACAGGGTGTGTGTTTGTGTGTGTGTATACCATATCTTTTTTACCTATTCACCTGTTGATAGACACTTGGGTTGTTTTGACATCCTGGCTATTGTGAATAACGCTCCAGTGAACATGGGAGTGCATATATCTCTTCAATATCCTGTTTTCATGTCCTTTGGATAAGTACCCAGAGGTAGGATTGCGAGATCATATTGTTGCTTGATTTTTAATTTTTTGAGGAACCTCCATACTGTTTTGAACCAGTTTACATTCCCACCAATAGTGTACAGGATTCCCTTATCTCCACATCTCATCAACACTTGTTTTCTCTTCTCTTCTTAATGATAGCCATTCTAACAGTTATGAAGTGATATCTCATTGTGGTTTTGAGTTGCATTTCCCTGATGATTAGAATTGTTGAGCATCTTTTTGTATACCCTGTTGGCTATGCCTTCTTTGGGAAAATATCTGTTTATTGATCTGCCCATTTTTAAATCAGATTTTTGGGTTTTTGTTATTAAGTTGTATGAGTTCCTTATATATTTTAGATATTAACCCCTTATCTGACATATGATTTACAAATATCTTCTCCCATATTATAGGTTTCCTTTTTGTTTTGTTGATCTTCTATTTTGCCATGCAGAAGTTTTTTAGTTTGATATAGTCCCACTCATTGCTTTTTGTTTTTGTTGCTTGTGCCTTTGGTGTCATACTCAAAAAATCATGGCCCACGCTAATATTAGTGTTTTCTTCTGGAGGTTTATTGTATCAGGTCTTATGTTTAAGCCTTTAATCCATTTTTAATTAATTTTGGTGAGTGTTGTAAGATACGGATCCAATTTCATTTTTTCTGCACATAGTTATCCAGTTTTCCTGACACCATTTGTTGACCAGATTATCTTTTCCCATTGAGTGTTCTTGGCTTCCTTGTCAAATATTAGTTGACTGCATATGCAGAGATTTATTTCTGGGCACTCTATTCCATTGGTCTAAATGTCAGTACCATACTGTTTTAATTACTGCAGCTTCATAGTATAGTTTGAAAGCAGGAAATATGATGCCTTAAGCTTTGTTCTTCTTTCTCATGATTGCGTTGGCTACTTGGAGTCTTTATGGTTCCATACAAATTTTAGGATTGTTTTATCTATTTCTGTAAAAAATGTCTTTGGGATATTGCTAGGGATTGCCTTGACTCTCTAGATGACTTTAGGTAGTATGGACATTTTAACAGACAGTTATCAGTATATTAATTCTTCAAATCAGTGAACATGGGATATCTTCCCATTTGTTTGTGTCTTCTTCAGTTTCTTTCATCAAGGTTTTGTAGTTTTCATAACACAGGCATACCTCAGATATTATGGGTTTGGTTCCAGACCACCACAGTAAAATGAATATAACAATAAAGGGAATATCACAATGAAATGATTTTTTTTTTAGTTTTCCAGGGCACATAAAATTTATGTTTACACTGTATTGTAGTCTGTTAAGCACACAGTATCATTATGTCTTTAAAAAAACAGTGTATATACTTCAATTTTAAAATACTTTATTACTAAAAAATGCTAACCATTATCTGAGCTTTCAGTGAGTCATAATCATTAATCACATATCACCATAACAAATATAGCAATAATGAAGAAGTTTGAAATATTGCAGGAATTACCAAAATGTGACACAGAGACACAAAGTGAGCAAATGCTATTGAAAAGAAATTACACCGATAGACTTGCTCAGCACAGGGTTGCCACACACCCTTCAATTTGTAAAAACAAAATAAAACAAAACACAGTATCTGTGAAGTACAATAAGGTGGAGCACAGTAAAATGAGGTACACCTGTACATCTGTACATCATTCACCTCCTTGGTTAAATTTATTCCCAAGTATTTTTTTATGCCTACTATGAACAGGATAGTTTTACTTATTTCTTTTTCAGATGTTTCATTCTTCGTTTATACCAACATAACTGATTTCTATATGTTGATTTTATATCCGGCAAATACACTGAACTTGTTGATTAATTCCAACAGTTTTTTGGTTGAGTCTTTATTTAGGATTTTCTCTATATAAAATCAAATCATCTGCAAACATGACAATTTTACTTCTTCCTTTCTGATTCAGATGCCTTTCATTTCTTTGTCTTGCCTAATTGGTCTAACTAGGCCATCCATTATTACTCTGATTAAGTGTGGTGAGAGTGGGCGCCCTCATCTTGTTCCTGATCCTGGAGGAAAAGCTTTCATTTTTGTTGTTGTTGTTGTTGAGTATGGTGTGAGCTATGGATTTTTCATATGTGGCCTTTATTATATAGAATTGTGTCCAATCTGTACCCAGTCTGTTGAGGGTTTTTATCATGAAAATGTGTTGTATTTTGTCAAATGCTTTTCTACATTGAGATGATCATTTGATTTTTATCTTTCATTCTGTTAAATGTGTATCACATTTATTGATTTGCATTTTTGAACCATCCTTCCCTCCCAAGAAGAAATCCTACTTGGTCATGGCGTATAGAACTTTCAATGTCTGTTGAATTCAGTTTGCTAATATTTTTTGAGAATTTTTGCATCCCTTCATCGAGGGTATTGGTCTGGAATTTTTTTGTTTGTCCTTGTCTGGCTTTGGTATCAGGGTTATGCTGGCTTCATAAAATGAATTTTGACGTGTTCTGTCCCTTCAATTTTTTAGAAGAGTTTGAGAAAGATTGCATTAATTCTTCTTTAAATGTTTGGTAGAATTCATTAGTGAAACCAGCTTATCCTGGGGTTTTCTATGTTGGGAGGTTTTTGGTTAGTGATTCAATCTCCTTATTCACTGGCCTATTCAGATTTTCTATTTCTTCCTGATTCAGTCTTGGTAGGTTGTATGTTTCTGAGAATTTATCCATTTCTTCTAGGTTATCCAATGTGTTGGCATATAATTGTTCATACTAGTCTCTTATGATCTGTGTATTTCTGTAGTATCATTTGCAATGTCTCCTCTTTCATTTCTGACTTTGAATATTGTCTTCTTTCATGGTTTGTATAGCTAAAGGTTTGCCGATTTGTTTTATCTTTTTGAAACCAGCTCTTAGTTTCACTGTTTTTTTCCTTTTTTGTTTTTCTGGTCTCTATTTTATTTATTTCTGCTCTGATTTTTACTTCTTCCCTTCTGCTAATTTTGGACTTGGGTTTTTTCTTCTATTTCTAGTTCCTTGAGGTGTAAAGTTAGGTTGTTTATTTGAGATGTTTCTATTTTCTTAACATATGCATTTATAACTATAAAGTCCCTCTTAGAACTGCTTTTGCAGCATAGCATAAGTTTTGATATGTTGTGTTGCCATTTTCATTTGTTTCAATATCTTTTTTGGTTTCCCTTTTGATTTCTTTTTTGACCCCTTGGTTGTTCAGGGTTATGTTGTTTAATTTCCACACATTTGTAGATTTTCCAGCTTCCGTTTTGCTGATTTCTAGTTTCATACAATTATGGTCTGAAAATGTTATGGTCTGAAAATATACTTGGTATTATTTCAGTCTTCGTAAATTTGCCGTTAAGACTTGTTCTGTGTACTGTCATATGGTCTGCCTTGAAGAATGTTTTGTGTGCACTTGAGAAGAACATGTATTTGCTGCTGTAGGATGGAATGATCTATAAATGTCTGTTAGGTCTATTTGATCTAATGTATGGTTCAAGTCCAACATTTCCTTACTGATGTTCTGTCTGAATGATCTATCCATTGGTGAAAGTGGGGTATTGAAGTCCCCTGCTATTATTGTATTGTCGATTTCTCCTTTCAGATCTGCCAGTATTTGTTAATATATTTAGGTGCTCTGATGTTGGGTACATAAATATTTACAATTGTTACATCCTCTTGATGCATTGACCCCTTTATTATTATATTATGACCTTCTTTGTCTCTTGTTACCATTCTTGGCTTTTAAAGTCTGTTTCATCTGATACAAGCATAGCCATCCCCCCTCTCTTTTGGTTTCCACTTGCACTGAATGTCTTTTTCCATCCCTTCACTTTGAGCCAATGTGTGTCCTTAAAGCTGAAGTTTGCTTTCTGTAGCAGTACAGAGTTGAGTCTCATTTCTTTATCTAGTCCCTGTGTGCCTTTTGATTAGTGTATTCGATTCATTTACATTTAGAGTTATTCTTGATACGTAAGGACCTACAATGTAGTCTTCTTAATGGCTTTCTGGTTGTTCTGAGTTTCCACTGATTCTTTTTCCCTCTTTTTCTGCCTGCCTTTATAGACTTGTGATTTTTTTCCCCAGTCTATTTCCCCCTTATTTAACTTACATGAATCTGGTTTTGTTTCTTGGTACCATGAAGCTTACATAAAACATCTTATAAAGCCGTTCATTTTAAGCTGATAGCAGCTTCAGTTGTGTAAAAGCTTCACCTTTTTCACTTCCACTTTTATATGCTTGGTGTCATTATTGACCTCGTTTTATATTGTGTGTTCATTAACACATTATAGTAACTATAATTATTTTTAATACTCTTCTTCTTTAGCCTTTCTAGCACAGTTAAGTGGTTAACACACCATCCTCTTACAGAATTAGGATTTTCTATGTCTGACTTGTATTTACCTTTACCCAGTGTGTTCTATACTTTCATATGTTTTTGTATCACTATTAACATCTTTTCATTTCAGCTAGAAGAACTCCTTTCAACATTTCTTACAAAGCAAGTCTAGTGTTGATAAACTCCCTCAGAATTCACCAGTGAATTGTTAGTCCAAGAAAGTCATTATTTCTCCTTTGCATCTGAAGAATAACTTTGTTAGATAAGAGTATTCTTGGCTAGCAGTTTTTTCTTTCAATACTTCGAGTATGTCATCCCACTCTCTCCTGGCCTGTAGGGTTTCTGCTGAGAAATCACTGATAGCCTCATGGAGTTCCTTTATAGATTACAATCTGTTTTTTCCCTGGGTGCTTTTAGGATTCTCTCTTTGTCTTTGATTTTTGACAGTTTCATTATACCATGTGTTGGAAAATGTCTTTTGCATTAAGATAATAGGGTGATCTATTAGCTTCATGAACATAGATGTCCAAGCCTCTCCCTAAGTTTGGGAAGTTCTCAACTATTATTTCTTTAAATAAACTTTCTGCCCCCTTCCCCTCTCTTCTCTGGAACTCCAATTGTTGTATTTGTTCTTTGATGGACTCCCATAGATTCAGTAGGCTTTCTTCACTCTTTTTAATTCTTTTTCCTTTGTTCTGTTCTAACTGAATAACTCAAAATTTCTAGATCACGTATTCTGTCTTCTCTTTGCTTTACTCTGCCATACATGCTCTCTATTGCATTTTTTTCATTTCAATCATTGAAACTTAAGCTCCAGAATTTTGGTGTGGTTCTTCTTTATTATTTCTTCTCTTTGTTAAATATCTCATTTTGTTTGTGTATTGTTTCCTTATTTCATTGAATTGTCCTTCTGAGTTTTTTTGGACATCGCTGAGTTTGTTCAAAAGAACTACTTTGAGGGGTGCCTGGATGGCTCAGTTGGTTAAGTGCCTGCTGCTCAGATCATGATCCCAGGGTTCTGGGATTGAGCCCCACACCAGGCTCTCTGCTGGGTGGGGAGCCTGCTTCTCCCTCTGCTTGTGCTCTCTCTCTCTCTCTCTCAAATAAATAAATAAAATCTTAAAGGATTCAAAGTTGTTCCTTTTTTTTTTTTTTTAGCAGCTAGATTGCAGAAATCTGTGCTTTTGGTTGTTGGAGAATTACTGTTCTTTTGGTGATCATATTTTTTTGATTTTTCATGTTTCTTATAGTTTTGCATTTCTACTTTAGTGTTTTAAGTAGCAGGCCCCTTCCTAAATCTTTACTGGTTGTCTTCAGATGGGGTATACTATTTGTTGGTGCTATTATATTTGGATTTTCTCCACGTTTTAGATTTTCCAGAAGGTGGTGCTCAAGTTTGTGGTTTCTCCCTTGCCCACACATACTGCTGTTTTCCTGATAACAGTCCATTTACTGGATTTGCTCTCACCACTGCACTTGGGAGTGAGCATGAGGAGCCAACTGCAGAGTGAGAAGAGATGTGGGTTTAGCATTCAGGGCATTGGGGTGCCTATAGACCCAGTGGGGGTATCCTCGGGCGAAGTATTCCCAGAGGTTCATGGGCAGACTTTCTGCTGAAGTCCTGAGCACAGTCACCAGCAACTGTGTATCTTTAATGCCCCTTGATATTCTTATCTGTCTCTTTCCTGCTCTTTTCCCTTCCCCAGTTTTGGGGGTCCTGCCTCAGTACTCTGGGTGCTGCTGAAAAGGAACAGGTTTCTCCTGCCATGCCCTGCACAACTGGGGTAGTCAGGTACTCACTCACTGCTCTCCTTTTCCCTTGTTGTAAAGGTCTCTACTGCTAGATAATTCATTCCCATGGATTGTTGCTTTGGTGGAATAGGGGAAAGGGGAATGGCACTGGGAAAATGCCTCTTACAGTTTCCACTGTGACCAAACTTTTTTTTTGGGGGGGGGGCTTCAGTGGCATAGTGGAATGTGTCCCCAGCAAGGCTAGAGTTTTACGTCTGTCTTGTATGGGCATCTGCGTAGGTCAGCACTCTCTGGGTTTGTTCCTCACCATGGCAAGAGTGGCTGGGGCAAGTGCACTGATTCTGCAGCCCATACTGAAGTCTGCCCACCTACTACCAGATGCACAGGTGGTCGAGACAACTCCCATGTCCCCTGGCATATGGTACTGAATCCCACAATTCCCACAACAGCACTTCTGTTTGTGGATGGATTTCTAATCCGTAGCTTAAAAAGGGGAACAAAAAGGAGGAACGTCTTATGCTGACAGTCTTATGCTGCCATCACTCCCCCAGTTTTAAATAGGAGAGTCAGGACAGGCTTCATTTAGAAGGTGACATTTGAACAGACTTGAAGGAGGTGAGAGAGAGTACTGAATGGAAGGAAGTGGGATATATGGAAGAAGAACATTCCAGACAGAGGGTCCAGGCAGCACAAAGGCTCTGATGTGAAAGCATGCCTGTGTGCAAAGACGACAGTGTGGCTAGACCAGAGGGACCAGGGTGAGAGAAGTGAAGGGGGATAGGAGGGGACAAACTGTGAAGGCCCTTACAAGCTATGATGCGGACTTTGGCTTTTATCCTGATTGAAATTGGAAGCCTTCATGGATTTGATCTGAGAAATGAAATGATAGCTTATGTTTTATAAGGATCACTGTTTATCAAAAAGAGACTGCAGGAGAGCAAGGAGAGAATCAGGGACACCAGTTATGTGAGCTATTGCAGTACCCCATAGTAAGAAGACAGTTACCCTGACAAGAGTGAGGAAGTGAAGAAAGCTGTTGGATTTGGGATATATTTTGAAGACATAGCCAACAGGATTTCCTGATGTGAGACCAAGAGAAAGAGAAGAGCCAAGAGTGACTCTATAGTTTTTGTCCCAAACTACTAAAGGACAGAGTTGCCATCAACTGGGATGAAGAAGGCTGAGGGTAGAGCAGATTTTGGGAGCATAATCAGTAGTTCAGTTTTTGACGTGTTAGATTTGAGATGTCTCTTAGACATCCAGGTACAAGTGCCAAGTGACAGTTGGTGTCTGAGGTTAGATTATAAAAGACCAGATACGAAATGGAAGTTTAAGAGTCATTGGTGAAGTCGTGGACCTGGATGAGCTTACCGAGGGAGCCGGCAAGGAGCTAAGCAGTGGTACAAAGGTGAAATACTTAGCCGCAGATAATGTTAAGTTAAAACTAACACACCTTGTTTGTTCTTCATTACTTTCTATAATGTTTTCTAATTTTTTATCCTGCCAAATTCATCTAATTTAGAAAGTGTACAGGAAAGGGGACAAAAGGATAAATTGTAGCAAATTTGATGAATTCTTATGGGAAGATTATGTTCCTGAGCCTGCTGTTCTGTTCTGTTACATCCTTAAGTGTCACTTGGAATTAGATTTTCCCTGTTATTAGAGGAGGGAGGGGGAGGGAGGAGGGAGGGGAAGAGGGGAAGGCTGAGGAGAAGGAGGGAAATACTTGTTCTATCCCAGCATCTTCTTAAAGTACTAAAATAATAGTGGAGTCAAGTCTTGATAGATACTGAGAACTATCAAAGAGAACTTGTACTCTCATTTCTAGACTCTTCCCTGCCCCTCCTCAGATATAAATGACATCATGAAGCAAAGCCTCATCTTCCACAGGAATTAAGCAGTGAGATTGGTCATGTTTATGGTTTCTTTAATAATTAGGATCTCAGAGATCATCTAATAAAACTGGCTCATTTTGAATTTAGGAGAAATTGAAACTTACAGAGGTTAAATGACTTGCCAAAAATCACAGTTTCTTAGTAACAGAACTAGAAACTCAGGTCTCCAGTGCATCACCTACTTAACTCAAGACCAGATATCCAGTTCTGGTAGTAGCAGAAGGTTATATTAAGAATTAAATGTTCCATGATCATTTTCCTTCCTCTTTGAATTTAGATGGACTTTTGAAAGATATTATTTAAATATATATGTTAAGTTCTCATAAATATTTTAAAGGAAACCAGTTTTTCTCTGGCTGGATAAATTTCCCTGTAGAGAACTCAGGCCTTATGAATATCTTCATTGACATTAGAACTGCTGTCAAACAGGAATACCGTACTCATTGATTCTAAAACAGTTTTCAATATTTTTATGTCTCTGAACTTGGAACACATCTTATGGTGAAGGGCATGGTACTGTCACCATTAGCTTGCATTGAAGTTGCGTTTTCCCCAGAGTGACAGCACTAGTGATCTTAGCACTACCAACTAAAGATTACATTTACTGCTTGAGGTTTCTGAGGGACCACCAATATGTAATCAGATTATAAACCTGCATGAGTCCTGAGTTATAGTTGAAATTCTAAGAGTAAATTAGTTTTCCTCCCTCAATGCAGTGCCCAGAATGAGTCATACAAATTTCTTCACTGCCCCTTCCTGTGAGGTTTCTGTTATCCTCACTCCTTGCTTTAAAATATGGAAGTTTCTGATTAGCTCTGCATTTTTTAGTGTGGTTTTTTTTCCCTTTTTTTTCTTGGTGTGTTATAAAATTAAGTGTCTGTATTACAAGCACAGGCATCTTAGATGGGAAAAATGACATTCTTTTCTCAGATAGTCTTAAGGCTCCTCTCTGTACCCCTAGGTGTCAGCAATGAGTCCTTTAACTGTCAGAGAAGTAATGAAGGTGGTAAGTAGGTGGCCAGCAATATGACCCCTTACAGTTAAATTCACAACAGTGGGAAGTGTGGGCAGACTGCATGTGCTCAGTGAAAATATCCATATTGTTTAGCGATTTTTGTTGTCTTAAAGTAGATTTGAGTTTACTCTTGCCTACCAGTAGTTAAACCTAAACATTCAATTAGTTGTCCTTGCTCCAGGAAAATGAAGACCCTTATAAAAACTGAGACCCTTATAAAAAAAGGTCCAGGCTTAAATACAGTCTTGAGTGAATGTGCAAATATATACATATATGTATATATTTTTATTATGGTATACTTTCAGTAAAATTCACCCATTTTAATGTATAGTTCTGAGTTTTGACCAATTCATAGTCATGTAATTGATAACTCAGTCAACTCAAGCCTCTGAGTGTACCCTGTTCCAGAGGTTATATAAATGGAACCATGCAGTAATAGCTTTTTGAGTCTGACTTCTTTCATTTAGCATAATGCATTTCATGTTATCCATGTAGTTGGATGTATCTGTTCTTTGTACGACTTTATTGCTCAGTCGTACTTCATTGGATGACAGTATTATAGTCTGTTTATCTATTCACCAGTTAAAGACATTTACATTCCTCCCAGTTTGGAGTTATTATAAATAAAACCACTATAAATGTTCACATATAGATTTTTGTGTGGACATAAATTTTCTTTTCCTCATTTCCCTTATATAAATACTTAGGAGTGGAATTGCTTGGTCTTACGCTAAGGATATACTTAATGGTTTCTCATAGTGACTGTGCCTTTTGCATTCCCACCATGAATGAATGTATGCTCCAGTTGTTCAGCATCTTTGTTAGTACTCAGTATTGTGAGGATGGGTTTTGTTTGCTTGTTTTTAATTTTAGTCACTCAAATAGTTATAGTGTTCATTTTTATTTTAATTTATATTCATCACTAACGATGGTGAACATCTTTTCAGTTGCTTATTTGCCATCCATATATTTTCTTCAGTGAAATGTCTGCTCAATTCTTTCACCTGTTTTTTAATTGGGTTGTTTGTTTTCTTAACTGAGTTCTTTAGAGTTCTTTATATATTCTCGATATTAGTCCTTATCACATATGTGATTTGCACATTTTTTCTCCCTGTCTGCAGCATGTCTTTTCATTCTCTTTACAAAATGTTTCCAAGGACAAGTTTTTAATTTCCATGAAGTCCATTTTATCAAGGTTTTTTTTATGGGTCATACTTTTTGGACTTCTAGGTAAGAACTCTTTGCCCAAACCAAGGTCACAAAATTTTTCTCCAATTTTTCTTCCAGCAGTTTAATAGTTTTAGATTTTACATTTAGGTCTGTGATCCATTTTGAGTTAATGTTTGTTTATGGTATGAGCTCTGACTCAAGCTGGTTTTGTATTGCATATGAATATACAGTTCCTACACCATTGGTTGAAAAGATTACCCTTTCTCATTGAAATCCCTCTGCATTTTTGTCAAAAATCCGTTGACCTTGTAAGTGTGGGTCTGTTTCTTGGACTCTCCATTATGTTCTAATATGTGTCTAATAGATAGACTCTAAAGTGTCTACCCTTTCACCAATACCACACTTTCTTGTTTACTGTAGCTTTTTTTTTTTTTTTTAAGATTTTATTTATTTATTTGACAGAGAGATAGAGAGCACAAGTAGGCAGAGTGGCAGGCAGAGGGAGATGGAGAAGCAGGCTCTCTGCTGAGCAGGGAGCCAGACGTGGGGCTCAATCCCAGGACCCCAGGATCATGACCTGAGCCGAAGGCAGCCGCTTAACCGACTGAGCCACCCAGGCGCCCCTACTGTAGCTTTTTTTTTTTTTTAAAGATTTTATTTATTTATTTGAGAGAGCGAATGAGAGACAGAGAGCATGAGAGGGAGGAGGGTCAGAGGGAGAAGCAGACTCCCTGCTGAGCAGGGAGCCCGATGCGGGACTCGATCCCGGGACTCCAGGA
>NC_138378.1:53120787-53153389 GCF_054177405.1 Leptonychotes weddellii
CTACTGTAGCTTTTAAATAATTCTTAGATATTGTGAGCCCTCCAGTTTTCTCCTTTTTCAAAATTGTTTTGTTTTTAAGATTTTTTTAAAAAGATTTTATTTATTTATTTATTTATTTATTTGAGAAAGAGAGAGCATGAACGGCGGGGTGAGTGGGCAGAGGGAGAGGGAGAAGCAGGCTCCACACAGGGCTCAGTCCCAGGACCTGGAGATCATGACCTGAGCCAAAGGCAGACACTTAACCAACCGAGTTACCCAGGCGCCCCTGTTTTGCTCTTTTTATTCCCTTTTCTTGCCATCTAAATTTTGGGATCAGCTTGTCAATTTCTTTTGTTTTAAATCTTGCTGAGATTTTTTTATTATGTTATTTTGAAGTACTCTTAAATGTATAAAAAAGTAAGTATAGATAGTCCCCTTGTATCCCTCACCCCAGTTTTTCCTAGTGCTAACATCTTATATAATCATAGTACAATTATCATAACAAGGAAATTAACATTGGTACAGTATTACTAAAAAACTTATATGAGGGGCGCCTGGGTGGCTCAGTGGTGAAGCGTCTGCCTTTGACTTGGGTCATGAGCCCAGAGTCCTCAGATGGAACCCCGCATCTGACTCCTTGCTCAGCAGGGAGCCTGCTTCTCCCACTCCCTCTGCCCCTCCCCCCATTCTTCAGGCTCTCTCTCTCGCTCCATTGCTCTCTCACCTCTCTCTCAAATAAATAAATAAAATCTTAAAAAAAAACTTACATGAATTTCATCAGTTTTCTTATCATCAGTGTACTTTTTTTGCTGTAGGATATTATCTCACATTGCATACAACCTTTTCTCCTTATACTGAAATTTTTATTGCAGTTGCATTGGATATATAAATCAGTTTGGGAAGAATTAACATCTTAACAATATTGAGTCTTCTGATCCATGAACACAGTATGTCTCCATTTTTTTTTTAAAGGCTTCTTTAGATTTCTTTTAACAATATTTTGTAGTTTTCATCTTACAGAATTTTCACATTAATAGATTTACACCTCAACGTTTTTGTGTGTGTGATTGTGAATGATGCTTTTTTAAAAATTAGAATTCTAGTGTTCGTGGCTAGTATATGGAAATACAAAAATGATCGTTATACATTGACCTTGATACCTGTGATTTGTTTAAACTCTTTTATTCTAGGAGGATTTTTGAAGATATTTTTGGAGTTCTTCATGTAGACAGCTATGTTGTTTGTGAATAAAGACAGATTGTTCTTACTTTCTAATGTGTATGCCTCTTGTTTCTTTTTCTTGCCTCATTGCGCTGACCAATACTTCCAATATAATGTTGATCAGCTGTCATGAGAGGACATCCTTGCCTTGTTCCACATTTCAGCAGGAAAACATTCAGTCATTCAACATGAAATATGGTAGTTCTAGGGGTTTTTAGATGCTGTTTATCAGGTTGAGGAATTTCTCTTCTGACCAGTTTACTGAGATTTCTAATCATGAGTGGATATTGAATTTTGTCAACTCGTTTTATGTACCTTTTGAAATGACCATCTGACTTTTCTTCTTTAGTAAGTTGATAATATCAATTACATTGATTTGACTTTTACATGTTGAACTAGAGTTGCATTGTCAAGATAAAAACCACTTAGTCGTATGGTGTATTACTAATTTTTATATATTGACTGGATTTAATTTGCCAATATTGTATGTTGATTGTATGTCTACATTCATGAGGCATATTGACTTGTAGTTTTCTTTTCTCATCAAGTCTTTGGCCTTGGTATCAGGGTGATGCTGAACCAATAAAACAAGGTGGGGAATGTTCTTTCCTTTTCTGTATGTTGTAAAGTACGTAAGATAGATATTAATTCCTTCTTAAATAGATGGTAGAGAATTCTACCATTCTGCCAATGAAACCGTCTGGGCTTGGGCTTTTCTTTGTGGGAAGGTCTTAAACTACAAATTAAACTTCTTTAATGGGTGTAGGTCTGTCCTGATCATCTATTTCATTTTGAATGAGCTTTGGCACATTATGTTTTTCAAAGAATGTGTCCATTTATTGTAGTTATTAAATTTATGGTCATAGTTGTTTGTAATATTCTTTAATCATCCTTTTATGTGTAAAAGGTATAAATTAATGTCCACATTTCAGTTTCTTATATTTTTGTCTTCTTCCTTTTTAATCTTAGTTTATTTTGTCTAGGGTTTTATGGATCTTTTTGAGCATTGTCTTTGGTTTTATTGACCTTTTGCTATTTTCTGTTTTCTGTTTTATTCCTTTCTGCTTTTGTCTGTTATTTTCTTCCTTTTGTATATTTTGGGTTTAATCTACTCTTTTTTTTTAGTTTCTCAAGGTAGAAACATAGATTATTGATTTGAAGCATTTCTTCTCAAAATTAGCATGTAATACTGTACATTTCCCTCCAAATGTTGCTTTAGCTGCAGCCAACAAATTTTGATATGTTGTGTTTTAATTTTCAGTTGATTCAGAATATTTTAATTTCCCTGTGACTGCTTTTTTCATCAGTGGGTTATTTAGAAGTGTGTTAATTTCAAGCTACTTAGAGATTTAGCAAGTATCTTCCTGTTACTGACTTTGGTTCAAGTGTTACCTCCATGTAGTGTCTGCAGCTTCTAGTGGTTGTATACTCTCCTTTTAGCCTGCTATCAGCTTTTAGCAGAGTATAAAAATTTTAGCTGAATGCATTTTACCGTCTTATATGGTAGCCTCATCTTCCTGTTCTCTGCCATGGGTGAGCCAATACATTCCATCTCTTTGGAGGTGCTTGTCTTTCCTTAAATTTTGGGCTACTTGTTACACAAACTCTGTGATAGGTTCAAGAAAAGTTATGATTTCGTAGATCATTCTTTTGGTTGTTGATAAGCTAAGCTACGATCTGGGGAGCGTTTTAGAGTTCGAGCCATAGAGGCAGAAAGAGAGAGGTTGATGACTCTGCATTGTAGAGCTTCATTGCAGACAGAACTGCAGTCAAAGTCCCTTGAAGTCCATGGAGTAGCGTAATTGTTTTGTTGTAATAAAGTTTTATTTCACTAACTACAGTGACATCCTCAATCTGCACATAATAACGGGAGTGAGTTTCTGCACATAACTGCCACCCCTGCCTTCTTTCCTGATTTAAGTTGTGGGCCCATACAGTGCCTTGTGTGAATGGGTGACGGAGGTCAAGGGGTTGAGGCCTGGGGTTATTTCTTCTTTGGAATAGTACAAGTTGCTGCTTAATAGTAGAGTAGTACATCTATATAAGAAGCTCAGCTTTGGCTAAACTCCTGCCTGATTATGTGGTGAGGGAGCAGCCTATAATTAGGCACTTCATTCCAGCCTAGTGATTGTTGAATGAACGGAATCTAAGGAAACCATCTGCTGTACAGGGTTTTAGGCTGGTAATTGACAAAGCTATATGACTGTAGACATCAATATGAAGACATCTTTTTTATTATTTTCCATAGCAGAATAATTGAGCTAATTTAAAGCTTAAACCATCATGGGGGAGAAGCTAGTTCATGGAAATGATTCTAAGATGATTGTTTTAGAGAACTTCAACTATTTAATTGTGGTCAGCATAATCAGATTTTTTAGTTATTAATTTAACTTTATTTATTGCTGTTCTTTTTCAGAAAATACTTCCAGGAGGAAATACATCATTTGATGTAGTTTTTCTTGCAAGAGTAGTGGGAAATGTAGAAAATACTTTATTTATTAACACATCCAATCATGGGGTATTTACTTACCAGGTAAGAAGCAGGATGAAAACTTTCATTTATTTTATAAAATATAGTCCTCATCTCTGATGTATCATATGACAGCCTATCAAGAAGTCTCTTTAAAAACTCAGGGATAATAAGAAATGTAAGAGTTTGGACTTAGAGCATTTTTATTTACTGCTGTGTCTGTGACTATCCCTGTGCAAATCAAACTGAACAATCTATTAAAGCTACAGCTAAAGCATTAATGTAAGATTGGTTAGCAAAATAATAGTAAAAAATATTTTATACTGACTTAATTTTTTTAAAATTTTACTTTGCACATTTATGAAGCATACTTGATAATGGTTTCAAGATTAAAACATGCATGCCTGCTTTTCTTTAGTAAATGTTTAAAATTTGTTCTTTTTATGTGTAATTATTGTTTAGGTTATTAAAGTGTGTTAATGTTTTATGAATCAAAATTTTTGTATATCAAGGTTATCAAGATTATTAAGAAGAATTGCTTATATGGCACTATACTACATACCTTACATGCATTTCTGCCTGTGTTATAGATACCGTTAGCCTTTTTTTTTTTTAGATAAGGAAGGTGAAGTTTAGAAAGGTTAAATAATTGGTTCAAATTAATGCTGCTAGTAGGTTATTGAGCAGGGATTCAAACCCATGTCTTTGTACCTACAAAGACCATCCTATTAACCACTGTGTTATACTGCGCTTGGAACACATTGGTTTAACTCCTTACTTATTAGCTAATGTCTTACTTGACAGATTTTATGATTTTGTTTTCAACATTCTTCTCCAGGACCCAGAACATACCATGTAGCTTGAAAATTGGTGTCAGAGTAAACTGATTAGTCAGGCACTTGGGTTTATGTATGGTAAATAAGTCTGTAGTGGTTGTTTAGTAGGCAGCCTGCACAGATGAGTAACTTTGAAGTATTGTACAGATGACACTCATTTAACAAGCACCTGTTGAGAAGTGAAGACCATCGTAAGAATATTAAGACCTTTGCTCCACAGAGGCACCCCCAGTTGCCTGGGTGGTTGTGACCAAGCTGGACTACTTGCGGGTAGTCCATTCTCAAGGAGAGCCTCAGTGACCAGCTATCTTTCTTCACCTCTCCACATCTAGTCTCTCACAAAGTCCCCCTCCTAAATATATCTTGAGTCTGTCTGCCTCTCTCCTCTTCACTGCCACTGCTCTCTTCTAAGCCACTATTGCCTCTTGCTGGATGACACAGTAGCCTCCAACAGGCCCTCCATACCTCTCCAGGCCCTACCATAGGCCATCATTCACTGTAGTCAGAGTGACCTTCTGTGATCATAAACCACATCTAGTCAACTTGCCCATGGAAATCCTAATATTGTCCCATTGCTCTTAGAGCAAAATGTAAACTTCTGACTAAGGCCAGCAGGCCTCTGAGGTTCTGACTCCCATATAGTCCTCCTACTTCATCCCATTTGATCCTGCTTCTCATCTTATTCCTGGTCTTCAAACAAGTCAACCCCTTTCCTGCCTCATGCCCTTTGTATACTTCCCCTCGCCTGAATACACTCTCATTACTGGATTTTCTCATCTTGCTGGTGACATCAGCTCACATCACTTCCTCAAAGAAGATTGCCCTGACCATGCTCTCTAAAAGAGCATTCCCAGCCTCACCCTATTCAGTTATTCTATATCACATTACCTGTTTTTTTAGAACTTTTTTTATTGTTCTCTAGTCTGTCCCTCATACTAGAATATAAGCTTTATGACAGCAGGCATATTACCTTTCTTATTCACTATTAAATCATTCACTATGTATATATTTGTGCCTAGCACATCATAAGCACTTAATAAATATTTGTCATTTGAATGACTGGCTCACCCTGTTTACTCAGTCAACAAAGGGCCTTGCCTTCCCATGTGGGTATGACCTGGAGCTGGGCTTGATATTTGGGAAATCGCTTGGGCCCTAGATCCATCTCCTTATGGTTGGAGTAAGGAAATCATTTGATTCCCTCTTTTCTTCTTTTGTCTATTCTATGAGCTCATGAAGGACTGCTATCATTTTAATTTCCAATATATTGTAGAAATAATTCCGAATACACATATATATGTAGCAAATCAAATATGTAGCCAAATCAAGTACAGAAATTACATGTGTGATCTTTTTAAAGGTGGTTAAGATTTTTCCCATCTAAATAGACTCGCTAGTTTTCCCTAGATCAATCAGTTATAACTATAAAAATGTTAGTTATGAAAGCAACTCAAAGTGCATTTTTTTCATCTTTGAAATAGGTATTTGGTGTTGGGGTTCCAAACCCATATCGATTGAGGCCATTCCTTGGGGCCAGAGTCCCTGTGAACAGCAGTTTCTCACCTATAATAAATATACACAATCCTCACAGTGAGCCTTTACAGGTGAGTTTATGATGATGATTTTGAATGAGTTTCATTTTGGCAAAAATTAATGCTTAGCATGAAATCTCAGTTTGTTAGGGTTTTCAAGACTACTTAAAATAATGGGGTTTTATGGATGTATCAGAGTAGGGGTATTCTTTTAGTGCAGCTTGCTGTGGTTGGAATTTTGGGTTACAGTAATCCAGGTATTGAATTTTTGGAACCACTTCTAAAACTGTGGTTTCTCTGGTATTGGAGTTTAATAGCTCTGCCTTTAACTTAAGAGTTTTCAGCCACACAAGGCCACTGCTTTTCTAGCATAACGTAAATTTTTTAAAACACAGTTCATACTTATTTTTTGGTAATAATAAGTTTTTGGTGATGGCAGCCTAGAAATTAAAGTCCAAGGGAAGGGTAATATAGAATCCTGCTTAAAAGCAAACTTTTTTTTTTTTAAAGTCCAGCTCCTGATCTTACTCAGTCTGTTAGTACTGACTGTTTTCAAGTTTGAAATCTCCTCACTAGTTCCTTGTCTCTTGCACAGTGGGAGTGGCTAATGTTCCTCCTTCATGTACTTCCTAAAATCCCCACCCTGTGTTCCCAGTGACTTCCAACTATGTGACATTTGCTACCACTGTAGCTTCTCATTGTGTTATCTGGTTGGAAGGAGATGTGGATACTTTCCACAATAGTCCATAATATCCACACCCAGAGTTGTTTACGACCAGGCCTTAACAGTAGCTTGAACATGACCAGTGGAGGGAAAACACAACATGTTGTGGTAAACTGCAGAGCTTTCACAACCAAAATGGTTCTTGTCATCCCAGAACCCCCTGGTAGAAATGTTCGTAAACAGAGAAAGTGAGAAGGAGTATAGTGAGATTTTTAGAGCATGAACTGTGAAATTATATGCTAAATTAGCAAGAAATGGGTTTCTCCCCGACACTTGGCTAACATTCGGAGAGCATGGCTACTAATAAGAATATTCTGCCCGAATTTTAATTATTTTTAGCTAGATCTCTTCATTACAAAAGAAGAAAATGCTTTTCTGTCCTGTTTTTACAAGTGAAAAGTGTTTCCTCTTCATCATCACTTGAGCATTTATATCCTTTTGGCTAACTTTAGGTAATGGTGTATTTTCCCTGATGGAATTCTTATGACAGATTATACAGAAATCTCATAAATTCCTGCTGCTTTCTTTCCTTGACTGTTTTCAGTCAACTGATTTTTGTTGTTGTTAATCTAGGCTTTTTCCAGTTATTACATTTTATTTTTTTTAATTTTTATTGTTATGTTAATCACCATACATTACATCATTAGTTTTAGATGTAGTGTTCCATGATTCATTGTGCATAACACCCAGTGCTCCATGCAGAATGTGCCCTCTTTAATACCCATCACCAGGCTAACCCATCCTCCCATCCCGCTCCCCTCTAGAACCCTCAGTTTGTTTTTCAGAGTACATCGTCTCTCATGGTTCCTCTCCCCCTCCGATTTCCCCCCCTTCATTCTTCCCCTCCTGCCCAGTTATTACATTTTAATGAATATATACCACACTGGACTTTTTATCAGCATACAGGAGAGCAAATGGAAAAACCAAAGCTGCCCTCTTAGAACCAGTATAGATTATTTATCTGGGAGGCACTCTTAACCTGATGGTTCTATGTTATACGGAGTCACTAGTCTTATCCTTAATTTTAAGGAAGTACTGTAAATAAGAAGTTGCATCTGATTTATTATGTATAAAACACAACATGAGTATGTTTTCATTGAAAAAAAAATGTTAACAATTCAAACATGTGAAGCAAAAGTCCTCTTGAATTTCTACTTTTTAATCCAGTGCTATCCAATAGAACTTTCTTCAATGCTGTATCTGTATTTGCTCAGTCCAGTACAGCAGCCACCAGCCACATGTGGCTAATGAGCAGTTGAATTTGTGGCTAGCGTGGCTGAGAAACTGAACATTTCATTTTATTTTAATTATTTTAAATTTAAATAACTACGTATAGCTGATAACTGTTGTATTAGCACAGCTCTAGTCCCAAACCCCTCCTCATATATACTATCCTGTCAGATCGTGGTGTGTCTTGTCTCCCTTTTCAGTGCATTTGCATGTATACATGTGGACACACAAAAATAAACATTCTTTGTGCAAATTTTTTTAACATAAATTATATTCTCTATATATTTTTGGCTTTTTTTCTATACGTTGTTAAATTAGAATAAATAACACTGGACTTAAAATGAGGAATATGTCGCGTTCCTAGTTTTAATGTGATCTTTCCTTTGAATTTTATAATGGAGTCTTTTTCTGTCCCCGTTTCCTTATTTCTTTCCCTATAATCAGTAGTCTACCTTTTAATCTTCTGTTTCCACACATTGTTATACTTATTTCCTTAATGCCTTGGAAGATTAAACAAAATAATATACGATGTCTTCTGGTTTTTCAGAAAAGGTTCTGCAGTCACTCCATCAGTTAAGGTGGTATCACTATAAATACAACTGGGACTATAGGGGAACACTGTAATAAATCAGAAGGCAGGTAATAATACTCAGAGAAAATCTTAGCTCATTAGTCTTTGCTAAATGTGTTACGTTAACAACAACATACACCAAAAACCTTTAAGTTTATACTAAAGTATTGCTGTTTTTCTTGCTTTGTCTTTTTTTTATGTACCTCTGAAAGACTTACATGACAAAACAAGTGAAGGTCTTCCACCCATTCTTTTACTTCACCCCAAATTTGTATTTAAGTATATTCTTGGGGTGCCTGGGTGGCTCAGTCAGTTAAGCGGCCGACTCTTGATTTCAGCTCCGGTCACAATCTCAGGGTCCTGGGACCAAGACCCGCGGTGGGCTCAGCGTGAAGTCTGCTTGTCCCTCTCCCTCCAGTCCTTCCCCCACACACATGTGTGTGCTCTCTGTCTCTATCCCTATCTCTGTCTCTAAAATAAATAAATAAAATATTTTTTAATTTTTAAAATAAAAAATTATCTTCTTTCTTTTTTTTTTTTTTTTTAAAGATTTTATTTATTTTTTTGAGAGAGAGAGCACGAGAGAGGGGAGGGTCAGAGGGAGAAGCAGACTCCCTGCTGAGCAGGGAGCCCCATGCGGGACTCAATTCTGGGACTCCAGCATCATGACCTGAGCCGAAGGCAGTCACTTAACCAACTGAGCCACCTAGATGCCCTTCTTTCTTTTTAAGAGATAGGGTTACCTGCCCTTAAAGGAAAGTCTCCTGCCATATGGCCCATTCTATCCCTAGGTATTTACCAAAGAGCAAAGAAAGCAGATGTTCACACAAAGACTTATACAAATGCAGTATTCATAGTAGCTTTATCTGTAATGACCAAAAACTGGAAGCAACCCAAATGTCCATCATTAGGTGAATGGATCAAAAATTGTGACATAGCCATAAAATTGAAAAGAAATGAACTATTAATACATAAACAACGTGATGGATCTCAAAATAATTAACACTGAGTAAAAGCAGCCAGGAACAAGAGTGCATACTGTATGATTCCATTTATATAAAGCTCTATTTTTTTTTTTAAGACTTTATTTATTTATTTGACAGAGAGAGACACAGCGAGAGAGGGAACACAAGCAGGGGGAGTGGGAGCAGGAGAAGCAGGCTTCCCACTGAGCAGGGAGCCCGATGGGGGGCTCTTTCCCAGGACCCTGGTCTCATGACCTGAGCCGAAGGCAGACACTTAACGACTGAGCCACCCAGGCGCCGCATTTATATGAAGCTCTAGAAAATACAAACTAATCTTGAGTGGCCAGGCACAGGTCATTGGTTGCCTCGGGGGTGTGAGGGGGCAGAGAGTGACAGATTGCAAAGGGCATGAAGAAAATTTAGACATAATGGGTATATTTAATGTCTTAATTGCAGTGGTAGCTTCACGCCTGTATATGTATGTCAAGAATTTATCAAGTTGTGCACTTGAAATATGGGTAGTTTATTGTACATCAGTTATATCTCAGCAAAATCATGAATGTAGGTACAAGCCAC
The DNA here is from genome assembly GCF_054177405.1 of Leptonychotes weddellii. Taxonomy (NCBI): domain Eukaryota; kingdom Metazoa; phylum Chordata; class Mammalia; order Carnivora; family Phocidae; genus Leptonychotes; species Leptonychotes weddellii. The sequence continues at coordinate 53,130,892 of NC_138378.1, forward strand.
AGAGGTATTATTAACAGTTCTTGTGATTTTTGCCACCAAGAGAAACCAAATACTGTCATACTGCATTAAAAATGTTACATATATCCCAGAATGAAGCATTCTTCACTATTTCACAATTATAGTAGTTGTTAGATCTGCTGCTAAATCTTGTTATAAATGTGTGACTAGGGGCGCCTGGGTGGCTCAATCATTAAGCGTCTGCCTTCGGCTCAGGTCATGATCCCAGGGTCCTGGGATCGAGCCCCGCATCAGGCTCCCTGCTCAGCGGGAAGCCTGCCTCTCCCTCTCCCACTCCCCCGCTTGTGTTCCCTCTCCAACTGTGTCTCTCTCTGTCAAATAAATAAATAAAATCTTTAAAAAAAAAAAAATTAAAAAAAATAAATGTGTAACTAAAGAAGCACTGTGTTACTATAAGAAGTACAAAAATTGTATTTCCATAAACCATTTTTCCTTTGGAGAAAATAAAAGGTGTTCTATGGATGGATTTTCTTTAATCCAGTGTCTGATATAATTATACTGTTTCTAAGTTTAATATATGAAAATTACCTTGTTTTAGTTAAAAATAACCACCATTGGTCACACATATGAAGCACTGACTCCAGTGATAAGACACGATACTTTACTTTTATATCTGCACATGTTTTTAAATTTTTGTAAGACACGGGGTTGTCAGACTTATTTCTGTTTAACAGCAAATCACTTGCATTGAGAATATGGTTTCGAACTTAACCATCACATGCTCTTTTGTCACAGGTTGTAGAAATGTACTCTAGTGGAGGAGATCTTCACCTAGAACTTCCAACAGGCCAACAAGGAGGCACCAGAAAACTGTGGGTGAGTGCTGGCATATTTGTCTCTCATGTGTGGTCACTTGGAACCAATTATGTTCTTAAATACACCAGAAATTATATACCACATTTATCAGCTGTATAAATGTGGGTGACTTTCCCTTAATTATATCTTAATTTTAAATTTACATCAGATAGGGGCGCCTGGGTGGCTCAGTCGTTAAGCGTCTGCCTTCGGCTCAGGTCATGATCCCAGGGTCCTGGGATCGAGCCCCGCATCGGGCTCCCTGCTCCGCAGGAAGTCTGCTTCTCCCTCTCCCACTCCCCCTGCTTGTGTTCCCTCTCTCGCTGTCTCTCTCTCTGCCAAATAAATAAAATTAAAAAAAAAAAAAAAAATTTACATCAGATATATATGAAAATTGGATGATACATGGAGAGAAAAGTATAAGTAGTAATTTTTGGAAAGAGCAGTGAACAAAATTGGTGGGAGCTTTAACCCACTGTGTGGAAAGGAAGAGGTTTCAACTATTCTTTCACAGAATTATATTGGTAAAGTTGTCTCTGAATCTAATCATTTATAATGTGCTTTATACTGAGATTAAAAAAGAAAAAACAAACCCGATGGGAAGGATCCATTATATGTTTGACGTAGAGAATTGACTGTGCAGACTTGTTGATAGAGATGACATTTTCAGAGGGAACGTAGTCAAGCCCTCGTGACAGCTTAGAAAATTATAAATTCTTAGGTGATCTACATTCACCTTTAATATTGTTGAATATTTAACACTAGTTTGTGTCAGTGCTTAGAGAACCACTTTTTCTTAGAAAATACTGGCAAATATTAGCCAAATCAGTGAATATGTAGCAACTACCTTATTTGTAAAGTTCCCTGCCATAGGAGGGTTTTTCTCTAAATGTTATCTACCATGCCTTAATCAAAGAGGGGAAAGGCATAGTAAGTGTCCTTCTTGTACCAAGGGCACTCAGATCGTTCCTCATCCATAATTGAACAGACTTTACTGCTATGAATAAGTTCTGAATATCAAATTTATTTATTAATCGCTCTATTAAACACACATAGCCTCTTGTTCTGTCTTCTGACCAGTCTCGACCAAGGAAGGGATGCAAAAGGGACATTTTTAGGATGTTGACTTGAGCAATTAGAAGCAAATTTGTCAGGGATTTGGTTAACTCGTCAGATACAGGGACAAATTAGCAGGTAGAAATATGTAATGGATGGCTCATTTATATTCTTTCACAAAAAATATTTTATCTTGAAATTATATTATTGTTTGAAAAGCCTTTGCGAGAAATAGTATATAAAACAATGCTTCAGAGAATTAACTATAAGCTATTCAGTTTATATTCTAATTCTAGATAGAAGAACTAAGAATTTAGTGTGAAATATAATTGGTATCTAATAAACATAAGAGAATTCAGATTTCTAATTAGTTAAGAACTATAACCAATGGTAGCAGAGATGGCATAATGTTTTAATACTCCCAGTGGCTACAAGGAAAGTTATTCTTATTCCTACAAACCTAGAGTAAGAAAAAAATCAGTTGGCCTTGACCTCACCCTCAGCCCATTTACAGTGTACATAAGAAAAGCCCAGAGACAAGTCAGCTCCCTAGAGATGGGGAAGTGGATGGTGCATCTGTAGTGGACCCAGGAGGGTTCCAAACACTTCTTTCCTACTTTGAGGCTAAAAAGTTTAAAAGAATAGAGAAGTAAGTGAAGACCAATAAATCCTGTATCACAGGGATCTCCTCAAATATGCCAAAAAGTGTGTGCAGAGAAATTCTGATGGTCCCAAGGAGGCCAGATTTTGTAAAACCAGGAAAGAATTACATTTCAAAAAAAAAAAAATTTTTTTTTCCCCGATGAATCTTCCTTCTAGTGTATATTTGAGTGTTCTCTCATTACAGGCCTGAAAATGTTTGCGATCTTACTTGCTAAGAGCCTTACAGAAAGCAGTTGGTGAACTGTAGATTTGCCTGGGAAGTTTTGCTGTGTTCGGTTTTAAATGAAAGGACAGACGGGTCTAAGCTCTCTACGTTAAAGAGATTCCTGTAGATTTCTGGAAAAGCATTTCCCTCCAATGGTGATATGGCTGTTTGTTAGAGAATTTTAGGACCGAATTATATGCCCAAGCATCACGTTAAAGAATAAATGATTTTATAGATTAATTCTGTCTTTTAATGATAACTTTGCAACTGACAGTTTGTTTTCAGATAATTTTATTTCTTTCATTTGCTCAATATTACATACCATGCTTCATGAATTCTAAGATGCACTTTTTTTTACATTTAATGTTCTTCAAAATTGGAGTGTGTTGTAATCTGTGGAATATATATTTGTTTAAGTGGCAATGTATTTTTTTTCTTAGTAGGTATATAAAATAATAATGCATCTTTCAGTCATTGTCATCTTATTCATTAAACTATGGTGGTTTTGCAACATGACAAAAGCTGTGCTACATTATGGTCTGTTAACTTGTCAGGAGATTCCTCCTTATGAAACCAAGGGAGTGATGAGAGCCAGCTTTTCATCCAGAGAAGCAGATAATCACACAGCCTTCATCAGAATAAAGACTAATGCTTCAGACAGCACAGAGTTTATCATTCTTCCTGTTGAGGTAGAAGTTACAACAGGTTAGTAGAAAATTGAAGGAGCTGCAAATGTATGTTTGTTTGGTTTTCAATACATCTTACTCTGGGCAAAGTAATATCTAATGGTTTACTTTTCTCTTTTCCAAGCCCCTGGAATTTATTCCTCAACCGAAATGTTAGATTTTGGTACACTACGAACACAAGGTAAAGAAAAGAGACAGTATTTTTCTAAGTCTTAAAAAAAAACAAAACAAAAAAAAAACCTCTGTTCAGTGCTGAATGGCTGGCTGTACTTTAACTCCTTGGTAACTCAGCTTTGAAAGTTACCTTTCAGTAGGTTACATGATCTCGTAGAAACCTACTGTTGGGAACTCAGAGCCCTCACGGGTTCATACCCCATTCCTCTGAGGGACACCATTGCTTACCAGGTGGGAAAGCAAGGTCATGAGATAAGTGAAGTCTTCTAAACAGAAGACTGAGGCAGAAGGTATAGTTTCTGAGTTTTTTAATCTAGTTTGTCACATATTCAGTTATGCTGAATCTTTTTTTTAATAGTAAAATAAAGGAAATAAAAAGCTTTATTTCTGGATTCTTTCTTAGTAATGGATTATTCCATTATATTATTAATTTTATTAATATTTTATTATTAATATTATTAATTATTTAGTTATATTACAATAACATTAGATTTTGTCCCAGATGGTCAAAGAAAGTATTCAAATTCTAAAACTGAGATCACGCAAGTTAAAGGATTTATTAAGGAAAAAATAGAAATACTTACAATTTGGGATTTCTGTGGGCCATGTGTAATTAGAATTTGATTGGTTAGGATTGAAGACCCCTTTTTGAAAATTAGATTCGGTTTTAATGTGATAATTTCACATTGCACATTATTAATTTGCTTCCTTATGCTTTGCTGGAAACGAAAGATTAGTAATGTCTAATTCCACTAAAAAATTATGTTTTGTTTTGTTTTTCTGGTTATTTAGGAGGGGGCAGTTCTTGTAATACACAGTATCCTTATGAGTAAGGTGACTGCTATCTATGAGTTAGGTAGAATCACATTCTTTTTATTAATGTGATTGTAGTTCTTTTTCACGTTCTAGAATAGATTCAGTCTGGTATCTAATAAGGTAAAAATTATAACTTGCTGTAAAGCACACCTGTTAAAGAAATATTTCTTTTCTTCAATTTTAACAGATCTACCAAAAGTTTTAAACCTTCATTTATTAAATTCAGGAACAAAAGATGTACCAATAACAGTAAGTTTTTACCTCTTTTCTCCTAATTTATATATTCTTTGTTTTTGAACTTATGACAAAGTTAAAAATAATTAAACCTCTAAAGGATTCTGTTTTATGGTGGCCTAGTGACACTTGGGTTCAAAGTGTGATGTGAGAAACCTATTCTGCCTCTAACCACTAGATTTTAAAGATGAGAAGGAAAGTACGTGATCTTCCCCAAGCTAAGTCTGAACCAAAGTCCCTGAGGTTCTTCTTTAGGCAGAGTCATATAAGAGACGTGTGGATTCTGATAAATCCTAGGATGTGTGCCATGTGCAAAGAAAAACGGGTTATAAGGATTCCATCAGGTTTAGTTGTTAGACATAAGGTATGGGTAAGTAAAAAGAGAGGGGGGGATAAAAGGGTTCAGATGAGTTGGGAAGAGAAATTATAATAAAGCACAGAGACATGGTAGGTAATGTGAGAATGCTATTAATATTTGTCCAAGGTACCCTTCTAACCGGCAGCTACTACAGCATAGTAGATAGCAGACTATAAACCAGGGTCCTCTCTTCCCCTCACACATGCACATAGAACGAGTGACTTTTAGGCCTTACAGTAGAGTTGGGGAGCCATTACACAATTTTAGGGGAATAAACAACCTTACCTCCTGGTGAAGTCCCCAAGATACATATATAGGGAATAATGGAAAAAGAAAGCAGTACATTTTTATTATAGCCTGTGCTAATGTCAGAAGCCTAAATTCAGAGAATTCTGATAAAATGAGATACATCAAACGGGCATGAGACTTAAGGGACCTTTGTCCATCCATGGCCAAACCCAGAATGTATAGCCAGCTGGTAGAGTAGACCAAAGAGAGGAGAGCTTACAAACCCTAAATGAGGGAGTGAGAGACGGTCATCCCAGGCAACCATATTTTTTTTTTTAAGATTTTGTTTATTTATTTGACAGAGACACAGAGAGAGAGGGAACACAAGCAGGGGGAGTGGGAGAGGGAGAAGCAGGCTTCCCACGGAGCAAGGAGCCCAATGCGGGGCTCGATCCCAGGACCCTGGGATCATGACCTGAGCTGAAGGCAGATGCTTAACGACTGAGCCACCCAGGCGCCCCTGGGCAACCATGATTTAATGCACAGTAACTATGCTCACTGATCATAGTCCAGGCAGTGTCCTGCTGTCCGACCTAGTATTTCTTCCTGCTAAGTAGAAGAACTAGGGGAATGGGGTCTGGTAGAGAGCTTCCCCCACTCTAGAGTGGGCTGAAACTGCCCTACTTGGAGTTCCTGCCTGTCCACTGTTGGCAGGCTGAGAGAGACCTGTGATGCAATTGCCTGGGTCTGATGTTATTCACACCTGTCCTCCTCGGGGGTCCTCAAGAGACTCTACCACAGATGACAAGGAACAGCTTTTTTTGACCATTGAAACAAAACACAAAAGCATGAGCAACAGCATTATATCTCATTTTTGTTATTTTTCTTCTTAAATAGCAACTTTAGTGCATATATTTTTATATGCTTGCTTTTAAAAATATATTCTTTTTTTTTGATTCAGTGACTTTCTTGATTTTTGATTCAGTTTTTGAAAAGATTGTCATCAAAGTCTCTATGGAATGAAACTATCAGCACACTCTCCAGTAATGACCTTTTACATAAGAAAATATTAAAGTGAATGTTTCTATTGTATGATTTCTTTGTAACTCCTATTTACAGCAAGAATTAATTATATTTTCCTGAATACATAATGCTGATTGTTATATATTCAGGGGTTAGGGACTGGTTTTGTCTCTTTTAACTATATTGACATTTGCACAAGTCTATGGAAAAATGAGCAAAATAAGAACAGTGTAATGTTTATAAAAATGTGAGCTGTATGTATGTTAATATGAACACCCTTCTGGACAAGGACTGTTCTGTAATAATATACTTTTTTCTTTGTTCTACATTAAAATATCTGTTGTCCTATAAAGGTGGTAGATAGCTGTGCTGTTGTTGTTTTCCAGTAGAATGAGTTGGGAAGTATTCTCTCCTCTTCTATTTTTGGGAAGAGTTTGTGAAGGACTGGTGTTAAATTCCTCTTAAATGTTTGGTAGAATTCACCAATGAAGTCCTCTGGGTCTGGGCTTCTCTTTGTGGGAAGTTTTAAAATTCAGTCTCTTTAGGCCTATTCAGATTTTCTGTTCTTCTTGCCTCACTTTCAGTGGCTTATGTCTTCCTAGAGATTTTGTCATTGTGTCTCAAGTTTTTAATTGGTTGGTGTACCAGTGTTCATAGTATTCCCTTATGATTCTTTTGTCCCTGTGAAGTAGGTAGTAACATCCCATTTTTCATTCTTGATTTTATTTTTTTTTTTTTTAAAGATTTTATTTATTTGACAGAGAGAGACACAGCGATAGAAGAAACACAAGCAGGGGGAGTGGGAGAGGGAGAAGCAGGCTTCCCGCCGAGCAGGGAGCCCGATGCAGGACTCAATCCCAGGACCCCGGGATCATGACCTGAGCCGAAGGCAGACGCTTAACGACTGAGCCACCCAGGCGCCCCTCATTCTTGATTTTAGTAATTTAGTCTTCTCAATAGTATTTAAAAAGTGGTTTTGGTCAGTCTAGGTAAAGGTTTGTCACTTTTGTTGATCCTTTGAAAGAGGGCACCTGGGTGGCTCAGTCAGTTAAGCGTCTGCCTTCGACGCAGGTCATGATCCTGGGGTCCTGGGATCAAGTCCTACGTTGGGCTCCCTCCTTGGCAGGGAGTCTGCTGTGCATGCTCACACTCTCTCTCTCAAATAAATAAAATCTTTAAAAGAACTAATTTTTGGTTTTGTTAATTTTCTCTATTTTTCTTTGCCATTAAAACATCCTTTATCTGATGAATAAAGATGGTAGAGAGTAGGAGATACCCTTTGTTCCCTTGCCATCATCATCCTCACATTTGCAAACGAAAAATTAGAAAATCTGTTAGATTTCCCTCCCCAACCATAAACACACACACACACATTTTAGGTTTTACCAGTCAGTGAAATGCAAAGGCCTCGGTATCACTGCTCTGTGTCAACATTTTAAAATCTTTCTTTACCCAGAATTGTGATTCTTTTTGTTCAAAATTCTCTGAGTTAGTTTATCCGAGTTTCCTCCGTAATAGAGTATAATTCCTTCTGCTGGATTTGTTTAGCTTTGGCTACAACCTACTTATCTTCTTTGAACTTTTTGATACTGATTTCTCCTTTAGCCCAGTTGGCTACATAGAGCACATTTACTGTATCCGTGGTAGCATATGCACCGCTGCTCCCAGCCCTTTTTCTCTCTGCTAAGCTCAAGTGCTTTCTCCACTGGGAAAGCATCTCCTAGCACAGCTTCCTGGCAGCACATTTAGAGATCCCTCTTTTGCTGCAGAAGGCAGCTCTTCACCTGTAGGGCAGACATTGGCTGTCATTGATGGATCACCTGGCTATTGCCTCGGTTCAAGATGTCAGATGATTTTTATTTTTGTGTGTTCTCCATGCTGTTTGTCCATGACTGGTTTCTTCCATCTGTGGGACACCATTGCACAGAGCAGGGTCGTTATGAGAACTTTCATGTTGGGCAGACTTCACGCCTGCAGTCACTTCTCCAAATGTGATGGGAAAATGCCTTTACTTAGCCCAAGCAATCTTGTCTAACTTTTTACATACAATGAACGGGCCAAAACAGACGTCTTTTTTGGGATGCCTGGGTGGCTCAGTCAGTTAAGCATCTGCCTTCAGCTCAGGTCATGATCCTGGGATCCTGAGATCAAGTCCTGCATCAGGCTTCCTGCTCAGCAGGGAATCTGCTTCTCCCTCTGCCCACCGCTCCCCCTGTTTGTGTTCTCTCTCTCCCTGACAAATAAATAAATAAAATCTTTTTTTAAAATGTCTTTTTCAATAAACATTTTCTTTAAAAATGAAATTATCAATTAATTGTAAGAATATGAATGAAAAAATACCATAGTATTCAATTCAGTTATAACAGAGAAGGAAAGAGGCTAATGTTCCTCCTTTCTCTTAGGGAGTTTTAGGATACATTATAAGTCAACATTTTTGTTCTTACTATGGGCACTATGCTAGGTCCTTTACATGGATTACCTTATTTAATACAACAGTCCTATAACATACACAGGTTCTAGTTTTCCAAAGAAGGAAAATGAATCAGAGCTTTTTTTTTAAAGCAACTTTTTCAACCATAAAAACTCAAAAGTTACTTGAAAGTATGTTAGTATATAATGACACCCATCAAGTCTTTACAAATATATCGTTTTAATTTCATATTTGGTATTTCTACAAAAAATCTACTGATCTATATCTGTCTGTATATCTGCATCTGTAGCTCCCTGTGTAGTATTTTTTCTAATATCCAGAGCCTAAACTCTGCCAGTGTTTTGGTAGTTTTGTCTTACTTCCTCATTCATTCTTCCTTATTCACCCAGTAAATATTTAATGAGCGTCAACTATATGCCAGCTTCTGTGCTAGGTACTGAGAACACAGCAGTAAATCAGACAACCAAGGTTTCCACCCCTATTGAGCTCACTTTTTATCTGGGAGACTGATGACAAGTATACAACATAATTGTAAATCGGACCAAGTTCTAACAAAAAAAGAAACAGAATGGCATATAAGTGGGGGGAGGGAGGTGGTTTAGATAGGGTTGTCTCTGAGGAGCTGACATTTGAGGTAAAAACTGAAGAGTAAGAAGTTGGCACCTGTAAGAGAAGCTGGCAGACAAACGTTCCCATCAAAGCGAACAGCAAGTGCAAAAGCCTGAGGCAGGAACAGCTTTGGATGTCATGGGAAACAGGGAAGGATTGAATGTAAAAGGTGAGGGCTGGAGAGTTAATCGTGGCTTTCTGGGCTTTGATTATTTTAAGTGCAACAGCAAATTACAGAATTTTAAGCAAGGGAGTGACATCTGATTTATGTGTTGTAAAGGTGGAGAATGCACTGCAAAGAGTTAGTAATCTGTTGCACTGGTCCACTTGAGATGATGTTAGCTTAGACTTCTTACTTATCAGCCAGGGGACAAGCCCATCTACCATGCAAACTGAGTTTTCAGAGAGCTTCCTAAGGTTTTTTCCTCTATTTTTCTGCATAATATGCCAGACATAGAGACTGACACATTTTTAAGTGTCCTTACCTCTGGATGAACTCTGTCCATTTCACAAATATATAACATCTTAGGATGAGCTAGGCATTACCAGAAGCTGGAGGGTTTTTTAATTCCCCTTCAAGGAATTCAGAGTCTCTTCATCTTTCTAGATATGGGACTCCTGAAGCAAATGTCTCAAAATAAAAATTTCTTACCTGCAAGTGGTCAAGATGCCCAGGTTCAAGCCTACCTGACATTGTCTATAATGCAACTCTGAGAATATGATTTTCCTCAACACTTAAAAAACATTAGTGTGGTATAAATGATGGAATGAATTTGCTTGAGATATCTTAAGAGGAACATTTGCATAAAGTTTCCTTACTGATAATGAATAAGAAACACAGATATATTTGTCAGTTTTACCACTGTCAGCTTGATATGAGCTTTAGTGAACTTGTGTACCTGTTGTTAAAAATACAATTGTTACATTCTGGAAGGTTATTTTCCTTACTTGCTCAAATGTTTTTGTAAGTAGTTTTAGAGTGTCCTGGGCCTTTGAATCTCACTTGAGAGTTACTGAGCTTTAGTTGGGAATGAATATCGTGAGAAAAGGATAGAATTATATTTAGAACATGTGCAAGCTGCCTTTCCTGGGAATCTTGCCATATTTTTTCCACTTCTCAATTATCTTTAGTAAGCAACAGTTAGTGACTGATACTAAAACAGATTGTTAGTTGGTTTTACCAGTCAGTGAAATGCAAAGGGTTATCTCTGAGGAGCTGACATCCTTCAGGGTAAATACTAGTAGTGCAGTTGCTGGGTCTCATAGGGTAGCTCTATTTTTAACTTTTTGAGGAACCTCCATACTGTTTTCCAGAGTGACTGCACCAGTTGGCATTCCCACCAACAACTTACAGTGACTGTATTTTAATAAATACCATTGCTTAGCTATTTCTGGTAAGGTTTTGTGCAGGCTGATAACACTCAAAAAGTGTTGTGGTTGTTACTACTGAACTGCCACCTCAAGCATGTTTGAAAACGGTCAAGGTTTCATTGCAGCTCTGTCACGTTCAGTAGAGCATGTGGAAGTCCTGCAAACTACAGAGCTTTATCTGATCATCCCTCTAACAAATCTTGACCTCAGGATAAAGGTGCCTCATTTGAAAAAAAAACAAAAAACAAAATTAATAGAATCACAAAACTTTGTAGATAGATGGAATCTGAGGAAATCCCTAATCCAATCCTAGTGTTTTACAAGCAGGAAAAATAAGGCCCAGAGTAGATGGGCAGCTTACTCAAACTGACACTTCTAGTGAAATAGTTAATATCTTTTGTTGCATAAGCCAGTCATTATGGGACTGTCACATATACTCTGTACTGCTTTCCTTTCTTTTGGAAGAAGTATTAGTGTAGTAGTATAGTATATGAAACCTTTCCATTTTGTAGTTTATCTCACAGGTCAAACTGTTTTGTTTTATTCTTAAAAATAACACACCCATGCTCACACAACCTTCAAGGAAGGAAGAGATTCTCATTTTAAATGATTGCTACTAACAGCAAGCTTATTGATGATAAATATATCAATATGAACAAATCCACTTGAAGCCCCAATTAGAGATTCAAAAACAAATGAGAAATTCAGAAGAAAGATAAAATACTGAGAAAGCCTGAGGCCAAGAGCTCAGGCTATTAAGATTTCCAGCTCAGAGGTGCTCGCTTCGGCAGCACATATACTAAGATTTCCAGCTCAGAGAACTGCAGAACCACCCTTGGGGCCATCATTTCAGGCCCAATAAAGACGAACCAGCAGTGAGAAGGGAGATGCCCTGCCATCTGGTGTAAAAGCAGTATTTGTGATCATTATGTGTATAACCAGCTTTGTTCCCTATGATCTCGGACACAAGGCAAAAGGAGAAGTTTTTTGGGTTTTTTTGTTTTTTGTTTTTTAATTTTTTTAATTAACATATAATGTATTATTTGTTTCAGGGGTACAGGTCTGTGATTCATCAGTCTTACACAATTCGCAGCGCTCACCATAGTACTTACCCTCCCCAATGTCCATCACCCAGCCACCCCATCCCTCTCACCCCCCTCCACTCGAGCAACCCTCAGTTTGTTTCCTGAGATTAAGAGTCTCTTATGGTTTGTCTCCCTCTCTGGTTTCATCTTGCTTCATTTTTGCCTCCCTTCCCCTATGATCCTCTGTCTTGTTTCTCAAATTCCTCATATCAGTGAGACCATATGATACTTGTCTTTCTCTGACTGACTTATTTCTTTTAGCATAATACCCTCTAGTTCCATCCACGTCGTTGCAAATGGCAAGATTTCATTTTTTTGATAGCTGAGTAATATTCCATTGTATATATATATACCATATCTTCTTTATCCATTCATCTGTTGATGGACATCTGGGTTCTTTCCAGAGTTTGGCTATTGTGGACATTGCTGCTATAAACATTGGGGTGCACATACCCCTTCGGATCACTACATTTGTATCTTTGGGGCAAATACCCAGTAGTGCAATTGCTGGGTCTTAGGGTAGCTCTATTTTCAACTTTTTGAGGAACCTTCATACTGTTTTCCAGAGTGGCTGCACCAGTTTGCATTCCCACCAACAGTGTAGGAGGGTTCCCCAAAAGGAGCAGTTTTTCTTCATACTCTTCTCAGGCGCTTCTTGTGCCTTCATGCAACTGCCCTTCATTCAGTTTTGTCAGATTCCACTTTTATGGATCAACTGAAAGGGTGGGTAGGGAGCCAGGGGGAAGAACTTGGTGACATGCAAGGATCTGACCGCGCCCGTGTTAGCAGGTGCACCTGGTGAGTGTCACAGAAGAGAACTGTGTTCTTTCTATGGGAAGCATCAGGCTTTGACAACAAGTTTATAAAGCCCCTGAAAATTCAGCCAAAACCAAAATTCAGACCCAAGTAAGATTCTAATTGAATTCTAAAGGAAGATTATTGATCAAGATTTGTGTACAGTACCATGACTTCATTGACACATGTTTAGGCAATAGGATGCCAAGTAAAGGGCCCAGGCCCTGGACCAAGTCAGGACACCTGGTTTCCAGCCCCACCTCTTGATGCCTAGCTATTGAAACATCACTCCATATTGCAAGGTTCTCTTCATCTGTAAAACAGGGAAGCAGGTTGGGATCTTTAAGGTTCCTTCCAATGAAAAATGCTTTGTGTCAGTAAGGATAATAAAAAAGTAACTGGGGCACCTGGGTTGTTCAGTCAGTTAAGTGTCTGCCTTCAGCTCAGATCATGATCCCGGGGTCCTGGGTTCCAGCCCCACATCGGGCTCTCTGCTCAGCGGGGAATCTGCTTCTCCCTCTGCCCATTCCCCTGCTTGTGCTCGCTCTCTTGCTCTCTCTCTCTCAAATAAATAAATAAAATCTTAAAAAAAAAAAAGTAACTGCATCTTAAAATGTAAAATGCATTTATTTTTCTAGCTTGCTCCAAAAGTGCAAGCTTTTACTGTGTTTGTTATTATAGGTTTAGTTGTTGACTAGAAAGATCTTATTTTTTAAATTTAAACTGTTCTGACCTCTCCAAGCTACATAGCTCTTCAGTCTGCCCCACTGCTCAGGCCGGCAGCTGGGAGCGCAGCCCTGCCCGGTGACAGCGGCCTGCCTCACTTGCACAGCTGCGCCCTAGAGACATAGAGAAAGTACCACCAAAAGTGGGATCTGCAAAACTACTTTGACAGAGGGGTACCGGCTCCCAAATTCATGTTCATTCTTCATATAGTCAGGATATTACATTTGGTATTGTGGAGTTTTGAAGAGGGACCCCATCATAAATCTTCACGTCTCCTTCTCTCATATATTAATTGGGCACTTGTTTAGAAAATAAATGCCTTTCTTTTCTGTTTTATGTATTCATACCTAGTGTACTAGTTTGTCTCTAGATTTTTACACTCACTGACCTATCATATACTTTTCCTCTGGCCATCATTTTATTTCATGAAGATATTCTAGTGAAATTAATGTGAACTTGTGTCATTTTGGCCTACTCTATTTAAAGGGAACATGTAAAGTTAAACTTTTCCAATTTTGATTCTGCTTCACTTTTCAGTACACTCTCCAGTATAATGTAACTGGGGAACCATTGGACTAAAATAACGTTATATATATTTCTGTTTGCAGAGTGTTCGACCTACACCACAAAATGATGCTGTAACGGTACACTTTAAACCAATTACATTGAAAGCTTCAGAAAGTAAATATACCAAAGTTGCAACTATTAGTTTTGATGGTAAGTATTCATCTTTCTCTAATGAAGTGATCTTGTTTTGATAAACCAGAAGGCATGTATATTGACATCTTAATGTAGAAACATTGACCATTTTATAGTCAGATTATATATTACTGCTTAGGTTTGTTTATCTTATAAACCATCACAAACTCTTATTTGATTGCTTCATGAAAGAAAATGCAAGTTCATAAACTGAAATTCATATTAGCAAATACATTAGGATTGGAATTAAATTTTTGTAATCTGGGTTTTCACATATATACCTAGTAAGCTTTGCCTTAATTATGAAGTCATTATTTTTTGTAATTGAGTGATAATGTGTTTGAATTTCAGAAGCATGTTTGAATTTGAGAATAGAAATATTCTCCGTAACAGTTTCATATATTGACTTTTTAAACAAGGCAGACAGTTCTGCCTAACCTAAAATAATAGCCTTTATGATAGCAATGTCAAATTAGAGAACTATTATTTCAGATATGTATATTATATATTTTGACATTTGAAATGTTAACCCAGACTTTAACATATTTTAAAAGCATGTTTTTATTCAGCTTTGTCCACTTTACTAGAACATTTATTTAGTTTGCTGTCACAAAATTTTTTTAAATAATGATTTAATGGCTGCTTAACTGTACTTAATGAGAACTGACACTCAAATGGGACTTTTCTCGTAAGGGCTCTTGCAAGTAAGGAGCCCTGAAGCTTACACTTCGGCTTTATGATGAAGCCACCTCTGCTCATAGCCCAGATTTCACAGCTACACTCCTCATCAGAAGAGAGCATTTGATCACTGTGCCCTACTGAGTGCAGCAGAATACTGGAAGACTCTGCAGTGTTTGTGAGAGCATCTGTGCTTACTCCTTGTACATGAAGAGCTCTGGGGAGGATCTGGAGCAGTGCACAGGCTGGGTGCCAAGCTTTAGTGTTCATCCTATGAGCTCAGAGAAAACTCCCGAAGAAATCAAGATTAAATATGTGACATACTTTCATAACGCAGCTATCAGAAAAGAGTATTGTAGAAGGTTTTGATGCCCCAGTTACTTCCAAATCTGTGATAAACTGTCTTCTCTGTTGCTGGGATACCACAGTCATGTCTACCAGTATCCGCATCAACAAGTGCATTCTCTTCTCTCACCGAGGAGAGCAGCCAGTAATAATCCCTGACCTTGAGAACTTTTCGGATCCATCCTTCTGATAAGTTCAAGCAGTGGGGGAGTGTGCCCCAGGAGCAGGTGTGCTATATAGTTATCCCAAGCTCTTCTTCTCCAGCTCCTGAACCGACAACGCAGTGAATGTTTCCCTTTGTGTGATAAATGAATGTCAGTAATGTTGGTTCTTCTGAGATCACAGACTCTAAAAAAAGTATTTCTTAAATTATGTAACATTAATAAAAGGAAAAGCATCTTTTAAAGTAAATGCTACATTTCTTAAAAGTGGTTTTTATTATCATGGGAAAATCCTTCCACCTTTCACCTCCCACCTCCCCTTCTACCACCCCATTGCATAGTAGGAATATTATACAGCCTCCTAAAATAATAAGCCCAGTAATGGCTACGCAGCAAGCAGAAAGAAATGAAGATTAATGGGAGTTTTAAAAATCTGAGGGCGCCTGGGTGGCTCAGTTGGTTAAGTGACTGCGTTCAGCTCAGGTCATGATCCCAGAGTCCTGGGATCGAGTCCCACATTGGGCTCCCAGCTCAGCGGGGAGTCTGCTTCTCCCTCTGACCCTCTCTCCTCTCATGCTGTTTCTCGGTCGCTCACTCTCTAATAAATAAATAAATAAAATCTTTAAAAAAAATAATAAAAATCTGAAATCACTGTACATAGCCATATACTAGATGTCATACCATTTTTTTATTTGTCTTTTTTTGTGCTAAAGTTGGATAACACACATTTGCAGAACTCACATAAGTTCTTCTCCTAACTAGAAGTGTACCTTAAACGGGATAAACAGCTTCTTTATTTACTTTGAAAGGAACATCTAATGGGTACCCAGAATGGATCCAGCTGAATCTATTTCTGTAATTCCAGATGGAATTATTCATAACTGCTACAAAATTGAAAGATTTTACTTCATCTCTGAGGACAATATGATGGCAGGGAGAGTCTTATACTAGGAGTTAGGGTTGGCAAATACAGGAAGTCAGAGCTCACAACACCTGACACTTCTCGTACCATGCTACTTGACTGATACTTATAACAAGACTCTGGCATACAAGGAATGTTATTTCTTCATACAGCTGTAAACCAGTGGTTCTCAATGGGAGCCAGTTTTGCCTCCCAGGCCAGGGAACATTTGGCAGTGGCCACAGACATTGTTGGTTGTCTCATCTGGGGGGCTGCTACTGCTGTCTAGCACGCAGAGGCCTGGGATGCTGCTGAGCATCCTCCAGTGTACAGGACAGACAGCCCCTGCACCCCAGAAAGAACTGACCTGGCCTAAAATGTTAATAGTGCCCAGGGTGAGAAGTCTTGGTGTAAGGAAAGCCACAGCTTAGGGCTCTAGGGAAGTAGCTCAAATACAGTGTTTTTCCTCCTAGATTGTGTTCACTTGCTAATTCCTTATCTGTTTAATCCTATTACAGGAAAATTAAAATAGTTTTCCCTTTTTTGGATTAAAATGTGATATTTAATGTAAAATGTTGTAAAAGTCTCCTATTTGCCAATCTGAAAGCTCAGCTATGCTTTTAAAAGATTGTGTCAGTCTACATCAAGTCACTCTCCTCCTCTGTAGAAACTCTAGTAGCAAAAGGTGCAGAGATAATTTTTTATGTTTCCTTTTAGCATCAAAGGCAAAAAAACCATCTCAGTTTTCTGGGAAAATAACTGTTAAAGCAAAGGAAAAGAGTTATTCTAAACTCGAAATACCATATCAAGCAGAAGTTTTAGATGGGTGAGTTTCTCTTTAAAATAAGCTTTATAACTTTTCACTAATCAGTAAATTCTGTTTTCCTACTAATTGACCTTAGCAAAAGTAGTAACCAAATTTACATAAGCTCTATGGAACTTTTGTTGAAAAGATCAACTTCCACTTTATTGTTTTTACTTTTTTAGAAGAAAAAGATAAATGGGATGATATGATTTGGGCTTAAATGAAGTCTTAGTGATTCAGTAATACAGAAAAAGGAATCTATGATTTTTAAATAACATTTACATCATTGGAGCTATTTCCTTTCTGTAATTGGTTTTGTAACATACAAGTGGTTGTGGCTTGTTATTAAAGTATATTGTCACTTGAAACAAAATCATTTATCTTCCTTGATAAACTTGTAAACAGTGTTCTAGAATTACAACTTTTTATAAATGGGTAACAATATATGTAGTTCATTTTGGATTATACTTGAAACAATAATAGTTTAATATCCAACTTGGTAGGAACTCATTTAACAAAGCTGGTTGCAATTAAATGATAAACATGATTTTTTTTAAGTAGCTTAAAACTTTCTGTTAATACATTCTTGATTTTAATTGTTTGATTGCATGTAATTCAATAGAGAATAGTTCTTTATATTACATGTCGATATTTTGCAATCTAAGTTTTGTTTTAAATCATGTGCTCATGCTCTAAAATATTCATAGTTCTAATTCTCAAGTAACAGTCCTTAATGTTAAATGTAAAATTATTACAACAGAAGAACTTGGATTTTAAATTAATGCATAGAGATAAAAATGATTTATTTCATGTTTTTTTCAAATAGTTACTTGGGATTTGATCATGCTGCCACATTATTTCACATCCGAGACAGTCCTGCTGACCCTGTGGAAAGGCCAATTTACCTGACTAACACTTTCAGCTTTGCAATCCTCATTCATGATGTGTTACTACCAGAAGAAGCCAAAACAATGTTTAAAGTATGTCTGGGAACCTTCATACTTTTCATTTTACTGATCTACCAACTAGATGATGCTGACCCATTGTTTTTTTTCTCTCCCCTCATTTCCTAGGTTCACAACTTCAGCAAACCAGTCTTAATTCTTCCAAATGAATCAGGATACATTTTTACACTGTTTTTTATGCCCTCCACATCATCCATGCACATAGATAACAATATTTTACTTATTACCAATGCTTCTAAATTTCATTTACCTGTGCGGGTATATACAGGCTTTTTAGATGTAAGTATGTTGTACCTTTAAAATTTAAGTTCCCAGCCATCTTTTGTGTGTTCAGGTATTATTAGGCAATCATTTTGTACATGCTTCTGTACATGAGCTCTATAAGTTGCTCTAATCCCTCCTCTCAGTACTTTCAAGATAACTGGTTTTCATCCTTCCCAGTAGCCATCTCTTGTCGTGACACAGATGAATCCTTTTGTTACAGTTGGCACTTAGGTCTTTTCCATGTTGTGCTTTCTCTTGGTTTTACTTTTAAACTGTTACAATCATGGGGAAACTGAAAACAAACACTAAGTGGAGGAAAATAATAAGCAGGAAAAAATAATACAAGGAGGGCAAAGAAGAAACTAAGGAGGTGGTGACCAAAACCAGGAAATACAGCGTAAAGAAAAGAACCAAATAATAAAGAAGAGACTAAGGTGGTAAAAACACACAGTTGGAATAGCAGGAAAGAATAAAGGTCTTTCTAATATAGAAAATAAGCCAGGAGGAAAAAAAAAAAAATCCAAACTAAGCTATCCTTAGGATAATCAGTGAAAGAATTTTAGATAAAAAATAAAACTGATGAGAGATATGAAAGATAAAAAGAAAATTAGAACATATGGAGATGTAGTTCCCCAAAAAGCCAACATCAATAAGAATTTCAGAGCTGGAGGGACTTTTCAGTATTATCCCACTCCTTCTTCATTTGTTTTGCTTGAGTGATTATGTATTTTTGGCTGCTCTCATGAATACATAATGTTTACTGAGACCAAGGATTTTTTGCCTAATCCTCTGGGGTTTTACTTACCCTTCCCTAGTACTTTAGCTTCCTGCTTCTTTTATGTGCCTTCAGAGGAGAAATAGTTATTCCATAGAGACTATGAATGTCTTCATTTCTGATTACTGAAAATACTTCATTGTACAGAATTCTTAATTATATTTTATATATGTGTATATATGTGTATATTGACATAAAATATAGAAACCTTAGTATGTCCATACAGCTACTTTCTCTTGATACCCTGCTTTTATATAAGTGTGATTTAATGTTTAGTTCTTTTATATCTTTTCAGTACTTTGTATTACCCCCCAAAATAGAGGAACGTTTCATAGATTTTGGCATATTGAGTGCTACAGAAGCAAGCAATATTTTATTTGCAATTATAAACAGCAATCCAATTGAGGTAAAAAAAAAAATCTGTTTTTATTCTAAATCACGTTTAAGTGTTTTATGCTAGTGCTACAATAATCCCTTTCATATCTTTTTCTTTTTTTAAGTTGGCTATAAAAAGTTGGCACATCATAGGAGACGGTTTATCAATAGAACTCGTAGCTACTGAAAGAGGCAACAGAACTACAATAATTACAAGCCTTCCAGAATTAGAAAAATCCTCTTTATCAGACCAGTCATCAGTAAGTAAACTTTCTTATTGTTTCCTTAAACTTAGTTGTATGTCTAAACCCCAAATAAAAGTCTATTCCTACGACACATACTTGAACTAATATTTTTATGAGATTCATAATAGCATCAGTTATTTAACATTAAAAGGTTCTTGTGGGCAATCTACTTCAACTCCCTCCTTTTATGATGAGGGCACTTGAAACCCAAAGGAGTTAAGTTCTACCCTGTCATAAAAGGTTCTGTAACAAAGAAAATTTAAATAATCTTTAAGTGTCATTACAAGAGAAATTCCCATTGGTACTAAACTAACCCTATGTTCATTGAATTTACTTGGCAAAAGAGATAGCCCTGCCCATTGGTAGAAAGTTTTCAATTATACAGAATATTTCTGGCCAGGTTTCTGTGAGACAAACCTTGTTTGATCCCTTTGTAGATATGCCCATGTACTTTTACTCTGTCTTATAAATACGTACATTTGGTCATAAAAGAGCATGAAATAAGAGAAAACAGATATATCAGTCAAAGCCCTTACCACTACTGGAAGTGGAACTTGGAATTTATACCAATTCAGAACAGAACTAGTAGAATTACCTTGTGTGAGAAGGGGCATAACATATCTCATCTGTAAGTTAAGGATAGAACTTCTTGTGGCAGTCTTACAAAAGAAGGAGAAAATGTCCTTATGCACAGAGATGGTTGACAGATATGCTTCCATGGACTGCCATAAGCTATAAAAATTTATTTAAATAGTTTGTGCCAGAAGAACCCTCCAGAATAATTTTGGAGGGCATTTTGGCAATATGTATCACTCCTGGGAATTCTTCCCATGGAAGTAATTTAAAGAGCTAAAAGCTCACTGGTAGAAAACTGTGCTGCCCAAGACAGTAGGAACTAATTAACATGTGGCTACTGAGCCCTTGAAATGTGGCTAGTCTCAGTTAAGATGTCTTGTGTCAAATACACACCAGATTTGAAGACTTAGTTTGGGACTGTAAGCTGTTAATAATAATATTAAAATATTGATAATGTTTTAATATTGATGACATGTTGAAATGTTACTAATTTGGATATATTAGGATAAATAAAAAGTATTAAAAATTTTTAAAAAGAGCTAAGAGCTGTGAAAATGAAGATGTTTATAATAGTGTTATTAATAATTTCAAATACCTGGAGACAGTGAAATACAAAAAGTAAATCATGATTTTATGATTGAATATGAAGCAAATAAAAAATAAATATGATTGTGTATAGAAACTTGGAAGATTTATGAAAAAGTAGAAAACAGTACTAAATAAGGTATATTCTAACTGCAGCTATGTAGCA
Source organism: Leptonychotes weddellii (assembly GCF_054177405.1). Lineage (NCBI taxonomy): Eukaryota > Metazoa > Chordata > Mammalia > Carnivora > Phocidae > Leptonychotes > Leptonychotes weddellii. The sequence goes on from NC_138378.1 coordinate 53,151,705, forward strand.
TTCAAGCTACATAATCAGATATTTGTGAACGGTGGTAATTTATGGCTGTTTATTTTAATAACTTATAATGTTTTAAATTTGATTAAATAAAGCCTCCTTTTAAAACAAGTATATATCCTTGAGAAGTAGTATTTGTTACTCCAGCTGAGGTTTTATTTTTAATAAAAATAGAATGCTGAAAAAGGGTAATAATTAAGCCTGCCATTAATGTATTCCCTTCAACAGTAAAGTTAGAGTAAAATCGTATGTATATCTACTCCCAGCTGTTTGAATTTTATTGTTTCCTAGTAAGACATTATAAATCTAATAATTCTAGAAATCTGGATCATTTCCTAGCAATAAATAGCATATGTTAACATATTACTATTTAAATTTCAGAGGTCCATTTAATAACATAAAGTCTGTTTGACAATTTAGGGTTTTAGAATTAGCTTTTATATAAAACTATAAATTTAAAAACAAGGGACAGAAAGAAGAGATCATTGTTACGAACTCTTAAAATAGGAAGTTGTAGTGAGGTACCAACTTCAAAATAGCAACTCCACAAAATGAATTTTTTTAAGCTTAAAAGGCTTAAACTTTCAACTGTTTTCCCAAAACCCAAAGCTATGAACTACATTATTGTTCTGTTCCTTATGAAACACACATTGCCAGCAATTCTGTGTTCTTGAGACCTGTGTTCTGATTTGGGCAGTCTACACAGTAGAGTAGAAAGTCTTAGGATTGCACAAAACCAACACAGAAAATGCTTTTTAAAAGGAGAAAGTATGTTTGGTGTATCAAAATTTATATTTTAGGGTAACTACGAATTCTAGGTAAAATATAACTAATTATTAAAGTACATCTTCACAAAATGAATTACTTTTTTGGGGGAATTTCACAACTGAAAAGTGCTGACAGAAGAAGAGTGGACAACCATTGTCACATACCACACACAAAAATCACTCAAAATGGATGAAAGACTTAAATTTAAGACCTGAACCCATAAAATCCCCTAGAATAAGGGGATAAGTCCCTTGACATCAGTCTTGGTGATGATTTTTTTGGATCTGACTCCCTTTGCTCCAGCCCTCACCCTCTCTGTCGGTGCAGGTACATGCATGATGTGTGAGGACCATACCCCTTTCCACCTTGGCAGATGGGACTCTGTTCCTGAGCCAGTTTTCTTGGTGGTCCATGGAATAAGTGTAGAATAAGCATCTAAGAATGGGCATTATTTTGAGATATTTGTACAAGATGGTATGGTAATTCAGTGTCATACAGTATATATTAGAATTTGGAGGTCAGGTCATCACAAATAGTGTTCTTTACCATTTTAGTAGGAAACTGCAACTAGCAAGGCTAATGAATGATGTCATTTCTACCACATACAGGTAATATTAGCTTCAGGCTATTTTGCAGTGTTCAGAGTCAAACTTACTGCAAAAAAACTGGAAGGGATTCATGATGGAGCCATACAGATCACCACAGACTATGAGGTAAAGACTATGAGGATTCATGTCAATGAGGTTTTTCTGATAATTCAGTCTCTTTTTTGTTGTTTTTATAGAAACAACTAAGTTTACTGATAAAGTTATAGTTTACTTGTCTTATACCTTAAAAACTGAACTTTTGAGAATAGTTTACAAAATCTTGGTGTTCATTAGCTCCTAGTTTTCTCATAAAACCCAAAACCTCTTAACTAA
>NC_138378.1:53153889-53171713 GCF_054177405.1 Leptonychotes weddellii
AAAAAAAAAAAAGAAGATAGTAGGAAGGGGAAAATGAAGGGGGGGAATCAGAGGGGGAGACAAACCATGAGAGACTATGGACTCAGAAACAAACTGAGGGTTCTGGGGGGGGGGATGGGTTAGCCTGGTGATGAGTATTAAAGAGGGCATGTATTGAATGGTTCACGAGGTGTTATACGCAAACAATGAATCATGGAACACTACATCAAAAACTAATGATGTAATGTATGGTGATTAACATAACATAATAAAATAAAATTTAAAAAAAAAAGAAAAATGGCTTTGGCACATTTATAATTGCTCTGTTAGAAACCTGCTTACACATAGTTATAGCATTGCACAGATCCTGACTGAAATTCCTGAATGAAATCACTGATTCTTCTGCAATCATTAATATACTCCTGTGTAATATTTCCAAAAAGGAAGATACAATCAGGAAATCACATCTTAATTTGAGTTCTTATGATTGTATTTACATGAGTCATTCTAGTTCAAGGTCAGAGTGAAGATCATTGAGCTTTTGAAAGACTTTGTGGTGTTTAACATGTTGCATTCAATGAGATTTTTGAACGGATATATTTCTACCACACTTAAGTGTTTTAATTTAATATTTACAAGTTGCTTCCACTGGTCTCCTGTTTTCAGCACATACAACCCCCACATGAAAGAAAGCTAATTCAGAATAAACAGAACTGATCATTTAATAATAATAATGTATGTAAATAATATATAATAATAATAGATTTGTTAGGAATGTGTCAAATTAATTACCTTCAAAAGTGAAAAATTCATGTTGATCACTCATGAGAAAAATAAGTACATTTCATAGCTAAGACAAATTTTTGTTAGTATGGATAAAAATGAGAATTAGGAAAAAATATCTTAAGTATCTTTGTGAGTTACAGACAGAGTGAGTTGATAATCAACATCTATAATGTTCAACTCATTTTTTAAATTAAGTTGATGTTAATTTATTGCTGCATACAAAAAATACAGAACTGTATAACTCTAGAAAATGTGAAGTGTCACATACATTGTTTTAGGAGTACAATTTGACTTTCTTTGTTAAATAGTCTACAAAATAACCTATGTTATGAAAAATCTATTCTTCATTCCTTCCCCATTGTTTTGTCTTACCATGTTTTCAATGAATCACTGAAAAATACATGGAAATGTATTTTAGAGCATTTTATGGAGTACATTGATTAAACAGTTTTCATGGGTAATTTTAATATTGTTTTTGAGATAGTTATTGGTAATATAAGTTCCAAGATGACTTTTTTTACATCCTCAAAAATAATGCAGTAATGGTCAAGATCAGTCTCAGACTTAAACACTTATTTCTGTGGTCTGCTTCTTCACTCCACAGATCCTAACGATTCCTGTGAAGGCTGTAATTGCAGTGGGTTCGCTGACTTGCTTCCCAAAACATATGGTTCTTCCACCTTCCTTTCCAGTAAGAGATTTAATTTGTAGATTTTTTTTATAATTTTTTTCCTTTGCCTTTACCTCTGTGTTCCTAGAATCCAACAGTAAAGTCAGTTATTCTTTATTCGTAGCTTATTTTAAGGTAAGACATTGAACCAGGTTCCATAGGAGGTATAAAGAGGAATAAGAAATAGTCCCTTCTTTCAAAAAGTTTTCTATCTAGATTGGGAAATGAGCCAATGATTCATAAATGAAAAGCAGGATGTAGAAATTGCCCTAAAAGGTGTAAAAATGAAGTGCTGTGAGTGAAATACACATGTAGTTGATGAAGGTGCATGTGAGCTGCCTTAGAATTTCTTTTGGCAAGATAGATAGGGATGGTAAGAACTTGCATCAGGTCCCTGGTATCAACCTGAAGGCACAGAGGCAGTAAAGTCTGAGGTGGCTTTACATGGCAGTGAGTTGCCCAGTTTGACAAGAATAGAGGGAAATTTTAAGAGAAGGTGAAATGACATGTTGGAGTGATAGCGTGAAAAAAACAATGCATTTAGTCCATGAAAATCTAAAGTTTTTAAGCAGAGCCTTGACATCATTAGAGCTGAGCTTTAAACATTGTTTCTCTGGCAGAAGTAAATATAGGGTGCACAAGGAAGTGATAGTAGAGTGCCTGAGGCCAATTCAGGGACTCTGTTCATACTCCATATGAGTAGTGTCAAGAGGACGTTTGAGCTTAGGGCACTGGCAAAGGCAGTAAAGCCCTTTCATACCTCTAAGCCTTGGCTGTTAGTCTGTCTTGAATGCCCTTCTTCTTCCCCTACTGTCAAAGAACTACACATCTTCCAAGATTCAATTCCATGTCATCTCCTCTCTGAAGATTTCTTGACTCCACTGGACAGTTACTAAATGTTACATGTGTGATCTTGGAATGATTTTATTTATTTTTTTTTTTGAAGATTATTTATTTGACACAGAGACAGAGAGAGACAGACAGAGAGCACAAGCAGGGGGAGCAGCAGAGGGAGAGAGAGAAGCAGGCTCTCCGCTGAGCAGGGATCCTGATGCGGGGCTCGATCCCAGGACCTCGAGATCATGACCTGAGCCAAAGGCAGATGCTTAACCGACTGAGCCACCCACGCACCCCTTGGAATGATTTTAAATTACTCTCTTGTAGCAGGCCTCACATGCGCTTTAAATATTGCCTTATGTGTTGGTCTTCCCAGTGAGACTGAGATCCTCTAGGAAAGGGATAAGGGATCTTTTATCCCCAAGCAGGCAGTTACTAGGTAATGAGAGCTTAGGCAAGAGACATTTCAGATTTGAACTGTGCTTGAATATCCTGACAAGGTCCTATTAATTCTTTATTCGTAGCTTATTTTAAGGTAAGACATTGAACCAGGTTCCATAGGAGGTATAAAGAGGAATAAGAAATAGTCCCTTCTTTCAAAAAGTTTTCTATCTAGATTGGGAAATGAGCCAATGATTCATAAATGAAAAGCAGGATGTAGAAATTGGTATGTAGAAGCAGGTATGGGTAGGGTAGATAGAGTCAAAAATATGACTTAGAGTTTGAACCTAGAGAATAAAGAGAAAAGAAATGGGGAAACCAAGAGACCACCACAGCCTTTTGCAGGAAGGTGTTGTGGTCAGTTCAGGAGACTTGGGGGCAAATGTAGAAGTGTCCCTTACCCTGTAGAAGGAGATGTGGTGGTTTATGAGAAAACAGTACGTTGTAAAAATCTTAATGCTATATACAATAAAACCTAAATTTAGAATTTAGTACCTTAAAAAGATCAATTTTGAGTTCATAGGTTCAGCATATTTGATTAATTAAATCTTTGTCTTGTCATTCCACTTTGCACTGACTGTATAGAACTCAACTTCATTATTTATCCAAAAAGATCTTGTTCCTTTCTTCAACTGCCTTTTCAATCAGTGATCTCCTTAAACAAAGCATAAATACTGGAAGGGAATAATTGAGTAGATGACACAGTGAAAGGCCCATGAATGGTAATTCAGAAAGCATCTGTATAAAAAAAAGGTGTTGATTTTGAACAAAGTAGGATCAAACTTTTAGATATCCTCAGATGGCTTACATTACCAGATTATTTACTTAGAATCACAAATTAACTTGATTTTACTACCTTAGTCAGGCTGTTATAACAAATTACCATAGCCTGGGTGGCTTAAACAACAAGCATTTATTTCTCACAGTTCTGAATGCGGGGAAGCCCAAGATCAAAGCACCGGGCAGATCCGGTGTATGGGTGTTATCAGTGAGGGCATTCTTCCTGGTTTTGCAAATGGCTGTCTTCTCACTATAGCCTCACATAACCGGAAGAGCAGGGAGGCAAGGCAAGCGCTTTTGTCTCTCCTTTTAAGGTCATTAATCCCATTCATTAGGGCTTCACCCTTATGACCTAATCACCTCCCAAAAGCCCCACCTCTAATAATATTACGGTGAGGGTTAGAATTTCAACATATGAATGAGGGGAGGGGAGGGGTTCACATTCATTCCATAACAGTCACCTGATTCTGTAAAATCTCTTGTCCAGTGGAGTATACTAGCGCCAATTGAAGCATACAGTACATCCAAATTAGCATTTCAAGGACTTGTGGTTTAATACTTAATATTTGAATACCATCATAAAATGAACTTTTGTATCTGTTACCTATTTTGACCCACCCACCCGGCCACACACACGCACGCGCGCGCGCGCGCACACACACACACACACACTCCTGAGAGACAAGGCATGGACTTGAGCAAAGTGATTATTACCGGTGCATGCCATGAAGACACAGCTGGTTAGATGCCAGGCTTGGGCTATCAAAGGCCTTGTGCTTCCTGCTCCTGTGTTCTCCCCGTCACAGCAGCATGCCCGACCTCTGATACCTTTCTGCTATGTTTCCCTCTAGCTGGGCTGCAAATGATGAGTGTTACTTTTTTTTTTTTTTTTTAAGATTTATTTATTTATTTATTTGACAGAAAGAGAGACACAGCAAGAGAGGGAGCACAAGCAGGGGGAGTGGGAGAGGGAGAAGCAGGCTTCCCGCTGAGCAGGGAGCCCGATGCGGGGCTCGAACCCAGGACCCTGAGATCATGACCTGAGCCGAAGGCAGATGCTTAATGACTGAGGCACCCAGACACCCCGATGAGTGTTACTTTTAACCTCACTCTCATTCAACTCTTTTTTCTGTGCACTCTCTTAACTTCTGTGTCTTCTAATACCAGATATTAGCCCAGTGGGTATGGTCATTTTCGAGACTTCTTCAAATGACTAGGAATCAGATTATAAGATAAAATTCTGTACTCAAAGGAAAGTAAAGATTATAATATAATTCTTATTGTGGATCATTTAAATCATTTAATTTTTTACTTAAAATTTGATACGCTATCATAGGGAGAAGCATGCAGCTGATAAGAGCAATCATTGCTCATCTGGTGATTTAATCTGTCTGCTGTGTTAATGAGATATTTGATACCCTGTATTTTTAGAAGATGTCTGATTTCTTTTTGGCACAAATGATATTTTTCTTTTAAAAAGAAAATACTTCTAAGTAAAATAAATCTGATTTTTTTTTTGTCTTGTCTTGTTTGGCTTTTGATTTTAGAACTAAATTATTTCATCCTGAATTTGGATACTTTGAGGGCAGTCTGGCCTTGGCGTAAACAAACCTTGCTTAACAAACTGACAATGACCATTTCCTTTATTCAAAGCTATCTCTGTTTGTCACCTTTGTTGGTAGCCTCATTATTTTAACATCAAACATGAATGTTTTTCTTACTTTCTTATTTCATTTTCACAAGATTACAGAGATTTGTCCTACTAATTTTTGTATAACAGGCCGTGAAAACAACAAATATACACACACACACACACACACACACACACACATAAGTATAGATATATTTGGGAGGGCTCTGATTACAAAATTAGAGATTATCAAGTGATAAAAATTCTAAGTGTCTTTTGGGGTTTGGTTTCTGAAAAATATGTCAGCTCTAAATTGTGTGTTCTTAAGAAAATCCAACCATATACTAATGAGTTTGTTTGTTTGTTTTCTTCAGGGGAAAATAGTTCATCAAAGCTTAAATATTATGAATTCCTTCTCACAGAAGGTAAAGATACAACAAATACGATCTTTGTCAGAAGATGTGCGATTTTACTACAAACGATTACGGGGCAATAAGGAAGACTTGGAGCCAGGAAAAAAGTCAAAGGTTTGAGAACATTGTATTTGAGGATTCCCATCTGTTAGTATTGTGTTACTGTGACCTTCTGTGGATTTGGGATTCATGGTTCTCCTGTGCCTCTTTGTAGATTGCAAACATTTATTTTGATCCTGGACTGCAGTGTGGGGATCATTGCTATGTTGGCTTGCCTTTTCTATCCAAATGTAAGTTAACTTGCTGTTCTCTCTCATCCCCTTCACTCCACCCAAAATATTCTTTGATGAAAGGCTGCCACTTTCAAAGTCCATCTCTATCCCTTGGTACTATGGAAATCATCTGAGGGGAAATTGACAAGTGGATATAGATTATAGGGCTGAATTTGTCATAATGTATGTTTCCTTGTTTTAGCTGAACCCAAAGTACAGCCTGGTGTAGCCATGCAGGAAGACACTTGGGATGCTGACTGGGATTTGCATCAAAGCCTATTCAAAGGATGGATGGGAATAAAGGAAAATTCAGGTCATAGGTGGGTGGTTTTACTTTAAGTATGTTTAGCTATCTTTACAAGTTTGAAATGTCTCTGTTGATACTACTTTCTAAATGTTACTCTTAAATTAGGTTCTTTTACTTCTCTATAGCTAAGAAAATAACGCCTCATCTTCAGAAAATTATTAATAAGGCATCTTGAATTGCCATTTTAATTGCATGTTGCTCAGAAATATACACACTACCATTTTTCTCTTTTCTCCCGTGCTCTAGATACTTCCTTAAAATCAAAGAACTATTTGAAGTTATCTTTATAGAGGATGCATACACTGTTCACCTTAGATACAGCCATTTGCGTAAGAAAGTTTTTACCTACCACTGACCTCTGGTAAAAGCAAAGAAAACATTTCCTAGGTTTAAGTCTACAGTGGAGACCAAGTGTCCATTTGCTCATTGTGAAAAGAACTGCCTCCTCCCTTTCCAAGTGCTGAGCCCTTAGGGGGCACCCAGAGCCCAGTTCACTAAGGCTCAACCATACGTCATTGGCAGGCAGAAAACATGCTAATGACAAATCACTACCATACCTGGATTCAAAAGCAGAAACACACTTCCTCAGCACTGTAGAAGTACGATCTTTCTTGTGCTCCAGAAGAGAATTTGATTAGAATATTGATAATATAATGACTGATAAAACTGATCGTCTTCACTTGGCTATTTTGGATGTATTTATCAGTATCAAAATAATTTATAGTACTATAAATTTTTCAAACCATTAGTGATTGAATCTGAGGGTTTCATTTATCTGAGCTATCTACTATCAAAAGTTTTCTTAAGGCAAAAGAGTTAAATTTCTACTTTAAAGTGGTGAAAATAAGTAGAGAGGGACCTCTAATGAACTCACTAGTTCTTCGTCCCCTACATTTCCATCACAGACCTTACAATGTATAGACAGTCTCCAAATGTTAACATTATGAATAGATAACTTGGAGCGTTGCTGAGGAACCTCTTCACCTCCCACCCACCAAAACCTGTACCTTCCTCCTTGTGTGCCCACCACTCCACAGCCAAGAAGCTGGGCTTCCCGTCTGCCCCATAGCATCATGTCCCAGGTGCACAGTGACTGTGGCATTCTCCCTGCTCCTGCCTTTGTGTTACCTTGTCACTGTGCGTGTTAAAGAGAATTTCTGTTCCTGCCTTATAAAACCTGTACTCTTACCAATACTAGAGTATCACAATTCAGTAGTGTTGTGGGTTAAAGTAGGCTTCAGTGTTTGGGCCCAGGGACCTTAGCCCTGTGTGTAATATTGTTTCCTTAGGGAATATGTTCTTGAGTTCTAAACATCTGGCTTATGAATACTGGTAAGTAGGGAAATATTCAAATGAGGTCCTGAATATTGCTGATAACTTTACATACATCTGCACAAAACCCTCATATGTATTACCACTTCAGCTGACATCTTCATTGCATATCAAGATTGTCCTTCATTTTTTTTTTTTTTTACCTCGTGGGGAAAAAGCCATATGCACTGCCTTCTCATAAGTTCTACTGATGAATATTCATCAGGGCCCTTTCTAGGTCTTTCCACTAGCCTGCAAGATCCTTTAGGATCCCTTAACACCATATGTTATCTGTCCTTCACATATTCAGTACAAAAACAACACAGGTGATGAGTGATAGAGACTTTGGCAACTCCTTGTGCCAAAACAGAGACATCTTTATACATGTCTATTAAAAGCGTAATAAAATGTCAAAACAAATAAACCTGTACTTATTCCGGGCCAGAATAAAATTTCTCAAGTATACAAGCCTAATAGAATTTCTTATATTCAGAAAACTCAAATATTTCATTTTGATATAGTAACTAACAAATTATTTTTTTCTAGATTGAGTGCTTTATTTGAAGTAAATACAGACCTTCAAAAAAATATACTATCAAAAATCACTGCTGAGCTCTCCTGGCCTTCTATAATTAGCTCACCCCGACACTTGAAATTTCCACTTACTAATACAAACTGCTCCTCAGTAAGTATTCAGAGTGACATTGATTTTTGGAAATTCATAATAGTGCTATAAAGTATCTACTCTTACTTTTAACTATGGAAACCTTTCATTTACTGTTTTGTTAACTTTGTTTAAGGAAGAAGAGATTACTTTAGAAAATCCTGCAGATGTTCCTGTCTATATTCAATTTATTCCTCTGGCTTTGTATTCGAATCCTTCAGTCTTTGTAGATAAGTTAATATCAAGGTAAGCACTGCTTTAAATAATCAAAATGTTCTATATTAGCATTGAATTCTTATTTTACATATTTAAAACTTTATTGAAGCTTATACAGTAATAGATTGGGCTTAGAGAAATTCTAGATCCGTAATTAAAATTAAGAGGACATTCTGGGGAAAGATACTGATAATGCGTTAAGTATCTAAAAGAGTTTTCAGTTTAAGACAAGAAAAAGTAATGTTGAACTCCTTTCTAAATAAAAATATAAAAAAGTGAAAGATTATAAAGAGAAAGCAAGTGGAACCTTTTAAATATTTTAGTTTTAAAAAATGAACAAGGGGCGCTTGGGTGGCTCAGTCGTTAAGCATCTGCCTTCGGCTCAGGTCATGATCCCAGGGTCCTGGGATCGACCCTCCGCATCAGGCTCCCTACTCCACGGGAAGCCTGCTTCTCCCTCTCCCACTCCCCCTGCTTGTGTTCCCTCTCTCGCTGTGTCTCTGTCTCTGTCAAATAAATAAATAAAATCTTTTTTAAAAAGTTTTTTTTTAATTTTTTTTAAATAAAAAAAAAAATGAACAAAATATTAACTATAAGTTGTGGCCTCTAATTTTTGGAAGGCTATTCATCTGATAATATTGACCTCAGAATCTGCCAAAAGGTAATTTGCAAATAAAGTACAAACTTGATAATTACGCTAATTACCCTTTAATTATGATGCTGTTTATGAAGAAATATATGTACTTTTTTTTATTTTAGGTTTAACTTGAGTAAGGTGGCAAAGATTGATTTAAGAACACTAGAATTCCAAGTCTTCAGAAACAGTGTAAGTATGCAAGCTTCATACTATCCCAAAGAAATAACTCTATGATATGATCAGTGCAAATGTGGAGGAAAACTATTGACTTATCCTTAAATTTGTCTGAAGAGCAAGTTACTGAAGAAGCCAGGGCAGTCCAATAATTATTTTAGAGGCAAAAAAACCCAGGAGGAATGGATGGGATTTAGATCAACATGAGGCACACTGGGTAGAAGGTTCCTGTTTGCAGGCATCACTTCTTGAGTCCATAAAGGTTTATAATAATGGCTACCAGAAACCCTGAGAATATATAAATGAGGTATATATTAACATAATTTATTTTGATTAAGCTTCAAAATTTTGAGCTTGATCATTTAACTGTTTATTTTGAATACTTCCAAATAAAATTGTAAGCTCCGTTAATGCCAGACCCATAGTTGTTGAACAGATTAAACAAACTCATGGGAAGCCCTTCAAATGGTTCCTTGGTGTGTAGGAAGACTGTGGTGAATGTTGACTAGATAAGTCAGCCTGTGGCTAAGTAGTTCAGGAAAGAAAAGCAGTGGCAAGGTTTTCAGTATTTGGGGGCTGTATTGAAGAATGCTTCCCAGTATTGCATGAGCATCCAGTATGTGTCAGCATTACACCAGGTACATTCACATTGATAATTTCATGTAATCATTACAAGCAGCCAGGCTGAGCAGTTACTAACGATCCCAAGGGGAAAAACAAGGCTCAGGAAAAGGAAGGAACTTGCCCAAGTTCATACCTGTGATAACTGGCAGGGCCAAATTCAGGTCTAGTTCCCTCAGATCCCAGAGCCCTCGCCCATGCTGTCATGCCACATGGTCATTGCTGATTAGGGGTCCCGAATTAGCCTGCCAAGCCAGATATTCTGTAGTTCTTGAAATACTTGTGTTCTTTCCCATAGTTTTGTGTTTTAGTCTGTAAGGCATGTATTAGCTAAACCTTCGTAGAATAGTAGGTTTTTATACTGTCTGTAAGTCAATTTTGTATAAGAAAGTAATTTTCAATATATCTTTTTTCTGCCAAATAATGGAACACCAGACTGAAATGTAGACAGTCATATATTCTAGTCTCATGCCCTTCTCTTGGAATCTTTTCATGGTCGGTTTTTTCCATGCATAAAATGACAACCTAATAAGCTCAAGGATTTCTAGATTCCAAATCATTAGAAAGCTCAATAATCAGAAATTCCTTTTGCTCTGCTTTTATAAGGGAGGAAATACACATAAGTAAATGAGCTAATATTTACCTTTTTTCTTATCAAGTACAAGTTCTTTAGTGTTATTTACAAGGTATAAAACACTGAAGTGTAGGCACTATGAGAGGTAGGAAGATGAATAAGAATACTCTAGATCTGGGGCACCTGGGTGGCTCGGTCATGATCCCAGGGTCCTGGGATCGAGCCCCGCATCGGGCTCCCTGCTCCACGGGAAGCCTGCTTCTCCCTCTCCCACTCCCCCTGCTTGTGTTCCCTCTCTCGCTGTCCTCTCTCTCTGTCAAATAAATAAAATCTTTAAAAAAAAAAAAAGAATAATCTAGATCTCAGACATGTATTTTAAATATAAAATTCTAGGTCTTAGGGTAAAGTCAGGATAAATTTTATCACAGTTATCTGTAGTGGTTATAAAACCTATGGTTTTCAATGGATTATGGATCACCACATCAAAAACCAGTGGTGTATTGTATAGTGACTAACATAACATAATAAAATTTAAAAAAATAATAAATAATAAAAAAAATAAAACCTATGATTTTCAAAGTATTTGGTCTCAGGACTCCTTTACAGTCTTAAAATTATTCATGACTCTGAAGAGGTTTTTTGTTCATGTGGGTTACATCTGTCAGTATTTACCATATTAATTAAAACTGAGAGATCTTTTCTATAAAAGGTATATGAAAAGATGTTCAGCATCACTAATCATTAGGGAAATGCAAATGAAAACCACTATAAGATATCATCTTACACCTGTTAGAATGGCTATTACCAAAAAGACCAGATATAACAAATGCTGGTGTGGATGTGGAAGAAGAGTAGGAATATAAATTGGTACAACCACTATGGAAGACAGCATAGAGGATCCTCAAAAAATTAAAAATAGAACTACTGTATGAGCCAGCAATTCCACTTCTGGGAATATATCCAAAGGAAACAAAAACACTAACTCAAGATATGCATACCCCCGTGCTCATTGCAGCATTATTTATAATAGCCAAGGCATGGAAAAAGTCTAAGTGTCCATCAATGAGTGAATGGATAAAGAACTTGTAGTGTGTGTGTGTGTGTGTGTATACACACATACACAATGGAATGTTATTCAGCCAAAAAAACAAGGAAATCCTACCATTTATGACAACATGGAGGACCTTGAAGGTATTATGCCAAGTAAAATAAGCAGAGAAAGGCAGTACTATATCTCACTTATATGTGGAATCTAAAAAAGAAAAAAACCCAAACTCCTAGAAAAAGAGATCAGACTTGCGGTTACAGAGGTAGAGGGGTGAGGGGAGAGGGAATTGGAGAGAAGTGGTCAAAAGGTATAAACTTCCAGGTACAGGACGAGTAAGTGCTAAGGATTTGATGTACAACGTGTTGACTAGAGCACTGCTGTATAATAGATGTTAAGAGAGTAATCCTAAGAGTTCTCATCACAACGAGAAAATTTTTTTCCTTTTATTCTTCTTTCATTCTTTTCACTGTATCTGTATGAGAAGGTGGATGCTGGCTGAACCTGTTGTAGTAATCATTTTACAATATATGTAAATGAGACTGTTGTGTCTTAAACTTACACAGCGATGTATGTCAATTATTTCTCAAAACTGGGAAAAAACAGAGATCTTTAAAATATTGATTTGATTCATATAAAGTAATAATAATAAACTCATTCCATTTTAACATTGATAACATAAAAATTTAAAATAGCTGTATTTTCCCAAAAAGACTTTTTGCAAGAAGAGCAGATTGTTTTACATTTTTACAGATCTCTTTAATGGCTCTCAGACCTAATAGATAGATTTCCACTGCTTCTACATTTAGTTTTTCATGATATATTTTTTTGGTTGAAGTATATGACAAATATCTGACCTGACCTGGCACAGAGATGTAGTTACAAAAAAAGAGTATCTTAATTGCCTTTTTAATTAATTCTAACAGCATGCATCAGTCATTCGGAAAATATTGGTTCACCAAGATAGGCAGAGCTTCCAAATGTTGACATGATTCATTCTGCAAAATCCCAAAAAATCATATTCAGTAGTTTTTCCTTAATTGGACAGATGCACTTCATTTTTGTGAAAATGTCTACCAAATACCCAAGTCTGAACAACCACAGATTGACTGTCAATCATTCTTTCAACTATACATGGTTTTCCATGAGAAAAACAGCTATAATTCAGTTTGCATCTCAAATGGTAGCTTTTCAAGACAACATGGTGCTTCAGTAAGCAGCAGGAGTGCTTTATGCATACTTCCCATTTTATCAGACAATACTAAAAGTGCACATGCCCAAAGATTGAGATTTATTAAGATTAATATCGTTAACTGCTTAATCAGTAAGAATTTTTTTTTTGCAAGTACATGGCAGTGAAGAAGACAGTAGCTATAGGGAAGTTAGATACCACTGTCTTACTTTAAGCTGAAGGGTCAGTTGTTTTACCCGCCGTTGATTTGCTGACCGCTGGTGCAAATGTCAACACAGTGGAAAAGGCAGATAGCATCTGTCAGTGTTATGAAGGTAATTTTGACATCATGGATATCCTGAAAAGATTCTGAGATCCCTGAGGGTCCCATTGGTCACTCTGTAAAGAGCCACTACTACAGAATTATTGAGAATTAATTGAGGCCTTAATGATATCCGTGAGGCATCACAACATCCTCAAATGTTTGCCAAGTCATCAGAGTTTAAATTAGGTAGTGTTTATTGGGAATATATGTATGGTATATAATGTGTCCATCAATTACTCAGAATAGTTTATCTTAAAGAGAACTTATTGACCAACCACTTTGGAGCAGTCAGGATATTCTGTTATCCTAGTAGACATTGACAGAGAAGAATGTTAGATGCAGAAGAAAGTGTTTTGCCTCAGAAGCATGAGTTAAAAAGTAGTGGCTCCATTAAGTCTACTGACTGTAAGTTATGTTTGTAGAATCATGCTAACACAGGTAGATAGATTATTTATCTATCTATTTATCTATCTATCTATCTACCTAAAACATATCTAGATATGTTTTAAACCTAACTATGCCAAGTAGAGCTGAAAGTCATGCAAACCTCACTCCCCTTCCACATGTTAGCAGAGCTGTGAAGAGCAGTGGACATTTGTAGCCAAGTGTTGCCAACCCTTCCCCCCAAAAAAGTTTAAACTTAATGTTGCTTAAAAATCAGAACAGTGTATCCTTAAGTGTGAACTATGATATTTTTAATAAAAAATGAATACTTAAATCTTACCTGTAACTGGCTGTCAAGAAGCCATCTTTTGGTTATTAAACTAAGCTCTTATTTAAACTTTCAGTCATAAAGTGTTAAACAGTAATTATGTGCTGAGCTTTCAAAATAAAATTCAAAGATAGATTGATATGAGTTGGAAATATTTTTACAAATAAAAAAAATCGGAGACACCCTGAAGACCCTTCAGCTGATACCCATCAGAGGGGGAAGGAGCAGGAAAACTGGCTGAAAGTGGGAACAGCAACCATAGGACTTCGGGGTGCTGGGTGCTGGTTGCACACCTGTTTGCTTTGTGCTAAAACATTTGAGCTATGCTTCTTAGCTTTGTGTCCTTTTTATATACGTGTATTACATTTCAAAATTTTTTAATGTTAAAAGTAAAAAGACTTCTATACAAAAACAAATGCTAGTACAAATAATGGGGACTTTGGTGATGTGGGGATCAAAGCCCTTTTGGGGACTTAATGCACAATGAGAAGGGTCATCACTGGTTGCCCACTTCTGTTTGCAAGCTAACTAATATCTAAATCATGAGGAGTGAAATTGTTCACACATTTAATCAATTCAGGAAACTAGTACTGGACTGTGGGTGGGGTAAACTATAAAACTTCTATCCAGAGAATATAGTAGTAACTTCTCTTGTTTACCCAATGATTCAAGGCTCATCCACTGCAGAGTTCAACAGGATTTACAGAAGGCCTCTCTCGACATTTAATTTTAAACCTAATTTTAAAACCTGGAGAAAAGAAATCTGTCAAAGTAAAGTTTACTCCAATTCACAACAGAACTGTTTCTTCACTAATCATAATCAGGTAGTTTCTGTAATTCAAGTGTGCATTGATTTTTATTACTTTTTCAGAAGTCCTTACTTGATTTGTTTTAATATGTGTTTGTGTGTCTAATTTATTTAATAGGGTATTCACTTTGTCCAAAACACACACACAACATACCACACCTGATGAAATGTACCTCTGTGATTACGTTTATAACTTGAAAACCTGAATAGTGTTCTTACTGTACCATGTGTGACTCTTAAAAATGAAAAACTCATGCATCTCTCCGTGTAAAGATTTTTAAATTCTTAAAGTGTAAATGTTTCACTCTGAAGTTTAGTATATTCATTTCTACATGGTTTATAAAAAAAAAAAGTAAAAAATATAGATCAATTATCTATAATTTATTTATGTGAATTTGTAATTTATCATGCAAATTTAATGGGAGAAAATTCTGTATTTCTTGCATAGAAATAACCTGACTGTGGTGGATGCTGTGATGGTCCAAGGACAAGGAACAACTGAGAACTTAAGGGTGGCAGGCAAGCTTCCAGGTCCAGGGAGTTCCTTACGCTTTAAAATCACAGAAGCATTATTGAAAGATTGTACAGATAGTAAGTATTCCTAACAGTTTCAAGGGCACAACTTTCAGTGTTCACTTCCAAAAGTATAATTTCCCAAAAACGAACAGTATTTCTGTACATGCACATGTATATATTAGTGATGAATACTTAAGATTTTTAATGAAATACCCTGACTTGCTTTCAGAGTTGATTTGGATCTTCAAAGATTTAAAGGTTCAAACATGTTCGTTGCATGTCTTAGATGATTTACTCTGAGTACGAAAAATAAAGCATAATTAGGGGCACCTGGGTGGCTCAGTCAGTTAAGCATCTGCCTTCAGCTCAGGTCATGATCCCAGCGTCCTGGGATTGAGCCCCACGTCGGGCTCCCTGCTCAGTGAGGAGTCTGCTTCTCCCTCTCCCACTCCTCCTGCTTGTATTCCCTCTCTCACTATCTCTGTCAAATAAATAAAATCTTATAAAAAATAGAATAAAAAAATAAAGCATAATTAAATTTTTGCTATCTAAAATGACACAACAAAGTGGAGTACTTCCTGATAAAGTCTGGGTGCCAGCTAACCTCTTTGGCGTGAGGAGGTGGCTCATAATGTTCTGCATATATTTATGGTGAATGTCATAATCCTTTGGACCTGCAGCACATGCCAGCAAGATTTATATTCACTCTTGATTTTCTTTCCTTTAGGTTTGAAACTAAGAGAACCAAATTTCACATTGAAAAGAACATTTAAAGTAGAGAATACGGGGCAACTTCAGATTCACATAGAAACCATTGAAGTCAGTGGGTACTCATGTGAGGGATATGGCTTTAAAGTTGTTAATTGTCAAGAGTTTGCACTAAGCGCCAACGCCTCTAAAGACATAATCATACTGTAAGTATTTTCTTACGAGGTGTAATGAATCACTGGCTTCTCATCAACCTCAAACACTACAGTTGTTCAGACTGTGCAGAGATATGTTTTCATACTCACAAAAAAGGTCTTTATCCACAAATATGCTCATATGATTTGTTTCTATTTTATCTTCAGTTATTTCTTCATATCTTTGTTTTCAAAATTATGAAACTTCCTGTATATCCAAAGTGGATCAGATAATCTTAGAAACCGGTTTCAAAATTATTTCCAGGGTTGTGTTAAAGCATAAGGTTGTTGGTAGGAAATTGATTATAAATTCAGTCTCAGTAACAGAGCGGTCCCCGCATCACACATGTGCAGTTTTTCCATGTTCTACAATGGAGGAATGTGTAATGTTTTGGTCAGAAGACAGTGTTAATGCCTGTATCGGGAATAGCTGTAGCCTAGTTTAACAATTAATTGATAACTTCTTAGATTATAGGCTTTATATAATAAAATGTAACCTCTGTCCCCTTAATTGATAATTTCATGATCTTCAATGGACATTCAGTACATAATGATAATACTCATGTAAGGCTTAGTGCTTGGTACCTAAAGGTACAGTAGAGAATAAAACACCTTTCTTCAAGGTGCCAATCATCTGGTTGGAGAACATACGGTTAACAAAAAATAAAGATAAAATAATTAGGGCAGAAAGCAGTACTACAGGAGATGAAGAGAAGATCACCAGGGCTAGGATGGTTTTTGGTTGTGTGTATGTGTGTGTGTGTGTGTGTGTGTTTCTAAGGCATTATTGGGAATATATCCTGAGAGAAAAGAGTGGATTCAGATAAAGGAGAAAAGAAGAGGGAGGGAGAAAAGCTCAGAGAATGCTTCCTGAATTAATAATTATTCTGACTATTGTTCTTTTTCATGCAATTTCTCTAGTTACCAACAGAATATAGTTGTATTTGTTATTATCCTCGTAATAGGAAAATGCTTTCTCCATCTTAAAATGAAGAAGTTGAATAGAAATACCAAACTCTAGGGAGAGGGGGAAAAGATGGCGGAGGAGTAGGGGACCCTATTTCAACTGGTCCCCGGAATTGAGCTGGATATCTACCAGACCACTCTGAGCACCCACGAAACCAGCCTCAGATGTAAGAAGATCTGGATCTCTACAAACAGAATATCGCAGGCAGTTGGTTTTGAGGTACGAAGCAGAGAGCCGTGATTCCTCGGGCAGATATCGGAGGATAAACGCAGCAGGAGGGTGCCTGAACGTGGGGATCCTACAACGCCGGTGAGCGACAGCCTCACACGCTGCGGACGGGGCACAGACTCGCAGACCGGTGGTGTCGGGAAAGAACTTTAGGACAGCCCCTGAGGTGGAAAACCAGACCGGTGGGGTCGCGCGCACGCGAACCTCAGCCCCCCGGACAGAAACCTGGAGCGACAGTGGCGCGCACTCGAACTGCAGCCTCCGAGACAGAAACCCGGTGGGCCAGGGTCACACCGGTGAACTGCAACCCCGGGGGTGGAAACCCCAAGTGGCAGAGTTGTGCGCACGTGAATTGGGAGCGGCTGGCGGTTTTAGAAGCACAAAGGGCAGAAACGTGCCCCGACCTGGAGGCAGGACTGGGGGCACTGCGGAGGGGCACACAACCCAGGCCGCTGCAGTTTATAGCAGCGCGGACAGAAACGGAGACAGTGTGGCCTGGAGAGCTCACTGAAGAACAGACTGAGGTCTCTCTGCTCTGAGGCAGAGGGTTGGAAACTGTCTCTTCTGCTCTGACTTGCAGAAGAGACGCGGAAAACTGCCAGGGAAAGGCGCCAGAGAACAAAAGCCCCAAAGACTGATTCCCACTGAGCCCATCCCCTGCCACAGGGGCACAGGGCAACTCCACCCAAACAGGGTTGCCTGAGTAACAGCACGGCAGGCCCCTCCCCCAGACGACAGGCTGGGAAAACAAGAGGCCAGCAACCCTAAGGTCCCAAGAAAACAGGTGCATCTTGCTTGGGTTGTGGTCAATAATTTTGACTCTATACATTCCCTAAAA
>NC_138378.1:53172213-53214252 GCF_054177405.1 Leptonychotes weddellii
TGTATGGTGACTAACATAACATAATAAAATTAAAAACTAAAAAAAAAAAAAAAGTACCAAACTCTAAAATTCTCTGTTAGGTTTCAAAGGTGTGTGGGACTGATATTATATGTAAACTACCGTGGTGTATTTTTAAAACTAGTCTGACTGCCACTCTTCTGTTTCAGGTTTACTCCTGATTTCACAGCTTCTAGAGTTATTCGTGAACTGAAGTTTATAACAACCAGTGGCTCTGAATTTGTATTTGTATTGAATGCATCCCTTCCATACCATATGTTAGCAACCTGTGCGGAAGCCCTACCCAGACCCAACTGGGAGCTGGCTCTGTACATCATCATCTCAGGAATCATGAGGTATTTGTGTCTTCTTTTGAGGTTGGTATTCAGGCATCACTTGACACTGTTCCTCGCATGCCCATGGTGTGCCAGTCACTGTTGTGAATGCTGGGAATCTATCAGCAAACAGAACAGACCTTTTTGCCTTGATCAAGCCTGCATCTAGTAGTGGGAGCAGTCAGAACTGAACCCCACTTGAGTGGCATATACAATAAGCAAAAGTCTTCTACCTTTAAAATTTCTTACACAAATTAAGTACGCGTTAATTTCTTAAAGGGAAAAAACCACTCATAATTTGCCAGGTAACGTTACTTGATTTGGGCATAGGTAACTTACTCAACATTATATGATACTTTTTTTTAAACAGACCTAAGCAGCATGAAATGTGAGGAATATTTTTTGAATCCTCGGCAACCTCATCTTTTTTTCAGTATATTTATATCTTTGGAGAATCTGATACACGTGCCTCTAAATTTACATGGTTACCCCACACATCCTTTAAGGGAAAAAGAGTTGGTCTGGAGAGTTAAAACCGCAAGGTAAAAGCTTCTTGGTAAGAGGAAAAGTATCCTCCAGGTGTCTGTCCTGATACAAGTAATTATTTCCTCTATATAAGCCTCCATGTAAGTTGGCATTCTATAAAAATGAGCGTGCAGGCATCCCTGTTTTTTATATCCTGTTGTACTTTACCAAGAAACTCTGTCTTTAATATCAGATTTTGTTACTCTTGCACTAACAAATGAATCCCAACTCTCCACCTTCTGTGCCCCTACAGTGCACTGTTTCTCTTGGTAATTGGAACAGCCTATTTAGAAGCTCAAGGAATTTGGGAGCCATTTCGAAGGCGACTATCCTTTGAGGCCTCGAACCCACCCTTTGATGTGGGAAGACCATTTGATCTCAGGAGAATCGTTGGTATTTCATCTGAAGGAAAGTATGTTCACATGCTGGAAATAAAGTCTCTAGTATACATAAATGTGGCTGATGTAGTTAAAAGAAAAAATAAGTTTTTCTTTTCATCTTTGCTCAAGGGGGAAGAAATCTTAATTCTAATTACTTCATAATCTCTTGTGTACAGCTCTCTTCTCTGCTAGAACTCAGAGCTGATCCCATGTTTTTATTGTGTTGGTGAGGGTTGAAATATTCTTAGTTAGATCACTGACTTGATTCCTAAATTTTCAGATAGAATAGACCCTATAAAATTGTGGAAAGTATCCCTATTTCTTGCTGGGTTTTTTTTTTTCCTTAGAGTACATATCTCTCTTGTGGCTATCTTGATGAGATAAAAATTTTTTCATATTAGATTTTGTAAGTTGCTATTTACTGATCTGCGGTTGGTCCTTTTTGCAGCTTGAACACACTCAGCTGTGACCCCGGTCACAGTAGGGGGTTCTGTGGAGCAGGCGGCTCGTCGTCCCGACCCAGTGGAGGGAGTCACAAGCAGTGTGGCCCACCGGTGCACCCACACAGCGGTCACAGCAGTAGAAACTCAGCTGACGTGGAAAACGTCAGAGCGAAAAACAGCTCCAGTACCTCTGGCAGGACTTCTGCGCAGTCTGCTAGCAAAGCAAGCCCCCTTGTCTTAGATTCCAACACAGTGGCCCAAGGTCATGCCGCGGGCAGAAAGTCCAGAGGAGCCAAGCAGAGCCAGCACGGCAGTCAGCACCATGCCCACAGCCCGCTGGAGCAGCACTCCCCGCCCCCGCCCCCGCCGCCGCCGCCGGGGCCTCAGCACCAGGAACCGCAGCTCGGGAGGCTGTCACCCGCCCCGCTCTCGCACCCTTCCCACCCAGAACGGGCCGGCAGCACAAGGCACAGCTCGGAGGACTCGGACATCACCAGTCTCATAGAAGCCATGGACAAAGACTTCGACCACCAAGACTCCCCACCCCTAGAAGTGTTTACAGAGCAGCCGCCGTCACCGTTGTCAAAAAGCAAAGGTAATCCTCCGTTCTCACTGTCAGAAAAGCGTGATGTATGCGGGGAAGGCGGGTGCATAATTAAGGAGCTGTGGTAGAAGCAGCTGATTTAGTAAGTGTTCTTCTGGCTCAAATTCACCTCCAGTTTGGACTTAAGCTTTTCCGTATCTGATGCAAATAGAGAGGTATCCATTTATCATAAAAAATATTTGAACTTCTTAGGTTATTTATCAAATTTAGAAATTTATTGGACATCTCTTTCCATTTTTTCAACCGTCTGTGATTATTGTGTTGTGATAGGTTGAGCTTTTTTTTTTAATTGTTAAACTAATTTTTAATACAATGGTGAAATGGAGACCCATCCATTTTAACTCAAAAATAATATTTCTGGGGCGCCTGGGTGGCTCAGTCGTTAAGCGTCTGCCTTGGGCTCAGATCACAATCCCAGGGTCCTGGGATAGAGCCCCGCGTCGGGCTCCCTGCTCAGCAGGAAAGTCTCCCTCTCCCTCTCCATCTGCCTCTCCCCCTCCTCATGCTCTCTCTCACTCTTTCAAATAAATAAAATCTTTAAAAAATAATATTTCCACAGAACCTGTACTTTAGAGCAGGGGCTGGCAAACTACAGCCAGAGAGCCAAATCACCACGTGTTTTCATAAATAAAGTTTTATTGGAACATAGACATGCTGATTCATTTCCATATTGTCTATGGCTAGTTTCATGCTATAACAACAAAGTTGAATAGCTGCAAGAGACCATAATGGCCACAAACCTGAAAATATTTACTATCTATGTCTTTACGGAAAAAGTTTGCTGATCCCTGCTTTGGAGTTCTGTGTGCTGGATTAGCTACCTATTTCTCAGTAACAAATTATCCCAAAACGTCGTCACTTAAAATGCCCACACTTACTATCTCAGAGTTGCTGTGGGTCAGGCATCTGGGTGCAGCTTAGCTGGGTTCTCTGGGTTGCAAGACTGCAGTCAAGGTGTTGCCTGGGCTGAGGTCATCTTAAGGTTCAACTGGAGGAGGATCTGCTTCCAAGCTCACTCAGGTAGTTGATGGCACAATTCAGTTTTTCATAGATTGTTGGACTGAGGATCTCAGTTCATTGCTGGCTGTGGCCACCAGCCTCATGGGTCCTCTCCATAGGGCACTTTAAAGCAGTTGGCTTCACCGGAGCAAGGAAGCTTAGAGGCAAGAGAGAGAACAAGCTAGCAGGACAGAAGTCACAGTCCCTAACGACCTAATCTTGGAAGTGACATCACATCACTTTTGTAGTGTTCTCATCAGAAATGTGGTCTGGCCCATACTCCAGGAAAGAGAATTCCACAGAGCATAAACACCAGGAGGGAGGGGGGGTGCACTGGGATTTATCTTAGACATGACATACACATACACAGAGGTAGGCTATTTGGTAACTCCCAAAATCAAAATATAAAAACCAGTAAACAGCCTGTAGCTCTATTTCAATTTAATCCCTTTACAGCCTGAACTTTTTGCATCTTCCTCTCTCTCCCGTAGCAGTCCTGCCACTACACATTATTCCAAGCCTGTTTCAGGAACCCCCTCACTGGTGTACCAGGGAGGTTTTTTGCCTTTCGTTTACACAGGGAACAGGGAAGTTGGCCGTCCTGAGAGACCAGAAGAAACCCAATGTTCCCAGAGTCCAGGAGTTTTCTGTTAGAGAATTTCCTAGTCCCTGATATGAAAACTAGTTACATAGAGTCCTCTTAGAATTACATGCATTTGGATTTGCAAAATAGTAAAATGTCTTGAATATTATTTAACTTTTTCCAGAGAAATGTATTTTTTGCTAACTCATTATTAATAGAGCTTATTTATTTTAGGGTAATTTTCATAAGTAATATTAAATGAATCCTTAAAGTTCTTTTTATTAGATCAAGTTACATAATCAGTTTTGCCCATATTGAGGGCATGAATAAAATAAATGTATATTATCATTTCTTACCAGAAAGAATTTGGCAGTCAAAACTGAATGCCTCACTGCCTGTGCCTAAGATAGTCCACTAAAATCAGTGTGATAGGTCCATTTTTATTTTCAGGGTCATTTATCTGGAACATAAATATTAAAATTTTAAAAATGATTTTAATTATCACAGTGGTCCTAGAGTCAACCTACTGAAAGATATTTAATGATGGAGTATGGGTACCACCACATCGTTAGTGATTCTTGAACCCATGAGGACACAGTGATTCCAGGCATCACATGAGTGGCCATTCTACTTGTTATAAGGATAACTGCTGCTGTTTGGAAAGAAGGAAGGAAACAAAATCTTTAATTTTTTTTTTTAGCAAGTATTTTTATTGAAGTATAACATACATATGGAAAACTAGCCTCTTAAATGAACTTTAAAAGGTGGGCATTGATCTCCAGGTTGCAAAATAGTAGTATGTCATAAAACCATAGGATTTTAGCTGGGCAGAACCTTTATAAGCTCTTAAAGCTTACCCCAGGCCCCTGTAGGTAGTCATGTTCATGTTAAATATGAACCTTCTGTTTTCAGAAGCACCCTGTTCCTCCTGACCGTACCCAGTATCTCAGACAAAAAGTCTACCTTATAATGAGCTTATGTAATTCCTGGCTTTTGGAGACTGCTCAGAGTGACTTCTCTTCAAATAAATATGATCTCCCGAGATCTTGCCTAGATTGTAGGCCATCAAGCCATTTCCCTAGTCATTCCTCCTGTCACTGCTCCTCGTGGAAGATGGCACCCAGAAATGCCCTCTGTTCAGAGCTGGCCTGAGCAGGGCCTCGTAAAGCTGGGCAGTCATTAGACTCTATACTTGTTTGGTTTCTTCCCCTGCAATACAGACTCCTAGGGACTGGACAGAGGCCATTGTCGGATTGAGGGTTAAAACCCAAGGAAGCTCTGAACCTAGTGCAGTCACTCGTCAGTATCTGCATTAACTGAAGACATGGTGGAATCTGCAGCCATGCTCATTTCTGGCTTTGGTAGCGTGAGGGGCAGCTTTATCTAGGATTGGGAGATGCAGAGTGGCACACGGTCATGAGGTGAGGCTCAGCCGTAAGGCAGGCCCAGATTGAATCATGGCTCTGCCCCTTCCTAACTGTGTGACTGTGTGAAATTTACTTCTGTGATCCCCCATTTGTTCTCTTTAAAGTGGAGAAGATAGCTACTACCTACACTGTGGGATGTAGCTCCTGCTAGGAGCCACACCATCTTCAGCCTGCTGAGTTGAAGGGAGCTGTGGAACACCCTGGCACTAATGTCTGCCTAGAACATAGTCTTAAGGGTGAGAAATGGGACAAACGGGGCTAAAGACAGAATCCTGAGAGCAGGGCCAGCAAGGAGAAGGCCAGCAGACAGTGTGATGGAAAGCAGGTAGAAGATGTGGTCGCTGTATCCCAGCAAGGCCAGAAGAAGCAGAGGTAGAACAGAGCTGTACAGAGCCTGGCAGCTAGGACATTACTTGACCTTGGCCAGATAGTTGCTGTGAAGTGATAGGACTAGAAACCAGGTTACAGTGGTGTGAGTACTTTTTCACATCAGACTGTTAATAGTGGCCACTTCTCAGGGTATGCGTTTGGGGGCAAGTGAAAGGGGGCATTTACTCTTTACTCTGTAGTTTCCATGCTCTTTAACTTTTAACCAAAAAAAAAAAAAAAAAGTGGGGGATGAATATATTTTTTTATAGATTTTAGTTATGTATCTGAGAGAGAGAACGAGCAGTGGGGAGGGGCAGAGGGAGTGAGAGAGTGAGAGAAGCAGACTCACCGCTGAGCAAGAAGCCCAATGTGGGGCTCAATCCCAGGACCCAGAGATCATGATCTGGGCCGAAGGCGGACACTTAATCAACTCAGCCACCCAGGTGCCCCGGGATGAATATATTGTGTGGTAGTATTTTTAATGAAAAAAATGGGTAGCACGGTGTTTGGAAATATCTATGAGTGAAGGACAAAAAGCCAGTAGAGCTGAGAACAATGATGGTGGTCAACACTAACGTTCCAGGCCTGACTGCACATGCCTCGTGCACCCTGGTGATTGGCATTGCTGTGACCCTGTGTCTCCAGTTAGAAGCCCAGTCCAGAAAGAAAGGTTGCAGCGGGCAGATATGGGAGGCCATGCCCAGGCCTGATTCTAAGCCCTCAGCTTGTAACTACACTGTCCTGCCACCTCCAAAAAGAAGAGAAGCAAATGCCCAAGGAGGTGGGTGGGGTGGGACCCAATTCAGTAGAGTATAAAAGATAGGACACTCATTCCACAGGCATGTGGATGCAGATGAATGGGTAGAGCCGAAGAGGGGTACAGGGAGTCCGAGGAGCTTCTGTTGGAGGCGAAGTCACAGCTGCTGGGACTGAGGGGTGAAGTGGGAGGGTAGAAACAGGAAACAGTTTGGAGTAGTCTGGTTCCACTGAACTCACATTTCTGTGGACTGGGAGTCCATGGGACATGTGAGCTGGATGTGCAGAGCAGCCCCTCAGGTAGCATGGGGACCCCGCCGAGGGTCGCGGTGGCACTCCGCACACTTTTGCCCTCTTTCTCCATGCTCCACTGCAGCCCAAGGGTGAGGAGTGCAAGCTGGGGAGTTGGATTACAGCACTGTCGGACTTCTGCAGGGCGGGGGTGGCAAAAAGACCAGGGGTGAGAATGCCACGGGGGTTGCTGGCAGGACAGAGATGCATATGCCAGACGGTGCAGAACTTGCAGGATAGAGAAGGACCTCAGGCCAGAAGGAGCCCCACAAACAGGGAGAACATGGACAGTCAAGGGGTGGGAGATCCAACACATCCAGCTGCAGGGATGGTGGAAGCAAGGGAAGGACAGGAGACTGGTCTGCAAGTGCGACCTGAGACTGCAAGGCTTCAGAGGAAAGGCGATTCTGGGTGGTGACAGGTTCTTAAGTGCAGCCTTGGAAATGGGGTGTGAAAGTAAAGCCCATTAGCAACAGTGAGGCCACAGAGCTATAGGTCTGCAGTCCCTTACACAACCCTCTGGAAGCCTCACATGTTTGGGAATTCAGATTCTGGAAAGGCATGCAGTGCGTGTACCATATGAGTCATAAGACTAACTTCATTTCAGCAGCTTCAGTTGTACTACCAAGAGTTGAGGCATCAAGTTTTGTTTCTAAATGAGGGAGAAAAACTAGGAGAGCTTTTTGGATTTCAGAGGTCCTGATGAGAGATGACTGACCTGACCCATACAAGACCTGGAGCCCAGGTGATAGGACGTTGAGGGTCAGAGGAAGTCCATGAGGCTCGTGTCAGGCTCCTCAGGGAGGACTGGGAGACCTGCAGGGTACAGTGGTGAGGCCAGGCAGTGTGTAGGAATGTAGTGTGTATGCAGTTGTCACAGACGTAGAGGGTTCTGGGTGCATGGATCTGATCTGCCTTCCAGGCTATCTGCAAGGAAACAGACTAGATTCAGAGCTAGCATTATAAAATCTACCCTAAACTCGCCTCCCTCCAAAAGCAGGGCATCTGCCAAGTATTGGTGAAGCCTGAGGCTTGGTTGATAAGCTTTCCACTCCCTCCTCCACTACTATATATTGTCCCAAAGGCAAAGGTAACCAGTCCTTGGAGAAATCTAACCTGATTTGCCCAATAGGGTGGAGAAGTGGACCTGAGTGAGCCGAGAGAAGGGCTAGTATCAGCACAAGGGGAGCAATATTGGTAGTATTTGCTACCCAAAGTTGTGACCCAGGGACCAGCAATAGTTACATCACCTGGGGCCTTTAGAAATGTAGAATTGTGGGGCGCCTGGGTGGCTCAGTTGGTTAAGCGACTGCCTTCGGCTCAGGTCATGATCCTGGAGTCCCGGGATCGAGTCCCGCATCAGGCTCCCTGCTCGGCAGGGAGTCTGCTTCTCCCTCTGACCCTCCTCCCTCTCATGCTCTCTGTCTCTCATTCTCTCTCTCTCAAATAAATAAATAAAATCTTAAAAAAAAAAAAAAAGAAATGTAGAATTGTGGACCCCAACCCAGAATGCTGAATCAGACTCTGCATTCAACAAGGTCCACAGATGATTGGGATAACGTGTGTTAAGCCACTAGTGAATGTAACCAGGGAATGTCCTTGGGAGGCGGGCACCGGTCCTTCTAGTGGTTTTTGGGCAGACAAGGAGTTGCCCTTAAAGGGAGTGGACGGAAATGCCTAGATAGGACAGAAGCTATCCTCTCCCAATATTAAATTGTAGTTGTGTGCTTTTGAATATTGGTGATACTTGGTTTCTAGAATAAACAAATCCAAAATGAGTGTAATAATTTTATGAAACCCCTACATAATTGAATTCTGTGTACTATAAAGTTTTGGTGGTGCAGGCCTTTTTTCCTAGTCCTGGGTACCTTACTGGTTCTGCTTAGTACCACAGATGGTATATAAAACCTTATAAAGGTACCAGAAAAGCTACAACAAAAAGAGTATGGGTGTTCTTACAAACTCATTATTAATTCCTTCCCTGCGTTAGAAGTAAAATTATCTCACTTAATAGGACTTCTTTTCTAACTTGCATTGAGCTAAACAAGTCATCTTCACAATCTAAGCACAGAACTTAATCAGAAAGAATAATATGATTGCTGTGAAATTTTGAAAACAGTATTTGCTTTAGCTTAAAGAACTCCTGAAGAGTTTTTTCCATATGCATTTTTTGGTATGTTTTCATTTAACATGCTCATACAAAGTTATTATGTGGGGAAGTAAATTTGCATGACAAGTACTGACCTAGTAAATTGGCCTCATTTAGACCATTTTAGCAGCCAAAACATGAGGAGGAAGACAACTTCTGCCAGAATTCGTGCTTCTCTAGAGAGTCTAGTCAGATGTTACAGCTGATGTGACATGGCCTACCTTGGGCCCACTGCAGCCAGGAACTGCACATATTCAGAGAAACCATTTGCTCAAAGCTAATGGAAACTTTCCTGAAGCAATTCTTTTGGATAGAAATTAATACAATGACCTAAAAGTGGGAGAGAGACAGCCAAAGCAGCTTGCGCAGACAAGTTGATTACAAATTCATTTATTCACTCCTTCGTGAAGACAAAAAGTAAATGAATAGGATGTATGCTTTAAATTTATAATTTATACTTTGCCTCCTTAAAATAATTGGTGGTGGTTTAAATTATTAAAGCCTGTGTAAAACAGTGAATAAAAGACAAAAAAGGAGTTTTTGGTGTTTTATCTGTTTGTTTTTAATTATGGTGCTCTCTCATCAGAAACCTAGAAAAAACTGAGTTGTTACCATTAAGTGTTCAGTTGAGCAGCATAGTTCCTCACACGAGGACCAAAGTAAAACATTTTTCTATAGTTCTCGTGCAGGAAGAGGAAGCCTGAAAGTGCATCTGAAAAAAAAACGGACTTTGCTAGCATTGAATTCCAGCTTCAATCTGAGGACACTGATTAATTGAATGGGCATTTTGTCTTTATTGGAGAGAATATGGGAATGTTCTTCATATAGATGTACGCTCAGCCTCACCCATGTGCGCAGCGCTCATGGTGACTACAGTATGTATATAGTGCTCATAGTTGGATTATTTGATGAGGCTTAGGACTTTACTGTTGACTAAAGATGCTAGATCTGTAAGATGCAGATGGTACCCTGTCACAAATATTTAGCAGCCTGCCTTATGTTCCTGTACACACAGGTCAGCCCCAAGGTACCCTGCGGATAAAGACAAGTGGCTTTTGCCAATAAAGAGTTTTGTATCTAATCAATTATTAGAAAAAATACACTTAATTGGGTTCTAAAGCAATGGAAAACTGTTTCATTCTGACCACTTTTATGAGCAAGCGTAGCAACCACCAACTGGACATAACTTAGTCAACCGTACAATATCACAACCAGGATTCAGGCATGCCTCATCTTACTGTGCCTGGCTTTATTGCCCTTCGCAGATAACTGCGTTTTCTTACGGCTTGTGGCAGTCCTACACTGAACAAGTCTATGGCAGCATTTTTCCAGTAGCATTTGCTCACTTCATGTCTCTGTGTCCCATTTTGGCAATCCTCACAATATTTTGAACTTTTTCATTATTATTAAATTTGTTTGGTGATCTGTGATCAGTGATTACAACTCACTGAAAGCTCAGATGATGGTTAGCATTTTTTAGTAATAATTAAGATATGGACGTTGTGGTTTTTTTTTTTTAGATATAATGCTGTTGCACACTTAATAGGTGACGGTATAGTGTAAAGATAACTTTCATATGCACTAGGAAACCACAAAATTTATTTGACTCACTTTATTGTGGTGGTCTGGAACCAAACCTGCAATATCTCCGAGTTATACCTGTTACTGATCTAGTCAAGATACAGAACATTTATATCACCATAATGATCCTTGTGTGTCCTTTTCTAGCCACACCCACTTCCCTCCGACTCCTCTCCCTTCCTTAACCCCTGGCAACGATTAATCTCCATTCCTATAATATGTCATTTCAAGAATGTGCTATAAATGGAATCACAGTTGGCGATGAAGACCGACTTTGGATTCAAACCTTGATATGTTACTCGTGAAAGTGTGAGATACGGGATAAGCTTCCAGACTTGGGGCGGCAAATCTCAGAGCAGGTCACACTGTAGGAGTATTTCAGGGTTTACAAAGGCACAAAACCAACTTGTACAGCTTGGCAGACACTGGCTGAGCACTTGCCATGTGCTGGGCACCATGCAAGGCACTGAGGATGGAGAGATCAGTAAGGCTGAGAATTCTGGGGGCTCATGGGGCCAGAGCCATACAGGCTCCGTCCCATTTGCCATGGCAGAAAGGAGCTCCAGGCAGTCAGGGTGGATTGGAAGCTGTTATAATTAAACCACTGGGCAGTCTCCTGCTAAAACAAAGGCTTCTCAATTTTTGAGACTTAATGTCCCAGTTGTGGTTTCAAGTTTATTACCTCCTGGAATCAGTGTGAAAGTAAATGACAAAATGACATTCCTAAAATCCAGTCAGAGTTTTACCTGTTCTTTTTCTAGATCAGGCCCAGCAAAGGTTTTCTGTAAAGGGCCAGACAGTAAATAGGTGAGGCGTGGTCTGTCTCTGTCATATATTCTTCTTTGTTTCTTTTTTTCGATCACTAAAAAACAAAAAAATCATTCTCCCCTCACAAGCCAAACAAAACAGGCCACAGGGCAGATTTCATCCATGGGCCACAGTTTGCCAACCCCTGTTTAGATGCCAAAGTTTGATTTTCTGGCAATAATTAACAGTGGCCAGGAAACGTTAGGATTTAAATAACTTGTTTAAGCTCCCATTATCAAAAGGATGTATTTTTAAATGGCGTATAGAGAATAGGTTCAACTGAGGCTTATGTGGCTTCTGCAGCTTTACCCTGCCTGCCCACCCAGGTGATTGCGCAGGTGCTGGAATCCAGGGATTTCTCTGCTGTTGCCTAATGCAGCCTAGAATGGAAGCTCGGTGAGGGCAAGGGTTATGTCGTCAGTGCTACTGCTGAATTCCCAGGACATGGAATGCTGCCTGGGAAGTAGTGGGCACTCAGATATGTTGTGGGTTGGTTTTTCATTTGTCTTGGGAGCATCCACATCTTTTAAAATAGTAGGCTTTCTAGAGCTCTGTCTCACTCTGTCCATATAGAACATTCCGTGGTGTTTATGTGCCGGCCACTGCTCTGAGGGCTTTATGCAATTCCTTATTACAACCCTATGAGGTGTTGTCTCTCCTAGCTTACAGATGGGAGGCCAAGAATGTGCACCTGGTTAGGGAGAGCCAGGATTTGGACTCAGCCATCATGGCTCTGCCCCCAGGCCTCTGAGCACCCCTTGGGTGATGTACGAGGGCTTATTATCCTGTGTCACCTTCAGGCTTCCATCTCCAAACAGATTTGAAAGGATGTCTGGTTTTCTCTTGTGTGATTTTTCAAAGCTACATCATCCTTGGGGCTATCAAAAAGTATTCTAAGACAGACGTAGATTTGTCAAAACTACTAAGTTTGCCCAAAATCATTGAACTGTACACTTAAAATGGGTTTATCTTACTGTACATAAATTATGCCTCAACAAAATTGATTTTTACAAATATTCTCATCAAAAAGTCAAACATGTGGCTGGGTGATGGACACTGGGGAGGTATGTGCTATGGTGAGCGCTGTGAACTGTGTAAGACTGATGAATCACAGACCTGTACCCCTGAAACAAATACTACATTATATGTTAATAATAAAAGAAAGTCAAACATGATTTGGAAAGTTTTAATTAGAGAAGAAATAAAGTAGAGAAAGAAACCTTCACTAATGAGAAAGAGTCCAGCCTCTTGGAGAAAAGCTATAATGGCTGTGTTTTCTGAGCTATTTAAAACATCAAGAAGTTACTTTACTTTGATTTCCATCCCCAGGGAAAGGAAAACCTCTTCAGCGCAAGGTGAAACCACCTAAGAAGCAAGAAGAAAAGGAGAAGAAGGGAAAGGGAAAGCCACAGGAAGATGATCTGAAAGACTCCCTGGCTGATGACGACAGCTCCTCCACCACCACAGAGACCTCCAACCCTGACACAGAGCCTCTCCTCAAGGAGGTATGATGGGCTCCCATAGACAGACAAGAGAAGGAAGTGCCCCCTGCAGCTCGCAAGAGACTCTCTCCTAGATCGGGCTTTTATCTCTTACGTAGGCGCATGCTCTGGGGAGTCCTTCCCCGTGTGCACAGGCATGCCTGAACAGTCACAGCCCCTAGGATGGAGGTCTTCATATCCCCCAGGCAACAACACCGGCAAGCATGTTGGTAAAGTGAAGTAGTTAGAAATTGGAAACACGGCTTGAAACTTAGGGACTCTCTGGAATAGTAACTACTCTGGCTCATGAAATTTATTTCAAATTTTAAGTCTTAAAAGAGGATGAGAAGGACCTAGACCGTTTTCATTATATGGGACTTTTCCTGTCTTATTGCTGCTGGTACAGCGGCCTTCAGTAGCTGCTCACTCCTCCCACAGTTTGGGCAGTGACTGTCCTGGAGGGGAAGGTGGCCCAGGGAAAGACGCCACACATCAGTGGTCACTCAGAACTGGGGACCCAGCTCAGCACACATTACATCAAGAAAGCCGCCTCGCTTCTCAAAGTCCTCCGCTCTCAGGGTAGTCACCAGTGTCAAATAATACTGCAGAATGCCCGCTGCTTAGTGGCAGTAGGTAAATGGAAGGTAAAGTTACCGTTGTGAGCAGGTCTGAGAGTGTGAGTTACAAGTGCTATGCAGAAAAGTGAGGGCATAGTTCTATTTTGGCATTTTTATTTTGAGATAACTGTATTCCAAATTTAATATGATCCTAATATAGCCTTTAATAATCTAGGCCCGAATTTCTTTTTCAGTTCTAATCTAGTGACCTAAGGAACCATTTCTTAAAGATATCTAACAGCATCATCTGCATATGTTAATTTTTTAATGAAATTTACATGTGACTTATTTTTCTTGTCAGCTCCCTTCCCCTTCACGTCCTTCACATTTGGTGGGATGCTCTGTACGCCCTCAGTACAGTGCATAGTACTGGACTTCTATACTGTATTATATCCTTTCTAACAGTTTCCTTCAGAGAAGCAGAATGCCATCTTCGGTTTTGAGTGGAATCCCAGCAGTTTCAATGATATGAATAAGCATTTGGAAAGCATTTTCAGGGCAGGCTTTCTTCACGTTTCCTCACTTCTTTTCCTGCCCTTCTGGCTTTTCTCCTAACGCTTCTCTCCAGCTGACCCCATCTGCCACCATTCTCTGTGCACCCCCTGGCATCATTCTCCCCTCTCCGTTCGCTTCCTCCTGCTCCTTCCATCTCCTTCCCCACCATTTGTTTCTTACAGACACAGCACAGACTCCATGCGGCCTTCATGCCCGCTCTCCTCCCTTCTGATCGGTGTTTAGTCGTCGTCCTCAGTGCTCTTGCATATAGTTTGTGTGCTTTTATTTCTTGGTGACTGATTTGTTTGCCAGTTGTGTGTGTTTTGTTCCTAACTAGATAACAGACTTGACAGGTCACTATCCCATAGATGGCTTTTCCAACCTTCTTCTACCCATTCATTCAAAAAGGAAGGCTTGAGTGGAATACTACACGGCCATTAAAAAGGGATGAACTCTTGCTATTTGTGATAGCATGGATGGAGGAGGTTATGCCAGGTGAAAAAAGTCAGACTGAGAAAGACAAATACCACCTGCTTTCACACATGTGTAGAATCTAAAACACAAAACAAACAAAAAGCAGAATCAGACCCACAAATACAGAGAACAAACTGGTGGTGGCCAGAGGGGAGGTGGGTAGGGGGAATGGGCAAAATGGGTGAAGGGGAGTGAGAGATACAGGCTTCCAGTTGTGCACTGAGTAAGTCCCAGGGATGAAGGGCACAGCATAGGGAATGTAGGCAATGATACCGCAGTAGCGTTGTATGGTGACCAATGGGAGCTACACTTGTGATGAGCACAGCATAACATATAGAGGTGTTGAATCACTATGCTGTACACTTGAACCTTACGTAATATTTGCATCAGCTGTACTCAAAATCTTTTTTAAGGCAACTTAAAATGAAAAAAAAATAGGTACTGAGCACCTGAGTGCCAGACCTTGTGCTTGGGAAACAACAGAGGACAAAAAGACCATCTCCTTGTCCTCAAAGAGCTCATGGTATACAAAGTCCTTGATGAGTCAAGTGTTCGAGAAGTACTCCCTGAATAACTCAGTCTTAAAAGGTGGGCAGGAGTGTGGGTTAGCCCTTTCTCTGGTTATTCACTCCTGACAATTAAATAGATTGACCTGATGTGACCTATTAAAACCCAAGTTGCCTTAATGTCCATAAATAGTGAAGCTGGGTAGCGTCTCATTTACCTAGTGCCAGTAACTCCTCCCATACCCACAGCTGTGCCATTCTGCTGAGCATGTCCTTCCCCTGTCCGTACCCCTGATTAGCCTCAGTGCATCATTGCACATGGTGCTGCTCCAGCCATGTGTGATGAAGAACCAGTGTGTTTTTTCTTTCCAATCTGTCGTATAGGTGGTCCTACCACACATAAGTAGTACACACCCATTCCACATGCAACTCCCCAGCGAGTTCAGTGAGACCTGAACAGATCTATGCCCTGTTTGGGAGACAAGTGCACTGGTCTCATGCCTGGATGCCACAACAGTGTGGACTTACTGTAAACGTGCCTAAGTGCGGCTTCCGTACTTACCCAGTCAGGGACCGGAAGAAACCAGAGTGGACAGACCAGCGACATAGCACAGCTCTAAGGTGCAGCTTAAGTGTGACCTCAGTGCAGGCTTCACACTCAGGCCAGGTAAGACAGTCCTTCTCTGCTCTGGTCAGAGCCCGTGAATAGTTCTCCACCAGGGTACAAGTTCACCTCCAGCCGTCGTATGCATCTGCCTCCTGCTAGACTTCACAGTCCTCGGGGAAAGGGCTGGGGCCCTGTGGGCCTGCACTGCCTAGCACCAAGTGGGTGACCAGTAAGTGTCAGTTGAGTGAGTGAATGAATAACGAAGCCCCTCTCGTTGACGGTGAATGGATAGCATTAAACCCACCGTAACACTTTCACAGTCACAGTGTCGCTCGGGAACCCTTCGTGAACAGGTGTGAGAACACTTACTGCTGCCTGCACTGCTTTCTTGCCCTGGATTTTACCTGTACTTAGGATTAGCAACATTGCCAGAAGGATAGGACTTTATATTGTACTCCAGGCTGACTTTTCTTGTAAAAGAGCAAGGTTTTCTCACCCGGTGCTTAAAAATGAGAAGCTACCAATTTGCTGCGGCCGCTGGCACCACCCACCCCAGGCAGGATGTCAGGATAAATAAAATAACACTCTTTATAACACGGGCTCGCCCAAACGTAAATTACTATAAATCAAAGGCTAAAAAATTGGCAGAACTACAGTAAAGATAGAAAGGAGTTTATTGTTTTTAAACATACAACGTGTTGCATCTGCTACATCCTTGGTTTTGTGTCTCTGCCTTCATCTAGGACTGTATCACTCATTTTTATGAGTCCTTCTCAGCGATTAAGTGTACATTTTTTTACAGGATACAGAAAAGCAAAAGGGAAAACAAGCCATGCCTGAAAAACATGAAAATGAAATGTCTCAAGTGAAGCAAAAAAGCAGAAAACTCTTAAAGAAAGAAATCCCAACAGATGTGAAACCCAGGTAAGAAAAATAAATGTATGCAGAGAAATCAGGTATCCATAAGAAATGACTGGTGCAATCAGGTCATGTTTTTGTGGTGAGTTGGTTACTATGGGATTTCTGCAGCAAAAGCCATGACTGCATTGTGTTCCTCTCGGGTCTTTTCTGATGCCTGGTGTTGACTGGGGACCACATGCTGCTGATGTCAGACATGGAAAAGGCAGAGTTAATGACTTCTTATGAAAATATAGGATGAAATTTTAGGTTGGTAATTTGTTCCCAGGCAGAGAGCCATTCCAGTTCTGTACAAAGGTGACCTTGATGGTTTAACCACAGGTAGGAGCATAACTTTTCTCAAAAAGAGCTCTGACTCTGTTCACTAACCTAGAGCTGCAATTGGGTTCTAGACTTTTGTGCCATAAAACTTGAAAAAATTTATTCTTACCTGAAAAATGCACAGGGCAGAGGCACCTGGGTGGCTCAGTCAGTCAAGTGTCCAATTCTTGGTGTCAAGCGTCCAATTCTTGGTGTCAGCTCAGGTCATGATCTCAGGGTCCTGGGATCAAGCCCGGAGTCGGGCTCTGCGCTCAGCGGGAAGTCTGCTGGAGATTCTTTCCCTCTCTCTCCCTATGCCCCTCCCCTTCTTCCTTTCTCACTCTCTCATTAAAAAAAAAAAACAAACTCAGGGCAGATATCCTCTATCAACAAGAATTAACTAGGAAATAACTCCATTCCAGTCACCATGGAACAGGATTCTGGTGGGCCCCACAGGGAAGGCTTGCTGCAGAATGTTTCCTCAAGTAAATGAAGGAGTTGAACTGTTAGGTCATTAACTAAGGTTACTTTCATTAAACCTTAGATCTACCAAATAAGCTAATTTTAGTTTTAGCATTGTCCATGCCCTTCATAGTTGATCATATAAAATGGCCATCAGCATGTAAGCTGGTATTTACCTTCTTGTGTGATAAGTGCACATTGACCTAGGAAGTTGAAGGAATTGGGTATAAATTACTAAAGGAAAGCATTGTTATCATTCGAATTGGCCTTACATTTTTGGAAGATCAGTTTTACTCTGATTCTGGGACTAATACGTGAGCTTTCCAGAAACACCAATAAACTGGAGTCTTTCCCTAGACGGCTTAACTCAGGCACAGGCAGTGTCTTCCATAGAACCAACAGCTTCTGAGAAATTAGGTGTTAACTATAGTGAAATGAAACCTCGTCCCTGAATTTATGAAATAATACAGCATATGGCAGTCATTAATTACTAATGGAATATTTATACCTAAAATTCACTCTTATGTGCAAATTTTTATTGGATCCAATCCCACAGTTTGCTGCGAACAATCTGACCCAGCTAGAATCAATGTCAAGTGGAGTAATGGTTGATACACTTGGATCTCTCCTGAGAGAAATCAACCTGAGGCACTAATTAGTGCTAACAGCATTCTGGCACCCCAGGACTGGAATAATACTCTAGTGATTAGGGATTATTCTTCTAGGTCTTTTTCAGGCTTAGGTGATTAATCAGATTCTTAAGTAAATGGGGCTAAAAAACACAAATTATGAAAAACCGTAGTTTTCATGGAGATCTTGTGAGAATAGACAATCATGCTGTAATTCTTATCACAAATTTAAAAACCAACCTTCTAAGAATTATCGTAACAAAACTGTTCTGTAGGTGACTTTTGCCAAATCTGCATGATTAGCCTTGATGCCCGAGCTGTCAGACATAATTTTTTAAAACAGATAGTACATGTTAATTCTTACCTTCATCTCTTTTCCACTGACTTCTGTTATATTCCAAATTTTTATGAAATAAACTGACCATTAGCAGAATTACCATAGCAAAACCATTCCACAGAGGACTTTTACCCATTCTGCACTGTGTATTAGCCTCGATGCCTGAGCTCAGAGACATACTATTTCTTATACAAATACTACATGTTCATTTTTACCCTCATCCCTTTTCCTCTTCTACAGTATTCTGATTTTTTTTTATAAAATAAGTTGACCGGGCGCCTGGGTGGCTCAGTTGGTTAAGCGACTGCCTTCGGCTCAGGTCATGATCCTGGAGTCCCAGGATCGAGTCCCGCATCGGGCTCCCTGCTCGGCAGGGAGTCTGCTTCTCCCTCTGACCCTCCTCCCTCTCATGCTCTCTGTCTCTCATTCTCTCTCTCGCAAATAAATAAATAAAATCTTTAAAAAAATAAATAAATAAATAAGTTGACCATTAGCGGATTTGATTTTGAACATTTTATAAAAGATTTCCTTGAATGCCACCAACTGTACGGATTTCGAGTTCTCTGGTTAACAGAAAGCTACAGGAGCCCATTCTCTACTGGCTCTCTGTCAAGGGACAGTTATAAGGATAATCATGTCCTAGTTAAGAGAAAAAATCGTTACCAGCAAGACGGTGTAAGTAGTGTCCTCTCAATTGTCTTTTAAAATTGTCTTTTGTAACTGGCGAAATCCGTATGCAACCTTACTCTTCTGATCTCCTTAATCTAATCTCTTTAAACTCACCAATCTTGTTTTGTGTTTTCCCAAACTCAGTTGGATAAAAGTATTAAAAGAGTCAGAATTCATTAGTACATCACTCAAATATGGAGTTAAACAAAGACTTTTTTGTTTTTGTTTTTGTTTTCACAAGGAGTAGACCATATATTCTTTTTTTTATTTAAATTGTTAATTAACATATAATGTATTATTAGTTTCAGAGGTAGAGTTCAGTGATTCATCAGTCTCATGTAATACCCAGTGCCCTCCTTAATGTCCATCACCCAGTTACCCTATGCCCCCTACCAGCAACCCTCAGTTTGTTTACTAAGAGTCTCTTACGGTTTGTCTCCCTCTCTGATTTTGTTTTGTTTTATTTTTCCCTCTCTTCCCCTGTGATCCTCTGTTTTGTTTCTTAAATTCCATGTATCAGGGAGATCATACAAAGACTGGCTTTTTTAATAACCAGAAACATGACCTCTCTGAATAGAGCCACTCTCTGTCTACACTGAGTTATGACAGTCTGTCACTCAGGTAAAATCACTGCCAGTCCTAACATTAGTGGTACCCAAAACTCCTGTCACCTCAGAAATGCTGTGTGTTACTCTTTGGTTCTACAATCTGAAGGGTATAGATACACTCTTAAAAAGAGATACCACTAATAAGG
This sequence comes from Leptonychotes weddellii, assembly GCF_054177405.1. Classification (NCBI taxonomy): domain Eukaryota; kingdom Metazoa; phylum Chordata; class Mammalia; order Carnivora; family Phocidae; genus Leptonychotes; species Leptonychotes weddellii. Next base: position 53,191,709 of record NC_138378.1, read on the forward strand.
CATATATGTATTATCATCTTCTTTTGAAAGCTTTATGTGATTGGGAATAAATGTCTGTTCCATATATCAGTAAGCCAAAACACTGATATTCTAAGATTAATAAAATCTGTGGGCTTAGTTCACATTTGCTTTATCAAAAATTAGTCTTTAAATATTGTCACTATTATTGGGATGTTATGTTATCTCTGGGCTACAAGACCCAATCCTGAAATGTTGAGGAACCTGTTTTCTTATAAATAGGTGTTGATAAAGCCAGAGCAGTGTCTCAGTCATGGTCTCTGCCTGTGCAGCCACATCCTACCATACTCCCACAAGTTCATTTCAAAAAATCATTTCCTGGGAGTGTGGAGCATAGTGTTGCAATGGCAGAGACCTGGTCAATCCATCTTGGTCAGCTTCGACACCATAGAAGTTGTCCGTTTATTCATCAACACTTTACATGACTTACATGACTTGAATGTAATAATCTAAAATGAGGGGGGAAAAAAGTCTTCATAGAATAATTGTACTCTCTACTACTCTGCTCTAACAGCACACTCAGCTCAGGGCCTTGGGCACCACATTTCACACCCTGGCCTCCAGACCTGAGAGCACTGGAAAGCCCTCATCTTGGCTTCAGCTCTCTGCCTTCCCCCTTCCCCAGACAGGGGCATAGACTGTATTACATGAGCAAAAATAAAGCCTGGCATCTGAACCACCAGATCTGAAAAACCAAAGGTTTTTCCCTTCTAGAAAGAATCATTTAAATTAAGTAGGCTCTTACCTATTTTACTCAGAAGGCTTTAAAAAAGGTTTCTTGATAAAGATCATCCAGCTTAATTTTGGACAGTATGTATCAGCAAAAATAAAATAGTTGTCTGACACCTTTTTTCTTAAAAAACCAACTAATTTTACAGTGGCACAGAGTTATGCTTTGTATAAATAGCCCCCACTCCCTATACTTATAAATGACTTAATAACTGCACACCCACCTCTGCCACCACCCCCAGAGGGCTGGGTGTCTGTTTCACGGGAGCCTTTGTTGTTGTTTTTTCTTAAATAGAGGTTTTTTTTTTTAAGATTTTATTTATTTATTTGACAGAGACACAGCGAGAGAGGGAACACAAGCAGGGGGAGTGGGAGAGGGAGAAGCAAGCTTCCTGCCGAGCAGGGAGCCCGATGCGGGACTCAATCCCGGGACCCTGGGATCATGACCTGAGCCAAGGGCAGATGCTTAACGACTGAGCCACCCAGGCGCCCCTTAAATGGAGTTTTTAAATAACACTGTCAATCAGAAGTAGAAGGACATGGAAGATTTATAAAACTATAGCATTAATACTCTTGCCCGTATACAGTGAATTCTTTCATGTTGGTTTGTTAACCTGCCAAAAATTCTACTTATTTGGGTTAACAGAGCCCTTTGGGTTTTTGGTTAGCTCTTTTACTAATTCTGAATATAATATCTATTTATTATAGAAAATATGTGAAATAGAAACAAAAGAAAAGAAAATGACCTTTAACCAACTACCATATAAATATTTGTAAATAGCCTATGTTAAAATGTGTTTATTTATATCATTAATAATATTTATGTATTATTCTGTCATCTGGAAGGTTTGAACCCTTCTGACCTTTGAGATCTGGTGTGAATTAGTACAGTGGGCTGTCCCTGTCCCAGAACCTAGCAGAAATTGGCTGCCTTCTAGGAGTGAGAAGTTGGAGTAGCAACAGAAGGAAGATGATGTGGTGCATAACAAATAACCTGAAGGATAGGCTCGGGGAGGCCAGAGTGGTGTGTTGGAGACACACCCGTTTTAGAACATCTACGTCAGCCAGTAAACTTTGTCAGATTTTTAATGAAAAGCAAGCTGTCTGCTCAGCCTTGAACCGACAGCTTTCTGGCCATCACCAGGAGAATGGTGGAGATCACTGATGATTTTTGGAAGAATTCTCGCAAGGGGCCACCAGTTTCTGTCAGCTATGTCTCAGCCTTCACCGGAAAATGCCCTTCTTGGACCAAGTTAGCTTAGCTCCTGTCAGAGGCCTTCCCAAGCCTACTACTTGATCTTGGTGGCCATTACAGAAGCAAATTTGTAAAGAATGTCCTTATGGCCCAGATAGTTACGTTGCTCACACTGCCACCTTCTATAGGTCATCTGTCCATTTCTCTGAGAAATTGCTTCTCTCCCAGCAAATTTTAATGTTCTCTTCATCAGGCTGTGGAAACTTAGCCCAGCATGCCTCCCATTTTGCCTTGGACAGGAAGTTCAGAGCTAATTAGTTCTTCTTATACATGTTTATTATGTTAAGCTTACCTCTAAATCTATTAGAACACATATACACTCTAAATAAAAATAATACTTAAATTTTTGCCCAGGGTTAACCTTGAGTTTAAGAATAAAGAAGAAGATTCATCTCATCCTACTCACCCTAGAGCTTAGGCAAATCACTCAGTCCTGCTGCCCTGCAGTGGGCTAGTGGATTTTCAAAAGCAACCCAGGAACTTAGCCCTGGTTCATTTCATGTTTTCTATGAGACAAATGTGCAGACCCTTGGACATTTTAAGTCTGAGACCTTTCAGAATCTCCACATTCAAGAATCCCACTAGTAGTCCAGACGCTGGAAAAGACTCATTCACAAGCAAAATGACTGCATTCAGCAGCCCCCAAAGCAGCATGTTTGTGCTAAAGGCTTTATACATACTCTGTGAGGTAGGTGCTCTAACCCATTCCATAGTATCCAGTAATGGACCTCAGTTCGTTGTCAGCACTCAGAATAGCAAAGCATAAATCTGCAAGTGCTGAGTGTCTCCTGAACAGTCTTGGAAACATTTGGAAAGCAGTCAGTGTTGTTAGGACCATGACTACATAGTGTCTGAGGAAGCCAGATTAGAAAAACATATGCAGTGGAGATTATAGCATGATCAGTGACTTCTACTCTCTGCTCCAAAACAAAGGCATAAATTTGAATTTTCCATCCATGATTGTCTTTCAGTTCTTTAGAGCTCCCTTATACCCCCCCATTGGAAAGTAAACAACGCAGAAATCTCCCAACCAAGATTCCTCTTCCAACTGCATTGACAAGTGGATCCAAAACACGAAATTCCCAGAAAACAAAAGGTATTTTCATTTCACCATATGGATATTTTCATGATTCATTGTATTAGTAATTATTGAGAGTTACCAGTAATTGATTAGTAGTTATCAGTCCTATAAAAGGCTGCAGTGGTGTTCTCATCCTCATTAGAAGGTTCATTGAAACAGACCTGAAAGAAAGGAATTATCCTCCATTAATGATTTTTTTTTCCTGATTTTTGTGCAGGTACAAATAAGTTAGTGGAAAACAGGCCACCTGCCCTAGCAAAATTCCTCCCAAATAGTCAAGAACTAGGCAACACCAGTAGCTCAGAAGGTGAAAAAGACTCTCCACCACCAGAATGGGATTCCGTGCCAGTTCACAAACCCGGCAGCTGTAAGTATGGGAATTTAGAAACTGTGGTGCCCCACTCTGGGCAGGAAGACTCCACGAGGCATATTGCTTTAAAAGCCGTCCTGGCATCTGTGGTCTGCTGGAGCCCACTTGTACCAGCCAGCCAAAGCCCATTGTTCAATAGTCTGCCTTTGGTGAAAGTGTCCATAGCTCGTTTGGCCCGTGGGGGGAGTGTTTACACCAGAGAAACCAGTAGACAGTTCACATGAGGACTCTTCTTCCAGAGCTGGTAGACCACACCACTTCCCAGTGTACAAAATGGGAATATCTGTCCGGAGCGGTGAATCATCCGAAGAAATACTTCTTTATGAAATCATTAATTCAGCCATTTTTTAGCTGACTAGTTCCCCATGCATTTACAGTGTAATAGTCATTTTTGTAAAAATTCAATCTTCCTTCAATTTGACCCACATCTTTTACATAAACAACCTGCATGAAGGTTTCATTATTTTACTCACTAGCTTCTTTACCTTGTTTGTCAGACTTGGCCCTACAGTAAATCATGACAGTAGCACAGGCTATAAAATAAGATCGAGGTCCTCGCCATAGATACTCAGGACCCAAAATAGAAGGCAACGGAGACAAGCCAAGGAGGGGCCCAATTATAGGGATTTGGGGTCGAGAGAGGACCAGCTCGAGGACTGATTCATCTACGGTGTTAGAGCGAACTCACACTTAGACAGTTTGTGCCAAAGGGAAAATCACAGTTGAACAAAAGATTGTTTGGGGCAAAGCGGGATTTAACTGAGGAGTGGGTGACTGAAGCCCTCAGTAAGGTGAATGAGGAAGAGAACTTGGGAATCCAGGTGCAGTGTACATAAAGCATGGCGCCTTTTACATTTTCACTGGAAAAAGATGCTTTCTTTGTTAAAACCTGTAGGCCCCCTATTTGCCATGAGACCTTCTGGCCCTTTTTAATACTATATTTTGCCTGGGATGAGATACAAACCTAAATCCCTGGTCATTCAAGATATCTTGAATGAATCTCTCAGTAGTCCTGATTTTTGTTCCTTAGGCTGAATGCTTTTTGTTCCTTAGATTCCCCTCTCAGGTTTCAGCTGGATACAGGTCCTTGGCTTCTTTGTGATTTGGGCCGTTGTATATTAAACAAACATCACCTCCGCCACAGAGGGAGGTTTTCAGCTTTGGGAGACAGGGTTCCCAGGGAGCCAGTTTCATAGGGTTGTCTGCAGCCCAGTAAAGTCAGCATAAGCTCTGCTGCTGTGAGTAACAACACGTGGTACAGGAAAGAGGGGACATAAACTGGACACAGCCTTCAGGGCCAGATAGCTGGCTGTGACAGCGTTACCACAAAGTGGCACCTGAGGAACGTGCTGGCATCACTCCTTTGGGATGGAGGAGAAAAAGACCAGATCCAACCCCATGTGAGTTTGGCTCCACACCTCAGGAGGGGAGGAATGTGAGAAATGCCAGGCAAATGGTCTGGAGAAGAAAATGTTTGGAAAGCAGAATGCTGCAGGCTCTGTTTCCTCCGCAGGCCCATCCAAGAAGGCCAGCCGATGTCTCCAAGAGCTCAGTGCCTCAGGGCAGAGCTCCCTGTCATACAACTAGATGGCTTTGCCACTGGGAAAAGTGTGTACTCGCTCCAAGGCCCACATCTGCGTAATTATTTTGTGCTTTTCCAGCCAAGGAATATCTTACCCTGATCCCACATCCTGTAACCTCTCTGCTCTCTCCACCCGCCTTACTAGAAAGTTCTACAGGGCTCCACTAAATACACAAAATTGCTACATGAAACCATTAAGAATCAGTCTAATACACTTCCTCTACCCCTGCTTTCTTATCTTTTCTCCCTTCTCCACCCTTTGCTGATAATTGATCTGGCTGAGACCTCTAGCCTCCAAACCCTCTGTTAGCAGTGCTTCACTTCCTAGGCTTCCCACTGGGCTAAAGCATCTTTCACTCAGGGCTTTGCGAGCCCGCTCCTCGCTGGGAACCCATGTGGAGAGATTGCTCTACCCCCAGGCAGCACCCCTTATAGCATGGTGCCCTGTGCGCATAGGAAATGCTGAGAAAATTGTCTTGGAATAATGTCATGACTTTAAAAGACAACAAATCCAAGGGGTTATTGAAAGGCAAATAGAAAAGTTCTCTAATTACACATGCCCTATGCTATTCTTGGTCACCTCCTGCCTTCCCCCCCATCTTCTCTTCTTACTTCAAGCATTAGTCCATAAGGTCTTTTTCTGACTTTTCTTGACTTCCCGTGTTGCATTCCAACATTAACTAAGTGCTTCTGCAGCTACTGGGCCCAGTGAAACCCATCCCACTAAAGGAGAGCCACCAAGGGATGCAGCGCATGCTCCCCCAGGATAAGCACCTGGGCGAGCAAGCACCACAAGGCAGAGTGTGGCCGCCCCACTGTGGACAGCTCCCAGCTCACTTCTTGGGAGTGGGGGGAGAGTCAGAGAAGGTGTCATACAAGGGGTGGCTAGGGAAGGATCAGGACAGTTGTACAAATAATGGCCCTACCATGTAGAGGTGATATCAGACACACTGTGCTGTAGGGGCTTCCGAGGCAGGCCAAAAGGTGGAGAGCTTGGAGATGGTCCCTGAACATGGGCATCGCGTCAGCAGACTACGGAGCATCTAAGAAAGGGATTAGCCACATGCTCAAGGGTGAGAGCTGGTGGAGCGGAGACAAGGACGGGGAATAAGGGGCCAGCACCACTGAGGAATGTCAGAATCCTGGGATAGGTGCAAAGTGGCACTGGAGATGGGGAATGAACGGCTAGCTTGGGCTTCGAGAAGAAGGGGGCTTAGCACGGCAGTGCCGTCCGTATCTGCTGCCTTGACACAGCCAAGGAACATGCAGCTTCATCCAGCCCCAGAGCCCTGGGGGCTTGAGGAGAACCACGGGGGTGGGAGAGAGAGAAGTGGAACCACTGTGTTGAGCAGGCTTCAGTTCTTTCTGGAAGTGAGATGAAACAGACACAGAAAATGGGAGTAGAGCAGGCTGTCCTCGCTGTAGACAGGGCGTGCATGGGGCAGGAGGGGCCGTCAGGCAGGGATGAGGTGGGAATGCGCTAAGGTGGAAGGGCTGTGTTGGGCAGGAATGGGAAAGGAGGATGACAAGACCGAGCACTTGGGCCAGGATAACTGTGGGTAGGTGCCCAACCTCACACCCCGGGAGCCCGTGGAGACTGAGCTTGCAGAGGCCAGAGCCCCTTCCTTACACCTCTTTGTACCGCAGTGGCTGGGGCAGGATACCACCTCGCCAGTGGATGCGCCAGATGATGCCGTTTTCTGAAAGAAGTTATGTGTGTTTCCTCTTAGTGCAGGATAAATATTCCACAAGTTTTTTCTGTTATAAATTTTTCAAACAGCTGTGTACACATTATCCTGAAGGGCAGCAGGACTCTTGTAGGAGCTCGTATCCTTGTGAAGCGGAGTGGGGTGGCAGCTCCCCAGGTGTGCCCGCGGAGTGCAGGGCAGGGTCAAGCGATAGGTCTCAGGATGGTTCCGCCTGCCGCCCTGCACCTGCTGCAGGTGTGAGCCTGGGTGGAAGTACCGGGACTCTTTCCCATCCCAAACACTGATTTTCCCTGCCGTCCCTGAAGGACGAGGAAGAGCCGCCTTCCCGGCGTGAGGTGGGAGAACCTGCCCAGGAGGGTGCAGCAGAGCACCAAGGAGAGAGGAGTCATGCCAGTGAGTCGGAAAGCCTCAAGCTGCAGAGACACAGGACTTCCTTTTTTCCTTTCAAACCTTTAAACAACACATGTAAAAACTTTCTTACAGAAGCCCTTGAGTTCTGCATTCTATCAGAACATCAAAAGTAATTTCAAGAGTAAAAAAACACTACATTAATGAGACCTTTTATTTTTCATTTCCAGCTACCGACAGCCTTTATAAACTTTCTCTGCAAACCCTCAACGCAGACATTTTCTTAAAACAACGCCAGACCTCACCGACGCCTGCCTCTCCGTCCCCCCCCGCTGCACCTTGCCCGTTCTCGACCCGGGGCAGCTACAGCAGCGTCGTCAACAGCTCCAGCAGGTGGGTCCCTGGCCGCCCCCCACTCTTCAGATAACTAAGTTCTGTAGATGCTTGCGCCCTTCGAGTGCAGACGCTCGGTGGCCACAGCCTGCTGTCCTGTCCCACCTCTCCTGTCTGTCCTTTACAAGCTTCTGCCCTGTCCCGGGGTCGCTGCCCCCACGTCGGGCCCAGCAGTAAGCATCCTAAGTATTACATGAAGATCTACAGCTGCCCTGGGTGTTGAGGAAGCGGCTTTACAGGACGTTTATTTTGACCTCACGGCAGCGGAGCTGAGCGGTTACAAGGGCAGGCTCTGGCCCGCGGCCGGCTGCCGGGAGGTGCTGCAGGACGTGCTGTGCGCAGAGGCGGCGGCCTCCCGACGGGCAGGCGGGACGCCCTGACGGCGCTCCTGCCTGGAGGCCCGGAGCCCCGCCGTGTTCGGCTTAGTGTAACAGGAACCCCGGTGAGAGCGAGGAGCCCAGACCCAGTTCTTGGCGTGTGCCAGCATGCCGTCAGCACCGCACGCCCTCCCTGGCAAGCCCGCCTCAGTGCTGTCACCACCCAGCCTGAACCTGCAGCCGACCTGCCTGGTTTTTCTCTCCTGCCAAAGAGCCAGGGGGCAAGGGGCCCCGCCTGGGGCCCTTGCCGAACCGGGCCCCTTACCAGGTCCTGACAGGGGCTGGAGACTGGAACCCTGCCGCATAGTATTGCCCAGCAGTGAGCCCTTGTTCTCCTCCTTGGCCCACGACCCGGTGGCTCCCTATCTAGTGTTCTTTAAAATGGGATTGCAGCCTTTCCACCCCTAAATGCTCATCCCTGCCCTGGTCTCTTTCCTAGGGACCTTCTGTTTTCACACCTTTCCCTGAAGTCCCTTATGTCCCATCGGACAGCAGTCTTAGGTCTGGGAGCATTTTACGTGAGGCCAGGCCGTGCTCTGGGGGCTGCCCTGGACTATTTCCAGGTCCCTGTCGAAACCTGGGCCCAGCCTCAGTGAGGGCACTGCATGGGCTCAGTCCCGGGGCAGCCACACCGCCCAAGGCAAGTGCCCCCAATGGGCCTCCACCCTGGACTAATGAGGAATGACCCCTCTCTTTGCTTCTTCCTTCAAGTGACCCTAAAACCAAGCAGCCAAATGGAAGCAAACACAAATTGACAAAAGCAGCCTCACTCCCTGGCAGGAACGGCAACCCCACTTTTGCTGCAGTCACCGCCGGGTACGACAAGAGTCCAGGTGAGTGGCTTGGTGTCCTGCCTGTCACACATGGGCTTCGGGCACGGTGGAATTGCCTTTGATTGATTCAGAGTCCATTGTTACAGGCGGGAATGGCTTTGCTAAAGTTTCTTCAAACAAAACAGATTTTTCCAGCAGCCTTGGCATTTCACACACTCCTGTCGACAGCGATGGCTCAGACAGGTACAGTAGACCATTCTTAATCAAAAGAAAGATAAAAGTCAAGGTTAGCTTCTTCTGTCCATACGTGTGTTCCCCCGAGATTCGAAGTAGGCCATCACAGCAGTCAGGCACCTCTAGGAGCTCTCGTCTGTTGGGTGGAAGCAGAAAGCCCGGTTGCTGTGCTTCTCCTGGTGACTGCCCCCACCCCCCGACAGCGGGGCAGGTGTGTGTTCATCCGTCTTCCCTGTCGCGGTCTGTCATACGAAACGATGTGAGCTGATAGAGATAGGAGAAGGAAACTGGAGTTCGTACTAGACAGTGTGTAGTAAATTACTGGAGATGCCACTCTCCTGACCCAGAGCAACCCCCCGGTCACCATGACCTGCACCGATTGCCTTGGTTCATTTTCCCAGATAAATAACAGTAAAGACTGTCGGTACAGCCCCAGTTTTACCTACCTCGTACTAAAAGGGAGGAGTCCTAGATCTGAAATTTTTTAAATAAATCTGCCATTACCAAAAAAGCAAACATAAGGGAAAAAAAACACCTGTTCTCTCTGCAGAACACTTGCTTTGAACCAGGCTCACAGCTTCCGGTAGCCTAGGAGCTCAGAACCTCTCTGTGCCTGAATCCTTTGTGGCGTAGAAGCCTTTGCCTTTCATATCTGAGTGCCCCCAGGTGAAGCAGCGCCCGCTGTGTCTGAAGCCGTGTGTAACAGGCCTGTTCCCACTAACCATTATACATCTCTGTGTTGCGTTTTCCTCCTGTAACATCCAGCTCGGGTTTGTGGAGTCCCGCCAGCAACCCCAGCAGCCCTGACTTCACACCCCTCAATTCGTTCTCGGCCTTTGGAAATTCTTTTAACCTAACTGGTGGTGAGTGTTTAACACTAGATCTGTAACTAATAAGCCTGTGGACAGAGAAGAAAGGAAGATGAGGTCTAGTTTTATGTGTGGAGAAACACACTGAACTAGGAAAGCCTGTCATTTTTTTTTTTTAAGATTTATTTGAGAGAGAGTAAGTGAGAGAGCAAGCCAGCACAAGTGGTGGGGGCAGAGGAGGAAGCAGACTCCCCACTAAGCACAGAGCCCGATGTGGGGCTCGATCCCGGGACCCCGAGATCACGACCTGAGCCAAAGACAGATGCTCAACCGACTGAGTCACCCAGGCACCCCAAGCCTGTCATTTAGTAGGCATTTCTAAGAGGTGTGTTTCTTCGTGTAGAAGATATGCGGGCTGACTTGAGGGCAGCAGGGCTCTCCCAGATAGATGCTCGGGAGCCCGGGCCTACTCAGCCCCTGGGACAGCGGCCCACAAAGAGGGAGGCCCCGCAAGAAGCTTGCAAAAGGCTCTCCTCTTCTGCCCCCTCCCCCAACCAGCCCAAAGGTCTGGTGGAGCCAGCTCAGTGCCCTGAGTGCCCATCAGTTTGTGTTCCCCAGCATTTATTTAAGAACTTCGAGAAAGGATTGTGTGTCTGAAAGATGACTCCTGGCCATGCTGGGCTCCTTACTTGGTGTCCAGAAGTAGAGGCAGCAATGTGAGCTTTGCATCAGTGGCGGTCATGTTAGTGATGGGATGTTTGCACTTGATGTCATCCAGTGATGGGTGCGGGGAAAGAGCTCAGATCGTGGGCCATGTGCATGAGTTCTGGGGATTGCCCCCTGTGCCCTGTTCTCCCCAGGGTATGGTGGGAGCTGGCAGAACAGGTGGGGGGCTCTGAGTGAGCAGGTGGGGGGACATGTGCCTCTGAGTGAATGCTCCATCTTATCCTAGGTGAGTGAGCGTGGCACAATAATACAGACTTGACTTCCTCCTTATTTGCAGAAGTTTTCAGCAGACTCGGGTTATCTCGGTCATGCAATCAAGCCTCCCAGAGAGGCTGGAACGAGTTTAGTAGTGGCCCTTCATACCTTTGGGACTCTCCAGCAACGGATCCCAGCCCTTCCTGGCCAGCCAGTTCCAGTTCCCCGACCCACACGGCCACAGTGAGTATTGGGGGCTTGGCCTCACCTGCTCCCTCATCATTACTGCTCTTACTGTCACTGTTACTCATGCGGCACTGACGCCCTTATAAAAGGAAGGGACAGGTTAGTTCTTCTACGGCCTCCATTGCTGTGTCTTCATATTCTGCCAGAGTGACCCATCCATAGTCTTCAGCGATTAGTCAGGAAATTATAGGAAGCACAAGTGAGCACCTGTGGGGTAGGTCTCCGAGTTGAGCAAAGTCAGTCCAGCCTCTTCCCAAGCCGTAAATCAGCCTGCAGGTGTGGCTGAGGGCCAGACAGTGGCAGGGGGTGGCTGTAGCCCCGCGGGCCCCCAGGAGCAGGCTGCTGGAAAGTTGCATTGATTTTGCTTCTGGGGGGCACCTCTGTCTTTAGCTTGAGCTTTTCCAGTGTACAGTTGCTGGTTTTTCAGCTGAATGTTTCTGTCAAGAACATGCTCCAAAAAAGTATTCTTACCAAGATAATTACTGGTTTCAGCTTTCACAAAAGTATGACAGAAAAATATCCCACTGTGACTCCTTCTTCATTCTCAGAAAAACTAGACAAGCAGGGTTGAAAGTAGATATTTTACCTTCCTAGATTTCAGAGCTTGTCTTTACTTGTAAATCATTCTGGCTTCAGTTTTAAAGAATGGTTAAGATGCTTTTAAAACAAACAGGCGTCAGCAGCTATTTTGGGCTTCGCAGGCCATCCTGCTTCTGTGCATCTGGTCACCTGTGCCCCCTCCACCAGCAGGTGCAGCCGTGTTCCAGCAGACCTTTCACTTCAGAAACAGGGCTGGGGGTGGCCCGCTGACTGTAGTTTGCCAGCCCTTCTTTAAAATAGCAGACCCATCTGCTCAGACTCTGAGATGGCTATATGTATGAAACATTTGTTTCAAAATAAAGAAGGTGAAAGAAGCTATGGCCCAGCCCCGATTTTTAGCATAAGCTTCACCAATGTACCACCTGCGTGCCTGTCAGTCCTGATGCTCCATGCTGCGTGTTTTCTGTCTTGTCAGTCGATCCTTGGCAACACCAGCGGCCTGTGGTCCACCACTCCATTCAGCAACTCGATCTGGTCCAGCAACCTGAACAGTACCCTGCCCTTCACCACTCCAGCCAATACGCTGCCAAGCATTGGCCTCATGGGCACTGAAAACTCCTCTGCTCCTCATGCTCCCTCCACCTCCAGCCCAGCCGATGACTTGGGGCAGACGTACAACCCGTGGCGGATATGGAGCCCCACAATCGGAAGAAGAAGCTCTGACCCTTGGTCTAACTCACACTTCCCTCATGAGAATTGAAATTAGGCGACAACAACAAAAACTGGGGGCCCCTCGTCTAGACCATAATATGCCAGTTTGTGAGACATCTTCTTAAGGCTGTTACTGCTGTGGCTTCCCACTGCCCACCCTCCTCGTCTTTGCAAAACAGACTCAAGCAGGGCAGGCTTGTACCACTCGCTTCTTTCAGATCTTTCTTGCAATTATGATAATATGAGATTTGCTGTTGTGCTTTTAGGGAAAAAAGTCTGGACTCAGCCACAAACTCTAATAAGACCTGTACATCTGAAAACCTTAACTGCTATCAAGTTTCCACCACCTGTCTTCTTCCATCCTTTATTTATCTGTATGAACACAAATTTGACATTTACAGCTAAGGAAATAATTTGAGTTGATTCAGAAGTCCTGGCATGTGACAATTTTATTAAATTACCAAGTTTGGTTTTTAATAATTTCACAATATTATGCACCAAGATCTAATTTTAAAAATGTATGAGGACTTTGTGCTGAAAAATAGAGTATTTTTTTAAAATAAGGCTGTCTTGGTTTAAAAGCAGATTACAGAAATGTAAGTCAACTTTAAGAACAGTGAATGAATGTAAAAACATTCGGTTGAGACCATATGCATTTTCTGTGCTGTTTGTACTTGAGGTATGTACCATTTGTATACCTGAATTTATTTTAAAGATAAACTGAAATGCACATAGCCAGGTCTTGGGATACAAGATTGAATGTGTATTTCTTAAAAATACAACTTTGTGTTGTACTTTGAAATAAATGATGCTTTTTTCAAAAGCCTTGAATTGCTGTGTGTCTCTTCTTTACAGCAAGATGAATTTATTTGGATTCTCTCACCCCGAAGTAGACCATTTGGTCATCGCCTTATTCTGTGCAGTTTGATTTATCGTGGCTGGAACCCTCTGTGGTCTAATTAAATTCCGTGTCTTTCCATGGTGGTCACTGAAGGTCCTTGAGAGAAAATAATTGACACATCTAAAATTTATTCTTCCTTTTAAATAGAAGCATGTTGACCCTTTTCCAATGTTAAAATTCCCACAAATCCTCCAAATGGTACGTGTAGAAACAACACATCCCAGGCAAGCTGCATATGCCGCAGCGCGTCAGCCTCGTTTACTCTTTCACACGGTCTTGCCTGCTCCAGCTGCTTCTCTCACCCGCTTATTTCCAGTCTGTTTTAAAGCTCAGCCTTGCTGGGTAACAAGGAGATGCTCAACACAAACTTTCTGTTTGAGGTCAGTTACATCAGGAAGAAATCCAACCATCCCCGAGGTCAGAGTGGTTTCGGGGAAACGTACAAGATGAATTTGAGTCCGACCTCTTCTCCGTGTTACACTAAGGCTCAGGGGAACCAGCCACATCGCTTTTCCAACCTGTGATTTGTCCCAGATTTCTGTACAATCCGAGCCCTGGTGCTCTGGGTCCTCGGCAGATGTGGCCCTCGTACAGTCTCACTAGTGGGAGCGCCTGTGTGCACTTGCAAAACGGGGACACATTTAAGGCTGGAGATTCTCTTTCTCCACCAAAGCAAATAAGGTGTTACAGAGCAATGAAAACAGGTGAGCTTCAGATTAACCCCCTGGTTCCAAACTTCACCTCAGTAAAGGTATCTCATTAGGGCTCCTGAATTTCTTCCTAAGAATCACCTGACACTCCCAAAAGCCTATCTCTTTTAAGTTCTAATTTCACCGCATGCTGCTCTCAGCCCCAGGCCTGAGAAACACCATTCACATGAAATGAGGAAAAAAATAACAAGACCTTCTGCTGTTACTTTGTTACTTCCAAATAACTCTCCCAGGAGGTGTTTGCCTGGCAACATGCCCACCTAACCTGAACTCTTGACAGGATTCAATCTAACTGTTTTAAGTAAAAGCTGGGGATGCCTGGGTGGCTCAGTCAGTTAAGCATCTGCCTTGGGCTCAGGTCACAATCCCAGGGTCCTGGGATCGAGCCCCTCATTGGGCTCCTTGCTCAGCAGGGAGTCTGCTTCCCCCCCTACCTGCCACTCCCCCTGCTCCTTCTCTCTCTCATCCTAATAAATAAATAAAAATCTTTAAAAAATAAAGTAAAAGCTCTGGGGCATCTGGATGGCTCAGTCATCCATGAGAAGTCAGCTTGGGATTCTCTTCCTCTCCTTCTGACCCTCCCCCTGCTCATGCTTGCTCACTCCCTCTCTCTCTCAAAATAATAAATCTTAAAAAAAAATAAAATATAGGGGCGCCTGGGTGGTTCAGTCATTAAGTGTCTGCCTTCAGTTCAGGTCATGATCCCGGGGTCCTGGGATTGAGCCCCGCATCGGGCTCCCTGCTCTGCGGGAAGCCTGCTTCTCCCTCTCACACTCCCCCTGCTTGTGTTCCCTCTCTCGCTATGTATCTGTCAAATAAAATCTTCAAATATATATAAAAATGGACTAAATGCTCCAATCAAAAGACATAGGGTATCAGAATGGATAGAAAAACGAGACCCATCAATGTGCTGCTTGTAAGAGACTCATTTTAGACACAAAGACACCTCCAGATTGAAAGGGGGGTGTGGAGAACCATTTATCATGCTAATGGACATCAAAAGGAAGCTGGGGTAGCAGTCCTTATATCAAACTGGTAGTAAGGGATGAAGAGGGACACTATATCATAATAAAAGGGTCTATCCAATAAGATCTAACAACTCTATTTATGCCCCTAACACAGGAGCAGCCAAATATATAAACCAATTAATAACAAAATTAAACACATTGATAATAATAAAATAATAGTAAGGGACTTTAACACCCCACTCACAGCAATGGACATATCATCTAAGCAGAAGACCAACAAGGAAACAAGGGTTTTAAATGACACACTGGATCAGATGGAATGCACAGATATATTCGGAGCATTTCATCTTAACAGAACACACATTCTTCTCAAGTGCACATGTAACATTCTCCAGAATAGATCACATACCAGGTCACAAATCAGGTCTCAACCAGTAAAAAAAAAAAAAAAAATTGATACTATTCCGTGCATATTTTCAGACCACAATGCTTTAAAACTTGAAGTCAACTAAAGAAAAAATTTGGAAGTAACACAAATACATGGAATTTAAAGAGCGTCCTACTAAAGAATGAATGGGTCAACCAGGAAATTAAAGAGGAATTTTAAAAATACATGGAAGCAAATGAAAATGAAAACAAGACAATTCAGAACCTTTGGGATGCAGCAAAGGCCATCCTAAGAGGGAAGTATATAGCAATACAGGCCTTTCTTGAGAAACAACAAAAGTCTCAAATACACAACCTAACCCTACACCTAAAGGAGCTGAAAAAAGAACAGCAAACAAAGCCTATAAATCAATGATACAGAAATCAAAGGAACGGTAGGACAGAAAAACAAAACTAGGAGCTGCTTTCTTTGGGGGCTTGGGTTTTTTTTGTTTGTTTGTTTTTTTAAAGATTTTATTTACTTATTTGAGAGAGAGTGAGAGAGAGCACAAGCAGGGGGAGTGGCAGGCAGAGAGAGAAGCAGACTCCCTGCTGAGCAGGGAACCCAAGATTCAGGGCTCAATCCCAGGACTCTCGTAAGTAATCTGAGCCAAAGGCAGATGCTTAACTGACTGAGACACCCAGGTGCCCCAGGAGCTGGTTCTTTGAAAGAATAAGAACGATAAGCCCCTAGTCAGACTTATCAAAAAGAAAAGAGAACCCAAATAAAATCATGAATGAAAGAGAAGAGATCACAACCAACACTGAAGAAATACGAAGAATTAGAATATTATAGGCAATTATATGCCAACAAATTAGGCAATCTGGAAGAAATGGATGCATTCCTAGAAACATATAAACTACCAAAACTGAAACAGGAAGAAATAGACAACCTGAATGGACCCATAATCTGCAAAGAAATTGAATCAGTAATCAAAAATCTCCCAACAAGCAAGAGTCCAGGTCCAGATTGCCTCCCAGCAGAATTCTACCAAACATTTAAAGAAGAATGAATACCTATTTTTCTGAAACTGTTTCAAGAAACAGAAATGGAAGGAAAACTTCCAAACTCATTCTATGAGGCCAGCATTACCTTGATCCCAAAACCAGACAAAGCCTCCACCAAAAAGAATTACAACCAATATCCCTGATGAAAAAGGATGCAAAAATTCTTACCAAGATCCTAGCCAATAGGATCCAACAGGACATTAAAAGGATTACTCACGGGGCACCTCGGTGGCTCAGTCGGTTAAGCATCTGCCTTCAGCTCAGGTCATGCTCCTGGAGTCCTTGGATGGAACCCCATGTTGGGCTCCCTGCTCAGCGGGGAGTCTGCTTCTCCCTGTGCCTCTCCCCCCTGGCTTGTACACTCTCTCTCTCTCTCAAATAAATAAAACCTTTAAAAAAGTTAAAAAATAAAAGGATTATTCACCATGACCAGCTGGGATATATTCCCAGTGGTTCAAGAGTGGTTCAACATCCATAAATCAACTAATGTGATACACCACATTAATAAAAGAAAGGACAAGAACCATATGATCCTCTCAATAGATGCAGAAAAAGCATTTGACAAAATACAGCATCCTTTCTTGATAAAAACTCTCCACCATGTAGGGATAGAGGGAACATACCTCAATATCATAAAAGCCATATACGAAAAACCCACAGCAAATATCATCCTCAACGGGAAAGAACTGAGAGCTTTTCCCCTAAGGTCAGGAACATGACAAGGATGTCCTCTGTCAGCACCATTGTTCAACATAGTACTGGAAGTCCTAGCCTCAGCAATCAGACAACAAAAAGAAAGAAAATGCATCTAAATAGGCTAAGAAGTCAAACTTTCACACTTCACAGACCACATAATACTATATGTAGAAAACCCAAAAGACTCCACCAAAAAATTGCTAGAACTGATACAGGAGTTCAGCAAAGTGTCAGGATATAAAATCAGTGCACAGAAGTCAGTTGCATTTCTATACACTAACAATGAGGCAAAAGAAAGAGAAATCAAGGAATCCATCCCATTTACAATTGCACCAAAAACCGTAAGATACCTAGGAATAAACCTAAGAGATAAAGGATCTATACTCTGAAAACCGTAGAAGACCTATGAAAGAAATTGAGGAAGACACAGGAAATGAGAAAACTATGCGTCATGGATTGGAAGAAAAAATATTGTTAAAATGTCTATGCTACCCAAAGCAATCTACAGATCCAGTGAAATCCCTATCAAAATACCACCAACTTTTTTAACAGAGCTGGAACAAACAATCCCAAAATTTGTATGAAACCAGAAAAGACCCTGAATAGCCAAAGGAATCTTGAAAAAAGAAAACCAAAGCTGGTGGCATCACAGTTCTGGACTTCAAGCTCTATTACAAAGCTGTAATCAGCAAAACAGTAGGCTACTGGCACAAAAACAGACATATAGACCAATGGAACAGAATAGAGAGCCCAGAAATGGACCCTCAACTCTATGGTCAACTAATCTTCGACAAAGCAGGAAAGAATATCCAATGGAAAAAGGACTTTTATTTTATTCAATAAATGGTGCTGGGAAAATTGGACAGCCACATGTAGAAGAATGAAACTGGACCATTTTCTTACACCATACACAAAAATAAACTCAAAATGGATGAAAGACCTAAATGTGAGACAGGAATCCATCAAAATCCTAGAGGAGAATGCAGGCAGCAACCTCTTTGACCTCAGCTGCAGCAACTTCTTGGTTTTTCTCCAAAGGCAAGGGAAACAAAAGCAAAAATGAACTATTGGAACTTCATCAAGATAAAAAGCTTTTGCACAGCAAAGGAAACAAAACTAAAAGGCAGGCTACAGAATGGGAGAAGATATTCACAAATGTCTTATCAGATAAAGGGCTAGTACCCAAAATCTATAAAGAACTTATCAATTCAACACCCAAAAAACAAAAAATCCAGTCAAGAAATGGGCAGAAGACATGAACAAATATTTCTCCACAGAATACATACAAATGGCCAGCAGACACATGAAAAAGTGTTCAACATCGCTCGGCATCAGGGAAATCCAAATCAAAACCACAATGAGATACCACCTCACACCAGTCAGAATGGCTAAAATGAACAACTCAGGAAATAACAGATGTTGGTGAGGATGCGGAGAAAGGAGAACACTCTCACACTGTTGGTGGGAATGAAAAACTGGTGCAGTCCTTCTGGAAAACAGTATGGAGGTTCCTCAAAAAGTTAAAAATAGAGCTACCCTACAATCCAGCAATTGCACTACTGGGTATTTATCCAAAGGATACAAAAATACTGATTTGAAGGGGCACATGCACCCCAGTGTTTATAGCAGCAATGTTCACAAAAGCCAAAATATGGAAAGAGCCCAGATACCCATCAACAGATGAATGGATAAAGAAGGAATATATAATGGAATATTACTCAGCCATCAAAAAGAATGAAATCTTGCCATTTGCAACGACGTGGATGGAACTGAAGGGTATTATGCTAAGCGAAATAAGTCAGAGAAAGACAAATACCATAGGATTTTACTCACATGTGGAATTTAAAATACAAAACAGATGAGCCTAGGGGAAGGGGAAGAAAAATAAGAGGAAAACAGGGAGGCAAACCATAAGAGACTCTTAACTGTAGGAAACAGAGGGGAGGTGGGTGGGGGGATGGGGTAACTGGGTGATGGGCATTAAGGAGGGACTTGAACTCATGAGCACTGGATGTTGTATGCAACTGATGAATCACTGAATTCTACCTCTGAAACTAATAATACAATATATGTTAATTAAAGTGAATTTTAAAAATTTAAAAACAAATTTAAAAAGTGTATATACAGTATATATATGTGTGTACATATATTGCATTTAAATATCTTTTTAAATAGCTTAATTTTATAAAATTCTTAAAATACTACAATTCATGAGGACTTAATATGTTATTGAAATTTTAATGTCCAGATTGGCAACTAACTTTAAAAATTTGGACCTTAAATTAATTTATAAGCAATATTTAGAGTTGTACATTTTATGGAAAGAAATGGATACGAAAAGAATTTTAATTTACCCTTTCTTAAATTAACAAAATATGCAAATACTTATAGATGATGATATACATTTGACCCTTGAACAACATGAGTTTTAGCTGTGCAGGTCCACTTATATGTGGATTATTTTCGACAAATGTGTCTTATATTGTGACTGGAAAGTAAGAAGTTGCCAAATGACTAGAAGCAAAGGGAAGGTGGAGGAAAGGTGCTAGAAAGGCTGCAATTGCAGGATTCTGGCCTGCTCCTGGCACTCCTCACCCCCCTAGCTGTGCGGAGTTGGGTTCACTGAGGCCTTGACTCAAAGAGGCAAAGGAACCAGCTCTGGAGATGGATTTTTGCAGAAGTGGTGGGGCCAATCACTGACCAGAGCTGGCCAAGGACCACAGAATGATAACTTGATTCTCCCCACTCCCTGGCCCAAGGTAAAGGGTCCGGGAGAACACAGGGTTGGGAGTCAGGAAATAGCAGCAAGAACCTGGACCACAGAACAGATTGGGGTGCTGTCCGCGGTGCTGAAAGTTCTAAAAAGCAGTTTCAGAAAGTATTAGAAAGTTCTAATACCACCTGGGAGCTGGTGGCTCACCACTTGTCACCATTTCCCACAAGCAGAAACTGCATTAGAGAGGCACCTGGGTAGCTCAGTCGATTGGGTGTCTGCCTTTGGCCCAGTTGTTGATCCCAGAGTCCTGGAATTGAGTCCCGCATTGGGCTCCCTACTCAGCAGAGAGCCTGCTTCTCTCTCTCCCTCTGCTGCTCCCCCTGTTTGTGCTCTCTCTCTTGCTCTAATATATAATATCTTTTTAAAAAATCAACTGCATTAGAACCATATAAAAGAAGTCAGGTGGAGCAAGTGACCTAGAGAGACAGATAAACTTCTCTGTCTTCCCCTGGACTCCACTTGGAAGGAGGCTTTGCTAATTCCTGAGTGAGAGATCAAGGAGTGGTGTCACTCCAGGATCCAGGTTTGCTAACTTCTGGTGAGGACAATGATACGTATGATGCCTTGTTCTATTACTGTACTGTACATGGTTACATTTGGGGGATTCTGACTGCTTTTGACACAAAGAGTCTTTTAAAGATCTTGACAAAAGCCTATAAAAGTTGAATGATGAAGATTTTTTTAGGATTTATTTATTTGAGAGAGAGAGAGTTGGGGGAGGGACAAAGGGAGAGGGAGAGAAGCAAGACTCCCTGCTGAGCATGGAGCCTGAGGCAGGGCTCGATCTCAGAACCCTGAGATCATGACCTGAGCCAAAATCAAGAGTCAGTCGCCTAACCAACTGAGCCACCCAGGTGCCCCACAAAGACATTTTATATGCTTTACTACCATCTAAGAAAATAGCTATAATAACAATAAATATTAAAACACAAAGACCCAGACACTAACGGTAATTCTTGGGCTGACCATTATTCTAAAGAAACAAGGTTAACCTAGAGAAATACTTGTGTAATCTCACTGGTAACAAAAGTTGGAGAAATTCAGAGAAGTTATTATTAACTGTCAGAACAAGTCCCTGATTAGGAAAAAAGGAAATGGGGAAAGTTATGATATGCATTACACTTTAGGATTACCAGCTTATATCACCAAAAAAAAAAAAGGAGTCTAACAAAATTCTTGGTATTACCCATATTTGCAGAGATAAATTGCCAATGATATTAAATGGGATAATGTTAGAGATACTGTCAGGGATGTCTCATCTCCAGAGGCCTCAGAAGATGGACACTATCTTCATGCTTTCCCTCTGCCATACTCCAGATTGCCAGTGTCTCCAGGAAGGGAGCTTGTACATGTGTCTGGTGTTCTGGCTTTCATGCCTGCCACCCAGGGGATGTCCCTTGTTCACCTGACTCTGGTGGCCAGGGGGCCTTGTTTCATGGGTCCCATGGGACTATAACAAACAGTTCTTGGTTGGTCACCACCCCAGGGCAGAGCAAGGATAGCACATGCCCAGTCTTTCTGTGAAAGAAGCTTATTTGCTTGTCTTAGAGCTTTGTCCTGAGGGGCAGGCCTCTGGTGTGAACACATCTAGGGGCCTATGAAGTTGCTCTCAGGGAACATAAGCCAGGGAACACCATCTTTGCATTCTCCTCTACCTTGCTTCAAGTCAGCAGTATCTGTGAAAGAAGCCTATTAGTTTATCTTCATAGCTGTGGCCGGAAGGGCAGGCTTCTAATTAAACACACATCTAGGGGGTGACTCTCTGTAGAGAGTTGGAGGCTGACAGGCACATATTCATGCTCTCCCAATGCCCTGTTTTTGTGTCTGCCACCCAGAAAATACTTACCTTGGTAGTCTGGCTCCAGTGGCCAACGGGGCTTATGTTCACAGGCTCAACAGGATAGCAGCAAGGAAACAGTTCTTAATTGGCTATTATATCACAGCTCAGTGCAGAGGGAGCCAACACTCACTCAGCTCCCAGTCTTCCCATGAAAGAAGTATATTTGCATACTTTAAAAGTGGCTGATTGATTGGCCTCCAATCAGACTAACTCTAGGTGCTAATTTCCTCCCCTTTGGAACACTGACAGGTCTTGGCATACCCTCAACTACTGGAAACCACTAAAAGTAAAGTTGACTGGTTGGAAATCACAAAGGTTTGAGAGACAGGCAAGAGCTAAAGAAGGTTGAACAATAAGGTCCATCTCTTAATGAGGCCATGCTTTAAGACTGGGAAAGGTGACTGTTTTATCTAACACATAAAAAACAACACAAAGAGACAAGGAAAATGAAGAAAAAGAATAATATGTTCCAACTGGAAGAAGAAGGTAAACCCTCAGAAAAAACACTGTAATGAGGGAAAGATGGTGGAGGAGTAGGGGACCCTATTTCAACTGGTCCCTGGAATTGAGCTGGATATCTACCAGACCACTCTGAGCACCCATGAAATCAGCCTGAGATGTAAGAAGATCTGGATCTCTACAAACAGAATATTGCAGGCGGTTGGTTTTGAGGTACGAGGTGGGGAGCCCTGATTTCACGGGCAGATATCGGAGGATAAACAGCAGCAGAAAGGAGCCTGGCTGTGGGGACCCTACACCGCCAGTGAGCGACAGCCTCGCGCGCTGGGGACAGGGCGCAGACTCGCAGACCGGTAGCAGCGGGGAAAGGACTTTAGGGCAGCCCTGGGGGTGGAAACCTGGAGCAGTGGGGTCCCGTGGGTGAACTGGGAGCGGCTGGTGGTTTTAGAAGCACAAAGGGCAGAGACGTGCCCTGACCTGGAGGCAGGACTGGGAGCACTGCGGAGGGGCGCACAACCCAGAATGCTGCAGTTTATAGCAGCACGGACAGAAACAGAGACAGTGGGGCCTGGAGAGCTCACTGAAGAACAGACTGCGATCTCTCTGCTCTGAGGCAGAGGGTTGGAAACGGTCTCTTCTGCTCTGACTCGCGGAAGAGACGTGG
>NC_138378.1:53214752-53226685 GCF_054177405.1 Leptonychotes weddellii
ATTGCACTTCTGGGTATTTACCCCAAAAACACAGATGTAGTGAAAAGAAGGGCCATATGCACCCCAATGTTCATAGCAGCAATGTCCGCAATAGCCAAACTGTGGAAAGAGCCGAGATGCCCTTCAACAGATGAATGGATAAAGAAGATGTGGTCTGTATATACAATGGAATGTTACTCAGCCATCAGAAAGGATGAATACCCAACTGTTACATCAACATGGATGGGACTGGAGGAGATTATGCTAAGTGAAATAAGTCAAGCAGAGAAAGTCAATTATCATGTGGTTTCACTTATTTGTGGAACATAAGGAATAGCATGGAGGACACTAGGAAAAGGAAGGGAAAAATGAGGGGGGCGGGAATTGGAGGTAGAGATGAACCATGAGAGACTATGGACTCTGAGAGACAAACGGGGTTTTAGAGGGGAGGGGGGACTGGTTAGCCCAGTGATGGGTATTAAGGAGGGCACGTACTGCATGGAGCACTGGGTGTTATACGAAAACAATGGATCGTGGATCACATCAAAAACTAATGATGTATTGTATGGTGACTAACATAACTTAATAAAATTTTAAAAAAAAACAAAACACTGTAATGAAACAGAGATAAATGACATACCTGATGAAAAGGTCAGAATAATGGTCATAAAGCGGCTCACTGAGCTCAGGAGAAGAATGAACGAACACAGGAAGAGTTTCAAAAAAGATAGAAATATAAGAAGGTACCCAATTGAAGTCACAGAACTGAAGAAAACAGTAATTGAACTGAGAAATACAATAGAGGTGTTCAACAGCAGACTAGAAGAGGCAGAAGAAAAGGTCACTGAATCTGAACACAGGGCAATGGAACTTACCAATCAATCAGAGAAGCAAAATTTTAAAAGAATGAAAAAGAGTGAAGATAGCTTAAGGGACACATAGGACAACATCAAGCGGACCAACATTTACATTATAGGAGTCCCCAAAGAAGGAGAGAGAGAAGGGGGCAGTAAAATTATTTGAGGAAATAATGGTTGAAACATTCTTAATCTGGGGATGGACACAAAAATCCAGATCTAGGAAGCCCAGAAAATTCCAAATAAGATTAACCCAAGAGATCCAAAACAAGACACATGTAATTAGTCTCAAATGTTAAAGACAAGGAGAGAATCTTAAAAGCAACAAGAGAAAAATGACTTGCTAAATATAAGGAAACACCCATTAGACTATCAGATTTCTCAGCACAAACTTTGCAGGACAGAAGAAAGCAGCACAATATATTAAGAGTGTTAAAGGGGAAAAAAAAAAACTGCCAACCAAGAATACACTTCCCAGCAAAGTTGTCCTTTAGAATTGAAAGAAAGATAAGGAGTTTTACAGACAAGTGAAAGCTAAAAGAGTTCATCACCACTACACAGGCCTTATAAGAAATGTTCAATGTTTCTGTAAGAAAAAACAAATGGCACTGATTAGTAACAGGAAAACATAAAGTATAAACTTCACTGGTAAATGTAAATATATTGTAGAATTCAAAATAATCTAATATTGTAGAATTGGTGGGTTAATCACTTATAAAGCTAGCATAAAGGCTAAAAAACAAAAGGTAGAAATAACTAAAAACTGCAATAATTTGTTAATGGATACATAAGATAAAAACTGTAAATGGTGGAATCAAAAACGCAAAATGTGAGGAGGGGGAATAAAAACGTAGAGTTTTTTAATATGTTCACACTAAAGGTATTTCAACTTAAAGTAGACAGTTATAAGTAGTTTTATGTAATCCTCAAAATAATGACAAAGGAAAAACCTTATGGAAAATACACAAGAGAGAAAGATCTATTCTGGAGAATGTTCCATGTGCACTCAAGAAGAATGTGTATTTTGCTGCTTTAGGATGGAATGTTCTGAATATATCTGTGAAGTCCATCTGGTCCAGTGTGCCATTCAAAGTCCTTCTTTCTTTGTTGATCTTCTGCTTAGATGATCTGTCCATTGCTGTGAGTGGGGTGTTAAAGTCCCCTACTATTATTGTATTATTATCAATGTGTTTCTTTAATTTTGCTATTAATTGGTTTATATATTTGGCTGCTCCCAGGTTAGGGGCATAAATATTTACAATTGTTAGATCTTCTTGTTGGATAGACCCTTTAAGTATGATATAGTGTCCTTTCTCATCTCTTATTACAGTCTTTGGTTTAAAGTCTAATTTGTCTGATATAACAATTGCTACCCCACCTTTCTTTTGATGTCCTTTAGCATTGACAAATGGTTCTCTACCCCCTTGCTCTCAATCTGAGGTGTCTTTGGGTCTAAAATGAGTCTCTTGTAGACAGCATGTTGATGGGTCTTGCTTTTTCATCCAATCTGATACCCTGTGTCTTTTGATTGGGACATTTAGCCCATTTACATTCAGAGTAACTATTGAAAGATATGAATTTAGTGCCATTGTATTACTCTAAAGCCACTGTTTTTGTATATTGTCTCTGTTCCTTTCTGGTCTGTGTTACTTTTGGGCTGTCTCCTAGCTTAAAGAATCCCCCCCCCTTTTTTTTTTTTAAGATTTTATTTATTTATTTGACAGAGAGAGACACAGCGAGAGAGGGAACACGAGCAGGGGGAGTGGGAGAGGGAGAAGCAGGCTTCCTGCGGAGCAGGGAGCCCAATGCGGGGCTCGATCCCAGGACCCTGGGATCATGACCTGAGCCGAAGGCAGACGCTTAACCGGCTGAGCCACCCAGGCACCCAAGAATCCCCTTTAATATCTCTTGCAGGGCTGGTTTAGTGATCACAAATTCTTTTAGTTTCTATTTGTCCCGGAAGCTCTGTATCTCTCCTTCCATTCTGAATGACAGCCAAGACATGAACAGACATTTCTCCAAAGACAACACACAAATGGTCAATAGACATATGAAAAAATGCTCAACATCACTCGGGAAATAGAAATCAAAACCACAATGAGATACCACCCACACCAGTCAGAATGGCTAAAATTAACAAGTCAGGAAACAAACATTGGCGAGGATGCAGAGAAAGGGGAACCCTCTTACACTGTTGGTGGGAATGCAAGCTGGTGCAGCCACTCTGGAAAACAGTATGGAGGTTCTTCAAAAAGTTGAAAATAGAACTCCCCTATGACCCAGCAATTGCACTACTAGGCCTTTACCCCAAAGATACAAATACAATGATCCAAAGGGGCACCTGCACCCCAATGTTTATAGCAGCAATGTCCACAATAGCCAAACTATGGAAAGAGCCCATATGTCCATTGACAGAGGAATAGATAAAGAAGATGTGGTACACACACACACACAATGGAATATTAGCCATCAAAAAAGGATGAAATCTTACCATTTACATCAACGTGGTTGGAACTGGAGGGTATTATGCTAAGTGAAATAAGTCAGAGAAAGACAATTACATGGTTTCATTCACGTGGAATTTAAGAAACAAAACAGAGGATCATAGGGGAAAAGAGGGAAAAATAAAATAAGACAAAATCAGAGAGGGAAACAAACCATAAGATACTCTTAACTATAGGAAACAAACTGAGGGTTGCTGGAGGGGAGGTGGGGGGGGCGGATGGAGTAATTGGGTGATGGGCATTGAGGGCATGTGATGTAATGAGCACTGGGTATTATATGCAACTGATGAATTACTGAACTCTACATCTGAAACTAATGATACACTATGTTAATTAATTGAATTAAATAAGTTAACAAAAAAGAAATCTAGGCATAAACCTACAGAAAATCATCAAATCAAAAAAGAAGTGAACAAGAAGAACAAAGTAATCACAAAATAGCTAAAGAAAAGCAATTAACAAAATGGAAATAAGTACATACCTATCAATAATTGGAAAAGTGTCTAACATGGCAATGTAGGAAGACCCTGAACTCATCCCCACCATAGACACACCAAATCTACACCTATTTATAGAGCAATTCCTCCTGAAGAAAAACTGGGGGCTTCTAGACAACAAAAGATAGAGACCACATAGAGAACAGCAAGAGAGATAGAGACATAGTAATGAAGGTAATCCCCACTCCCAATGCTGTGAATTTTACTGGGAAGGATGGTACTGAGGAACACTGAGCAGATTGGTGGGGCACAGAAAAGAGCCACAGTTTAGACTTCTCGAAGATGACAGAGTAGGAGGATCCTAGGCTCACCTCGTCCCATGGGCACACCTAGATAATAGCCACAACTTTGAACTGGCCCAGAAAATGGGCCAAAGACTGACAGAACAAACTTTCTACAGTTAATCATAGAAAGGACACATCAGAAAGGGTAAGAGGGGTGGAGACATGGTTTGGAAACAAACTCGCAGCAAGACTAACCACAAATGGGAGGGAACCAGAAGTACAGAGAAGGGAGGAGAGTGGACCCCACATCAGGCATCCCTGACACATGGGACCTGCACTGGGAGGACAAGCCCCCATAACATTTGGCTTTGAAAGCCAGTGGGACTTAACTTCGCAAGTATTTACCAACAGCAGGGCTTACCTCTGGTACTTTAAAAATCCATGGGCTTAGCTCTGGAAGAGTCAGAGGGCAATAGTCACAGAATCCCCACCCTTAAAGAGAGCATAACAAACAACCCAGTGGAGATCAGTATTAAAGCAACAGTTTGAAAAACGCCTGGGGTACACATGAAGGAGATTTATTTACTAATCTCCAAACATACACTGAAGGGGCAGGGATCTTTAGGAGACTTATCCAAGAACAAAAGAGCTGGCAGGCACCATTACACCACACACACACACACACACAAACCTAGATAGCCAGACACTTAAAGGAACCCTCGAGAACACTCTGTGCCTACCTTGCTAACAACACCCACCCTGCCCCCAAGTTCTTCTGCAGATCTGCCCCATCTAACCTGCCCCCTCCAAAGGCATCCCTCCAAAGTAGTTTCTGTTGCAACACACCCTGCAAGCAGCCTGGGAAGGGGCTGGTATCACTCCAAAGTGACTCCTGCCCTGGGAAGAGGGGAAGATAACCACACACACCAGTTCAACTACAGCCCCAGCAGATGGATTGAGGACAGACATCTGGTCTGCCTGCTGGCCCCACCCACCAACAAAAATCTCTTAGGAGCAGCACATGGAGAGACATCTGCAGTTCAGGGTCACTGCAGGCCCAGCAGGTGGATTGGGGGAAAGCATCTGGTTTAACTGCAGGCCCTGCTCACCAGAAAAATCCTCTCAGGTGACAATGGAGGAAGAGTACCTTGCAGTCCAGTGTAACTACTGCCACAGGATACAGGCTGAGGGCAGGCATCTGGTCTCACTGCTGAACCTGCCCAACTATAAGCCCACAGCAGATCCAGATTGTCCCTTAAGAGCATAAGGACCAAATCATGCCCACAACAGGCAAAGTGGGCCATTGCAGCCAACTGGATTGAAAGAAAACACAGCCTAGCCACAACAGTAGGGTGCATGCAACCTAAATAGGAGACACTGCTGAAGCACCTGGTTCTAGTGAACAGAGGACTTTGCACTACAGGACACAACAGGACCTCTTCTTCTTAAGGCCACTACTGTCAGGAGTGTAACTGTCAGGAGATGTAACTGATTTTTCTAATACATAGAAACAAACACAAAGAGTTAGAAACATGAGACAGGGAAATATGTCCTGAATAAAAGAACAAGACAAAATCAGAGCAAAAAAGCTAAATGAAACAAAGATAAGCAATATACTTAATAAAGAATTCAAAATAAGGGTCATAAAAATACTTACTGGACTTCAGAAAAGAGTGAAGGATTTTAGTGAGACATTCAACAAAGAGATATAAAATATTTTTAAGAAGAACCAATAAGAGATGGAAAACTCAACTGAAATTTAAAATGCCCTAGAACAGAATCAATAACATTAGAAAAGGCAGAAGAATGGACCAGTGAGTGGGAAGACAGTGATGGAAGGCAACTAAGCCAAACAGCAAAAAGAAAAAAGAAGAAAAAATGAGATTAGTTTAAGGGAACTCAATGACATCATCAAGCATAACATTATCATTATAGGAATCCCAGAAGGAAAAGAGAGAAAAAAGGGGACATAAAATTTATTTGAAGAAATAATAGCTGAAAAAGTTCCTAATCTTGGGAAGAAACAGACATTGGGACCTAGGAGGCACAGAGAGCCCCAACAAAATCTACCCAAGGAGGTCCACACCAATATACATAATAATTAAAATGGAGAGAACAAACTGAGGGTTGATAGAGGGAGGTGGATGAGGGATGGGCTAGATGGGTGATGGGTATTATGAAGGACACTTGTTATGATGAGCACTGGGTGTCATAAGTGATGAATCACTGAATTCTACTCCTGAAACCAATATTGCACTGTATGATAACTAACTAGAATTTAAATAAAAATTTGAAAATAAAAAAAAGTAGTGATAGAGAATTTTTAAAGCAGTAAGAGAAAACAGTTACATAAAAGCATAAAGCAATCAGCTCATTATTCAGCATAAATTTTGCAACCAGAAGGGAGTGACATGATATATTCAAAGTACTGAAAGGAAAAAACCTGCAACCAAAAAATACAGTACCAGCAAGGGTATCATTCAGAATAGAAGAGAGGATGTTTCCCAGACAAGTTTAGGAGTTTACAAAGTTAAAGGAGTTCATCACCACTAAATCAGCCTTACAATAAATGTTAAAGGGAATTCTTTAGGTGGAAAGAAAAGACTGTAATCAGTAAAAAAAAAAAAAAAAAAAAAATTATGAAAGGAAAAATATTCATAGGTAAATGCAAACATAATAAAAGTAGCAGATTAACCATTTATAAAACCAATACAGAGGTTAAAGCACAAAAGCAGTAAAAGTTATATCTATAAGTCAAGGGATTCACAAGAGGGATTCACAAGAGGATATAAAGTATGATATTATATACAAAAAAACACGGATTAAGGGAATAAAAATTAGTGCTTTTAGAACAGATTCAAACTTAACCATCAACTTTATATAGACTGCTATATGCATAAGATGATATATATGAACCTAAAGGTAACCACAAATCAAAAACCTGTGATACAAAAAAAATAAAAACTAAAGAAAAAAGGAATCCAAGCATAATACTAAAGAAAGCCATCAAACCACAAAGAAGAAAGAGAAGGAACAAAGAAGAACTACAAAAACAATTGTAAAACAGGTAATAAAATGTCAATACATAACTATCAATAATTACTTTGAATATAAAGGCCTAAATGTTCCAGTCAAAAGACACAGAGTGACTGAGTGAATAAAAAAGGAAAACCCATCTATATGCTTCCTTCAGACCAAAAGACACATGCAGACTAAAGTGAAAAGATGGAAAAACAATTACCATGCAAACGATGTGAAAAGAAAGCTGGGTAACAATAATTATATCAGAGAAAATAGACTCTAAAACAAAAACTGTAACAAAAGACAAAGAAGAACACTATGTAACAATAAAGGAAATAATCTAACACGAAGATACAACAATTAAAAATATTTATGCACCCACTATGGAAGCACCCAAATACATAAAGCAACTATTAACAGACATAAAGGAAGAAATTGACAATAATACAATAATAGAAGACTTTAACACCCCACCTACATCAATGGATAGATCATCCAGACAAAGTCAACAAGGAAACAGTGGCTTGGAATGACACATTGGACCAAATAGACCTGACAGATATATTCAGAACATTCCACCCAAAAACAGTGGAATACACATTCTTTTCATGTGCACATGGTACCTCAGAATAGATCATATGTTAGGACACAAAACAAGCCTCAATAAATTCATAAAGACTATATCAAATATCATGCACCTTTTCTGACCACAATGGTACGAAATTAGAAATCAATCACAAAAAAATACCTAGAAAGAACACAAATACATGGAAGCTAAATAACATGCTACTAAACAGTGAATGAGTCAACTAAGAAATCAAAGAGGAAATCAAAAAAATACATGGAGACAAATGAAAATGAAAACAATGGCTCAAAATCTTTGGAATGCAGCAAAAACTTTTCTATGAGGGAAGATTATAACAATATGGCCCTACCTCAAGAAGCAAGGAAATTGTAAAAAAAAAAAACTAACATTACACCTAAAGGAGGTAGAAAATAGTAGTACAAGGCCCAAAGCCAGTAGAGGGTAGAAAATAATAAATATTAGAGCAGAAATAAATGAAAGAGAATTAAAAAAAAATTGGAACAGATCAATGAAATGAGAAGATGGTTCTTTGAAAAATATCAACAAAATTGATAAACCTATAGCTGGACTCATGGTGGAGAGGGGAGGAGGGAGGACTCAGAATCAGAAAAGGAGAAATAACAACTGACACCACAAAAACACAAATGAGGATAAGACAATATTATGAAAAATATGCCGACAAATTGGACAACCTAGAAAAAAATGGATGAATTCCTAGAAACATATAACCTTCCAAAACTCAATCAGGAAGAAATAGAAAATTTGAACAGATGACTCTAGCAATAAATTTGAATCAGTAATGAAAAAATTCCCAAAGAATAAAAGTCCTGGACCAGAGACCTTCACAGGTGAATTCTACCAAACATTTAAAAAAGAGTTAATACCTATTCCTCTCAAACTACTCCAAACAATAGAAAAGGAAGCTTCCAAATTCATTCTACAGTATCAGTATGACCCTGATACCAAAGCCAAATAAAGACACTACACAGAAAAAGAACTATAGGCCAATATCTGATGAACATAGATGCAAAGATCTTCAACAAAATATGAGCAAACTATATCCAACAATACATTTAAAAAATCATTCACCATGATCAAGTGGGATTTATTCCAGGGATGCAAACGTGGTCCAATATTCACACATCAACCAATGTGATATGTCACATTTACAAGAGAAAGGATAAAAACCATACGATCATCTTGACAGATGCAGAAAAAGCACTTAACAAAGTACAACATCCATTCATGATAAAAACTCTCAACAAAGTAGGTTTAGAGGGAACATACCTCAACTTAATAAAGGCCAGATATGAAAAACCCTCAGCTAACATCATACTCAATGGCGAAAACACTGCAAGCTTTTCCCCAAGATCAGGAATAAGACAAGAATGTCCACTCTCACCACTTTTATTCAAGATATAGTGAAAGTCCTAGCCACAAAAATTAGACCAAAAAAAGGAATAAAAGACACCCAAATTGGTAAGAAAGTAAAACTTTCACTATTTGCAGATGACATGATACTATATAGAGAAAACCTGAAAGACTCCACCAAAAAACTACTAGAACTGATAAATGAATTCAGTAAAGTTGCAGGATACAAAATTAATATACAGAAATCCCTTGCATTTCAATACACTGATAAGGAAGTAGCAGAAAGAGAAATTAAGAAAGCAATCCTATTTACAATAGCACCAAAAAACAATAAAAATGCCTAGGAATAAATTTAACCAAGGAGGTGAAAGACCTGTACTCCAAAAACTATAAAACACTGATGAAAGAAATCCAAGATGATACAAACAAATGGAAAGACATACCATGCTCATGTATTGGAGGAAAGAATATTGTATAAATATCCATACTGCCCAAAGCAAACTACAAATTTAATGCAATCCCTATCAAAATACCAATAGTTTTCACAGAACTAGACAAACAATCCTAAAATTTGTATGGAACCACAAAAGACCCCAAATAGCCAAAGTAATCTTGAGAAATAACAACAAAGCTGGAGGTATCACAATCCCAGATTTCAATACATACTACAAAGCTGTAGTAAATAAAAGTGTAGCACTGGCACATAGATCAATGGAATAGACTAGAGAGTCCAGAAACAAACCCACACTTATAAGGTTAATTAATCGATAACAAAGGAAGCAATAATATGCAATGGGGAAGAGTCTCTTCAATAAATGGTGTTGGGAAAACTGGACAACTACATACAAAAAAATGAAACTGGACCATTTTCTTATGTTGTACACAAAAACAAATTCAAAATGGATTAAAGACCTAAATCCAAGACCTGAGACCATAAAATTCCTAGAATAAAACACAGGCAGTAATTTTTTTACATCAACCATAGAAACATTTTTCTAGATATGTCTCCTCAGGCAAGGGAAATAAAAGCAAAATTAAACTACTGGGACTACACCAAAATAAAAAGCTTTTGCTCAGTGAAGGAAACAAACAACAAAACTAAAAGGCAACCTATGGAATGGGAGAAGATATTTGCAAATGACATACTGATAAGAGGTTAGTATCCAAAATATATAAAGAACTTACACAACTCAACACCAAAAAAACAAATAATCTAATTTTAAAGTAGGCAGAAGACATGAACATTTTTCTAAAGAAGACATTACACATGGCCAACAGACACATGAAAAGATGTTCACCATCACTAAGCATCAAGCAAATACAAAATAAAACCACAATACATATTATATCACTTTACACCTGTCAGAATGGGTAAAATAAAAAACATAGGAAATAATAAGTATTGGCAAGGATGTGGATAAAAGGGAACCCTCATGCCCTGTTGGTGGGGATATAAATTGTGGGAAAAATTAAAAATAGAATTACCATATGGATCCATTAATTCTACTACTAGGTATTTACCCAAAGAAAGGGAAAACATTAATTCAAAAAGCTATATGCACTGCTATGTTTATTGCAGCATTATTTATAATACCCAAGATATGAAAGCAATCCTAGTGTCCATTAATAGATGAATGGATAAAGAAGATGTAATATATATTATATACACACACACAATGGAATATTACTCAGCCATAAAAAGAAGGAAATCTTGCCATTTGCAACAACATGGATGGATGGATGGATGGATGGATGGATGGATGGATGGATGGACGGACGGACGGACGGACATAGAAGGTATAATACTAACAGAAGTCAGTCAGAGAAAGACAAATTCCACATGATTTCACTCATATGTGGAATTTAAGAAACAAAACAAAGAAAAAAGAGACAAAAAGGAAAACAGTCTCTTAAATATGGAGAAAACACTGGTGGTTGCCAGAGGGGAGGTTGGAGTCAGGATAAGTGATATAAAGGAGATTAAGAGTACACTTATTGGTGAGCATTGAGAAATGTATAGAACTGTTAAATCCTTATTTTTTACCTGAAACTAATATAATATGTTAATTATACTTGAGGAAAAATAATTTTTAAAAATTTTAAATAAAGGAAAAAATCAAACTCCTAGATACAGAGAATCAATTGGTGTTTGGGGGTGGAAGGTGAAATGGATGAAGCGGGTCATGGGATGTGACATACAACATGGTGACTATAGTAAATAATACTGTATTATATATCTGAAAGTGGCTGAGAGCACAAATCTTAAAAGTTCACATTATAAGATGAAAACAATGTTTTAACTATCTGGTGATGGATATTAACTAGACTTACTGTGATCATTGTGTAATATATACAAATATCAAAACATTATGTTGTATACCTGAAACTAATAAGTTTTATGTCAATTATATCTCAACAACATTTTTCAAAATAAATGTGTAAATGGCAGCATTTCCTATTCTTATTGGTCATTGTGATAAATTATTCCAAGGGCATGTCAAGTGCTAAGCCTTTGAAATGCAAACTTTCCCAGGTGATTAAACTCATATTGGCAGGGGGAATGGACCACAGACCTGGGGCACCCTGAGCTCTTTGCCACATCACTTGGCCCTGCCCCCTGCACTTGCCCACCCTTCACCACACACCTGGGTTGACAGCAGACACTGGATGGCCCTTGCCATAGTCCCTGTCAGAACACCCTGTGACAGCAAACCCAGGGCAAGTTTCCTAGAGGAACTGGGTTTGGATAGAATGTCTACCATAGCCTGAAGGATCCTCCTGGCCCATACCCTTCTTCCCCCACCCCACCACTCCCCCACCCCCCCCCACCCCCAGAGAGAAGAGGCTGCATCAGCTTTCTAAGCCCACAAACTTCCAGCTTCTTTTCCAGTTAG
>NC_138378.1:53226785-53241943 GCF_054177405.1 Leptonychotes weddellii
CTGGAAACATCTGCAGACCTGAGCTCTTGACAGTGCATTGCCCACCCAGAACCCCAGGGCAGCATGGTTTGCTGCTGCTGAGAAAGACCCACTGTCTTTTATCATCCCCTTCTCCTTGCCCCATAACTATCCCTTTGAGAAAAGCACCTCCCCACCTCCACCCTAACTCCATCCCCCTTTCCTCACCCCCCCAAAGGCGGGCTACTGCACATTCTCCTCTAGCCTCCTGCATTTAACAGGAAGTGTACAGTCACCATAAGCAATACTTCCTCTACAAATGTACTCC
Source organism: Leptonychotes weddellii (assembly GCF_054177405.1). NCBI lineage: Eukaryota > Metazoa > Chordata > Mammalia > Carnivora > Phocidae > Leptonychotes > Leptonychotes weddellii. The sequence continues at coordinate 53,227,072 of NC_138378.1, forward strand.
CCAACTAAACCATCAGAGACATATCAGTCACCATAACAAGAACAAATGAGATCATGATCAGTGTATTCTCATGGTCTCCTGGGTCTAGGGGGGATGAGAATCTGTGGTTCTATTTTCAGGAGAAATGTTGTATGAAGCAATTCATAGAAAATAAAATCTGGCCTTACAGTCCTTTTTTTTTTTTAAGATTTTATTTATTTATTTGAGGGAGCACAAACAGGGGGAGTGGCAGAGGGAGAGGGAGAAGCACTCTCCGCTGAGCAGGGAGCCTGACATGGGGCTTGATCCCAGGACCCTGAGCTCATGACCTGAGCGGAAGACGGATGCTCAACCGACTGAGCCACCTAGGCACCCCTGGCCTTACAGTTCTACAAATCTGTACATTTTATAAAATTGGAATCAAACATTCATTTTAGAAGTGCCATGAACTTGGGAGAGAACATACTGGATATTGAAAATATCTTCATGAGGAAATCCCTTGCCATAGTCCCTGTCTGTCAGAACATCCTGTGACAGCAAACCCAGGGCATGAGGAAATCCCACTGAACTAGTTGATAGAAATGGACAGGGCTGGGAGAACCAGCCATAAGAACCTATAGAATGTCTTTGTGTCAGACACAGAGGCCACCAGGGGTCAGTCTAATGTAATCATCAATGAGAAAAAGACCCTGGTATTTCTGCTGCATAAACAGTACCCAGGCAGTTTGCTAGACCAGCTCATTGGCAGGGTGGAAAAACACAACTGACTTTTTATGATCACAGTCATGTTTTCTTAGTTCTTTTCCTCTTTCCTCTGTATCTGAGGAAAATCAAAACAAGAAATTAGAAAAGGAAGAAGAGGGGCGCCTGGGTGGCTCAGTTGGTTAAGTGACTGCCTTCGGCTCAGGTCATGATCCTGGAGTCCCGGGATCGAGTCCCGCATCGGGCTCCCTGTTCAGCAGGGAGTCTGCTTCTCCCTCTGACCCTCCCCCCTCTCATGCTCTCTCTATCTCATTCTCTCTCTCAAATAAATAAATAAAAATTAAAAAAAAAAAAAGAAAGAAAAGGAAGAAGAAAGTGTCATGATGTTTTTTTAATTTTTTATTGAAGTATAGTTAACAGTGTTATATTAGTTTCACATGTAAAATATAATAATTTAACAAGTCTATACATTGCTCAGTGCTCATCACAATAAGTGTACTCTTAATCCCCTTCACCTATTTCACCCATCCCCCCACCTCCCCTCTGGCAATCACCAGCTTATTCCCTGTATTTAAGAGTCTGATGTTCATTTGTCTCTTTTATTTTTTCTTTGTTCATTTGCTTTGTTTCTTAAATTCCACATGAGTGAAATCATATGGTATTTGTCTTTCTCTGATTTATTTCACTTAGCATTATACCTTCTAGATCCAACCATGTTGTTGCAAATGGCAAGATCTCATTCTTTTTTATGACTTTTTAAAAAAATAAGCCTCTCTTGATCAAATAAAACCTGCCTTAAACTTGCCAAACAGTAGGAGTTTTTCATCAATTATTACAAATACTGCAGTAACACATCAATTATAAGGAACTGGTTCCCCATCATGACTGAGGTAGGATTAGCACCATCATGAATCTCATGAACAAATATTCCTCACATAGCCATTGCCCTGTACTAATACCATCAAAAGTTAAGACATCTGAGCCCAGTGTACATTATTTTACACCACATGAAAGTGGAGAGTTGAGGAGAGACCACATACCTATTGCTTTCTCTCTCCAAATGGATCAGCAACTGGCTACCCATAAATTGGAAATTTCTCCCAGTGTTTTCCATACCTGGGTTTCTAAATGTAGGCCCTTGGCTTCAAGATCCACTGTAAAAACTAATAGTGGTATCCAAATTGGTAAGAAGTAATACTTTCACTACTTGTAGATGACATGAGATTATATATAGAAAACCCTAAAGACTATACTAAAAAAGCTGCTAGAACTGATAAACAATTTGAGTAAAGTCACAGGATACAAAATCAATATACAGAAATCTGTTGCATTTCTATACACTAAGAGTAAAGTAGCTGAAAGAGAAATTAAGAAACAATCCTATTTACAATTGCACCAAAAATAATAAAATACCTAGAAATAAACTTAACCAAGGAAATGAATGACCTATACTCTGAAAACTCTAAAACACTGATGAAAGGAAACAGAGACAACACAAGCAAATGGAAAAATATTCCATGCTTTTGGATTTGAAGAACTAATATTGTTAAAATGTCCATACTATCTAACGCAATCTATAGATTTAATGCAATGCCTATCAAAATACCAAGGGCATTTTTCACAGAACTAGAATAAATAATCCTAAAATTTGTATAGAACCACAAAATAGCCAAAGCAATCTTGAGAAAGAAAAACAAAGCTGGGAGTATCATAATCCCAGATTTCAAGATATACTACAAAGCTGTAGTGGTCAAAACAGTATGGTTCTGGGGAATATGACAGAGTACAAGGACACTAAGATCACCTTGTCCCATGGATACAATGAGATAAACACTCACTTCAGTGTAAATAACCCAGACAACAACCCAAAGACTGGCAGAACAAACTCCACAATTGAGTAGAGATGTAAAAAGGCCACATCGAAGAGGGTAGGCAAAGTGGAAGTACAGTCAGGAGCTAAATGGACCTGCAGACCATCCCCAGGAAGGAGAGACACTGTAGGCATGGAGAAGGGAGAGAAACAGACCCTCACACTGGGAGCCTGCATGGGGAAGATGAATCCCGATAACACTTGGCTTTGAAAACCAGAGGGGCCATGATTCATGAGTTTTTACAAGTTTCTACAAGATTCATGAGTTTTTACACCAGCTGGACTTAAAACCTGGAATTTTAAAAATCAGCAGGCTCAACTCTGGGAGAACCAGAAGGGCAAGAGGAAACAGAGTTCCCACCCTTAAAGAGGCAGCACAACAGTGTCATGGAGATACAGTGTAGAAGCAGCAGTTTAAAAAATGCCTAGGGCATACAGTAGGGAGAGTTACTTAATAATCTCAGAGCATGTACCGGAGGGAGAGAGATGACTGGGAGTTGTCTGCAGGAATGAAGAAGCTAGCAGGCGCCATTTCCCTCCCTACCCAGCCCCCAGCATAAACATATGTCTACCTGTGGGAACCAGCAATGTGCCAACACTTGCTACCTAACTGGCTAACACAGCTTCCTGCCACTCCATCCCTCCAGGTCACACTTTGACAGATCCACCCCCACCAGACAGACTTGCCTCAGTCCTGGTGCTGCAAGGCCACTCCCACAGAGAAGCTGTGGCATGCAAAGTTTGCTAATGCCATGGCCCACCACACCGCCCCCCACCCCCCAAATATCATGGATCTGCTTGCTCCAAAATGCTCTGGGCCAGAGCCCATCCAAAGCAGTGCCACAAGCCTAGAAGTGTGGAAGCAGCCCTAAAAGGGGCCAGCACCACCACTCCAAAGTGACTCCTGTCCCAGAAAGAGAGAAAGATAACCACACACACCAGTCAGACTGTGGTCCCAGCAGTGTGCTGGAGGCAGTCAACTGGTCTGACTGCAGGCCCCACCCACCAGTGAAAGCTTCTCAGGGGACAAAACAGGGAAAGTGCCCTGCAGTTTGGTGCTACTGCATCTCTGGAAAATGCCTGGTCTGACTCAACTCAAGCCCAAGACATCCCCAGAGGGGCCCATTAACACCAGAGGGACTAAACACTGCCCACAACTGGCAGAAAGAGCCACTGCAGATGACTGGACTGAAGGAGAAAGTGGCTCAGCTATAACAGCAGGGTACATGCATCACACAGAGGAGACATCCTTCAAGTTCCAGGTTCTGGTGAACAGGGACACTGCACTTCAGGACCTTTTCTTCATAAAGACATTATTTTCAAGAACAGGTGATGTAGATGACATTCCTAACACAGAGAAACAAACACAGAGAGTTAGACACAAAATGAGGAGACAGAGGACTATGTCCCAAATGAAAAAACAGGACAAAATCACAGCAAGAGACCTAAGTAAAATGGAAATCAGCACTATGCCTGATAGAGAATTTAAAGTAGTGATCATAAAAATACTCACTGGACTTGAGAAGAGTGGCAGACATAGTGATACTCTTAACAAAGTGATAAAAAAGAACTAATCAGAGATGAAGAACACAATAAATGAAATTAGAAGTATACTAGATGGAATAAATAGTAGGCTAGAGGAAGCAGAAGAATGAAGCAGCAACCTAGAGGGCAGACTAATGGAAAGTAATCAAGCTGAGCAGATGAGAGGGAAAAAAATTATGCAAGATGAGAATACACTTAGTGAACTTGGCAACACCATCAAGTGTAATAACATTCATAATATAGGGATCCCAGAAGGAGAAGAGAAAAAAAGGGGGGAGGGTCAGAAAATTTATATGAAAAAATAATAGCTGAAAACTTCCCAAATCTGAGGAGGAAACAGAAATCCGGATCCAGAAGGCACAGAGATCCCCCCAAAAATCAACCCAAGGAGGTCCACAGCAAAATATATAGTAATTAAAATGGCAAAAAGTAGTGATAAAGAGAGGAATTTTAAAAGCAATAAGAGAAAAGAAGACAGTTACATACAAGCGAAACCCCATAAGGCTATCAGCGGATTTTCATCAGAAACTTTACAGGCCAGAAGGGAGTACATGGTATATTCAAAGTGCTGAAAGGAAAAATATATATATACAGCCAAGAATACTCTATCCAGCAAAGCTATCATTCAGAATATTCAGAATAGAAGGAGAGATAAAGATTTTCCCAGATAAACAAAAATTAAAGGAATTCATGACCACCAAACCAGCCCTGCAAGAAATGTTAAAAGGGACTCTTTGGATGGAAAGGAGAGACCATAAACAAAAGTAAGGAAATTAAATAGCCCAAAAGCAGTAAAAAATAAGTATACCTATAAAAATCAGTCAAAAATCTCACAAAATAAAGATTTGTAAGTATGACACCATATACCTAAAACATGGGGGGAGATGAGTAAAAATGGGTTCAAACTTAAGTGACCATCAACTTACTATAGACTACTATAAGGAGAAGACATTATATACAAACAAAATGGTAACCACAAATCAAAAAACAGTAATATATATGCAAAAATTAAAGAAAAAGGAATCCAAGTATATCTCTAAAGAAAGCCAACTAATCATGAGACAAGAGAGCAACAGAAGAGAGGAACAGAAAAAAAAACTACAAAATAACCAAAAAACAAGGAAAAAAATGGCAGTAAGTACATACCTATCAATAATTACCTTGAATATAAATGGACTAAATGCTCCAACCAAAAGACATAGGGTGATGAAATGGATATAAAAAATAAGACCCATCTATATGCTGTCTACAAGAGACTCATTTCAAGACATAAAGATGCATGCAAATTGAAAGTGAAGGGATAGAGAAGGTTTATCACGCAAATGGGTGTGAAAAGAAAGCCAGGGTAGCAATACTCATATCAGACAAAATAGACTTGAAAACAAAGATGGTAACAGGAGACAAAGAAGGACACTACATAATCATAAACAGAACAATCCAACAAGAAGATATAAAAATTGTAAATATTAATGGATCCAACATGGGAACACCCAAATACTTAAAGCAGTTAATAACATAAAGGAAGTAATCAATAATAATACAATAATAGGAGACTCTAATACCCCACTTACATCAATGGACATATCATCCAAACAGAAAATCAACTGGACTAGATAGATTTAACAGATAAATTCAGAACATTCCATCATCAAACAGCAGAATACACATTCTTTTCAAGTGCACATGGAACATTCTCCAGAATAGATCCACCCATGTGGAATTTAAGAAACAAAACAAACAAAGGAAAAAAGACACAAATAAAAAACCAGACTCTTAAATATAGAGAACACACTGGTGGTTACCAGAGTGGAGGTGGGTGGGGTGATGGGTGAAATAGGTGAAGAGGATTAAGAGTAGACTTATTATGACGAGCAATGAGTAACATACAGAATTACTGAATCACTATATCATAACGCTGAAAAAAAAAAAGTCATTTTGTTCCTCCCAATTATCTGCACTAGTGTTGGCAGGTACAACATGTCCAGAGTCTTAAATGCTACAGAGCAGACACTGTCACAACAGATGGCTCAACAAGTCATCCAATGGCCAAAGGGGAAAAAAGTAACCAGGTTGCAAGTGCAGACTATGTTCAATAGACAGTCTTCAGACATCATTTCTTTTTTTAGATAAAATTCACATAAAATAAAATTCACAATTTTAACCATCTTAAAGTGTACAATTCAGTGATTTCTAGTATATTCACATTGTGATTCAATCATCATCACTATCTAATTCCAGAAAATTTCAATAAATAAGTCATAAGGAATATAATCAATAATATAGTCAGTTTGTATGATAATAGATGGTAACCACACTTATCATAGTTAGCATTTCATAATGTATAGAATTATCAAATCACTATGTTGTGCACCTGAAACTAACGTATTATATGTCAATTATACTGCAATTTTAAAAAGCATTTATAATTCCAGAACATTTCATCATCACTCTCCCCTGACAAAAAAAAAACATTCTCATTAGCTGTCACTTCCTACCCCCAGCCCTGAGCAGCCACTAATCTACTTTGTTTCTACAGATCTGCCTACATTTGATATATTATATAAATAGAATCATACAATATAAACCCTTTTGTGTCTGGCTTCTTTCACATAGAATAATGTTTACAAGGTTAATAGACGTTGTAACACATATCAGTGCTTCATTACTCCTTATGGCTGAATAATATTCCATTGTATGGATATACCACATTTTTTCATTCATCAGTGGTTGGACATTTGGGTTGTTTCTACTTTTTGGCTATTATGAATAATGCTGCTGTGCACATAATATATTTATGTGTTTTGCTAAACATATGTTTCTTATTCTCTTGGGTATTATCTAGGAGTAGAATTGCTGAGTCATATGTAAATGTGTTTAACTTTTTAAGGAACTACCAAATTGTCTTTGCAAAGCAGTTGTACCATTTGACATCCCCACCAGCAATATATAACTGTTCCAATTTCCCCATATCTTCTCCAACATTTGTTATTGTTTTTCTTTTTCTTTTTCTTTTTTTTGAAGTGTTATCTCATTGTAGTTTTAATTTGCCTATCCCTAATGATCAATGATGTTGAACATCTTTTCATGTGCTTATTGGCCACTTGTATGTCTTTGGGATATGAATGGACCTAATGGGTGTTATGCCAAGTGAAATAAGTCAGATAGAGAAATAAAAATATATTGTTTCACTTATATATGGAATCTAAAAAACAAATGAACAAACAAACAAAAAATAGAAATGCACTCCATTAATACAGAGAACTGGTGGTTGCCAGAGGGGAAGGGGCTGGGGGTGGGAGAAATAGGTAAAGTGAATTAAGTGGGACAAATTTGCAGTTATAAAATAAAGAAGTCAAGGAGATGGAAAGTACAGAATAGGAAATATAAAATGTTGTATTAATGTTGTATGGTGATCACACTTATCATGGTGTAGTATATTGAACTGTTGAATCACTATGCCATACACTGAAATTAATATAACATTGTATGTCAATTATATGTCAAATAAACTTTTAAAAATTAACCAATCAGAAGTCCTGGAGCTAAAAATACAATAATTAAATTGAAAAATTCATTAGAGGAGGTCAAGGAGACTCAAGAAGACTTAAACAGGCAGAATAAAAAATCAGCATACTTGAAGACAGGTTATTTGCAATTATTGAATCTGAAGAACAAAAAGAAAAAGAATCAAGAGAACAGAGCCTAAGGAACTTAAGAGAAACCATCAAGCAGATCAATATATATACATTATGAAAGTCCCAGAAGAAGAGAGAACAAAAGGGACAAAGAAATTATTTGAAGAAAAAATGGCTGAACATTTCCCAAATTTGAGGAAAGAAATGGATATAAAAATCCAAAAAGCTGGGGCACCTGCATGACTCAGTCTGTTAAGCATCCAACTCTTGATGTTGGCTCAGGTCATGATCTCAGGGTTGTGAGATCAAGTCTTGTGTCAGACTCCACACTCAGTGAGGAGTCTGCTTGAGATTCTCTCTCCCTCTCCCTCTGCCCCTCTCCCCTCTAAATTAATCTTTTTTTAAATCCAAACACTGAAAGAATTCCAAGAAGGATTAACCCAAAGAAACCCACACCAAGACACATTATAATCAAACTGTCAAAAGACATAGAATCCTGAGAGCAGTAAGAGAAAAGTGACTCCTTATATACAAGAAGTCCCCAAGAGGACAACGACGAGCAGATTTCTCAGCAACCACCTTGGAGTCCAGAAGGCAATGGGATGATACATTTAAAGTGTTGAGGGAAAAATAACTGGCAACTGAGAATTCTATATCCAACAAAATGGTCCTTCAAATATGAGAGAGGATACAAGATGATGGCATAGGAAGACTCTGAATTCACCTCCTTTCATGGGTACATTGAATCTATACCTACATGTAGAGTAATTTCTCCTGAATAAGAACTGAGGGCTTATTGAACAGCCAATACACAACAAGGATAGTGGGACTACATAGAGAATGGCTAGAGAGACAGAGAACCAGTAACAATGGGAACCCCACCCACAATGCTATAAACTATAATAGAAGAGGATAGGACCAAGGGACCTTGCACAGATTTGCCTGACTTGGGGCCCAGCTAAAAAATAGTGGTTTAAGTGGCAACTAGACTTTAAGTGAAGGAAAAACATTTACTAACCCTAGAGCAACTGCCAAACAGTAGGGAACTACTGAAACTCTCTCTGGGTTCAAAGTGCTGGTGAGTACCATTATTTACATTCCCCCTTCACCTTGATGGTATAGATGAGAGCAAAGTCTGCATGCTTTAGCTGGCCTGCCACCTCAGCAAGCCCAAGGCCTTTACACCACACCAGCTCTAAATGCTCCCCCAAGGCAGGCACCCCATCAGTGCCTGCACCAACTCCTTCTGTCCCACCAAGGCTACCTGGTGCAGCATACATCAGGACAACCCTGGCTTACACCAACTTCAGCTCTAGCTGTCCCACCAGGGCACCCCTTGCAGAGGACCCTCTAGCCTGCACCCACCTGAGCTCTAGCCATCCCACCAGAACAACCCTGCTGTGGCTTGCCCCAGGAACCCTTGTCCTGTGCCTGCTTCAGTCCCAGCTGTCCTGCCATGGTGGCCATAAAACAGGGTTCCTAGAACCACCTGAACCATACCTACTGCAGCTCCAGCCATCCAACCAGGGTACTATCCACAGAGGGTACTCCAAGCCATACCTGCTTCAGCTTCAGCCACTTTGCCAGGGCAGCCCCAATGTGAGTTCTATTTAATATTTTATATCCCTTTGTTGTTCTCACAAAGGGTTTATCCATTCTTTTCTCAAGTCCAGCTAGTGTCTTTATAACCAATACTTTTAACAGTAACAAATGAAAAATAGACTAGAGGGATTCAGTAGTAGATTAACAGATGCAGAACAGATCAATGATCTGGAAGACAGGGATATGGAAAGCACCCAAGCTAGAGAGAGGGGAAGATAAGGAGGGAGGTAAAGAGAAATAAAGAAAAGAAATGACAATAGGGTAAGGAATCTCTTGGATAACATTAAGCAATCATTCTCATTATAGGGATCTCGGAGGAAAAAGGAGAAAGAATGAAGACAGAAAACTTATTTCAAGAAATAACAGCTGAAAATTTCCCTAACCTGAGAAAGGAAACAGATGTCCAGGTCCAAGAGCTCAGAGAGTTCCAAACAAGATGAACCAAAGCAGGTCTACACCATGACACATAATAATTAAAACGTCAAAGCTTAAAGATAAAGATAGAATTTTGAAATCAGCAAGAGAGAAGCAAACAACTACATACAAGGGAAACACCATGAGGCTATCAGCTGGTTTTTCAGCAGAAACTGTGCAGGCCAAAGAGAGTGAATGAGGTATTCAAAGTGCTAAAAGGAAGAAACCTTCAACCAAGAATACTCTACCTGGCAAGATTATCATTCAAAACTGAAGGAGAGATAATTTCCCAAACAAAAGTTAAGGCAGTTCATCACACCAAACCAGGATTATGGGAAATGCTAAAGTGATTTCTTTAAGTGGAAAAGACAATAACAAAAAGAAAATTATGAAAGGAAAAAATTTAATGGGCAAAGGCATACACATAGTAAAAGTAATAGATCAATCACTTATAAAGCTAATATGAAGGATAAAACACAAAGTAGTAAAATTATATCTGTGAAAATTAGTTAAGGGATTCACAAAATAAAAAGATGTAAAATATGACATCATATACCCACAACATGAAGGGAGAGGAGTAAAAATGTGCTTTTAGAATGTGTTTGAACCTAAGTGAACATCAACTTAATATAGATTGCTACACATTTAAAGTGTTATACATGAACCTCATGGTAAAACTAAAACCTATAATAAATACACAAAAAATAAATAGAAAGTAATACAAGCATTATACCTAAGAAAATCATCAATCCTAAGGGAAAAGAAGAAGAGAAGAAGAGCAGAGAAGACTACAAAAACAACCAGAAAACAATTAACAAACTAGCAATAAGTAAATACATATCAATTATTACTTTGATGTAAATGATCTAAATGCTCCACTCAAAAGATATGGGATGATTGAATGGATGAAAACAACACTCACCTATATATTGCCTACAAGAGACTCACTTCAGACCTAAAGATACATACAGACTCAGACGAAAGGGGCAGGAAAAGATATTCCATGCAAATGGAAGTTAAAAAAAAAAGCTGCGTAGCAATACTTACGTCACACAAAATAGACTTTAGGACAAAGACTGTTGATGGGAATGCAAACTGTGGAGAACAGTATGGAGATTCCTCAAAAACCTAAAAATGGAAATACCATATGATCTAGTAAGTCCCCTACTGGGTATTTACATAAAGAAAATAAAAACACTATTTCAAAAAGACATATGCACTCATATGTTTATTTCAGTATTATTTACAATATCCAAGATATGGAAGCACTCTAGGTGCCCATCGATAGCTGAATAATGATGTGGTGTATCTATATGTATGCAATGGAATATTACTCAGCTGTAAAAAAAAAACAAAAAACAAAACATTAGATTTTGCCATTTGCAACAACATGGATAGACCTAGTGGGTATTATGTTAAGTGAAATAAGCCAGAAAGAGAAAGACAAATGCCATATGATTTTGCCTACAGGTAGAATCTAAAACAAGACTAATGAAAAACAAACAAAAACAACAACAAAAAACAGAAACAGACCTATAAGTACCAAGAATGAACACATGGTTGCCAGAAGGGAAGAGAGTAGGGGGATGGAAAAAACAGGTAAAGGGAATTGGGAGGTACAAGCTTCCACTTATAGAAAGAGTAAGTCATGGGAATGAAAGGTACAGCGTAAGGGATATAGTCAGTGATACTGTAATACCATTGTATGGTGACAGATGGTAGCTACCCTTTGTTTGAGCACAGACTAACATTCAGAGTTGCTGAATCACTATGTTTTATACCTGAAACACTGTATGTCAACTATACTTCAATATAAATAAATAAATAAATAATAAATAATAAAAGAGGAAGAAGTAAGACATTCTCATACAGACAAAAGTGAAAGGAGTTCTACACCATTAGCCTGCCCTATAAGAAAGAGTCAAGGGAATCCTTCAAGTTGAAATGAAAGGATGCTAGACAGTAACTTGAAGCCATATAAAAACATAAAGCCCTCCAGTAAAGGTAAATACATGGACAAATATTTTTTTAAGATTTATTTTTTATTTTATTTTATATTTTATTTTATTTATTTGAGAGAGAGCACAGCAGGCAGAGGGACAGAGCGAGAGGGAGAAACAGACTCACTGCTAAGCAGGGAGCCCAATGCTCCATCCCAGGAGCTCCATCCCAGGACCCCAGGATCATGACCTGAGCTGAAGGCAGACACTTAACCAACTGAGCCACTTAGGCACCCCTACATAGACAAATATAATGAAACAATATTATTATAACTTTGTTTTATACTCTTTTTATTTTCCACAATATTTAAAAGACAACTGCACAAAAATAAGTATAAATCTATGTTAATGTGTACACAATATGTAAAAATGTAATATGTGACATCAATAACATAGAGAGGGAGAGAGGCTGAGTTGTAATGGGGTAGCTTTTTGTGAGCAAGTGAAGTTAGGTTGGCATCAATTTAAGATAGATTACCATAACTTTAGGATGTTACATATAATGCCCATGGTAACCACAAAGAAAATATATGTAGCATATACACAAAAGGAAATAAGGGACTCAGAATGTGTTACTACAAAAATCAACCAAGTAGAAAGGAAGGCAGTAATGAAGGAAATGAGAGCCAAAAAAGCTGTAAGACATACAGAAAACAAGTACCAAAATGGCAAATATTCATACTTCCCTATCAGTAGTTATTTTAAATTAAACTCCTCAATCAAAAGATATAAATTTGTAGAATAGATATTTAAAAAAAAACAGGATCCAACTATATGCTGTCTACAAGAGACTCATTTTAGATCTAAGGACACACATAAGTTGAAAATGAAAGGATGTTATCAGACAAAGGTAACCAAAAGATATCAGGGGTGACTATATCAGAAAAATTAGACTTTAAGTCAGAACTGTTAGAAAGACAAAAAGGACATTATATAGTAACAAAAGGGTCAATTCACTAAGAATATATAATAACTATAAATATATATGCACCAAGCAACCTAAGTGTCCATTGATGGATGGATAAAGAAAATGTGAGATTTATCACACACAGACGTGCACACTCACGCAAAATGGAATATTATTCAGTCAAACAAAGAAAGGAAATCTTGACATTTGTGACAACATGGTTGAAATTTGAGGGCATTATGCTAAGTGAAATAAGTCAGAGAAAGAAAAATACCACATGATCTCACAAGTGAAATCTAAAAAGACTAAAATAAAATAAATAAAAAACAAAGAGAAATAAACTCATACAGATAATAGATTGGTGTTTGTCCAGGGATGTGGGTGATAAAATGGGTGAAGGGAGTCAAAAGTTACAAATTTAGTTATAAAATTAAAAAGTCATGGAATGGAATGTACAACATGGTGACTATTGTTAATAATATTGCATTCTATATTCACAAGTTGCTATGAGACTAAATTTTAAAAGTTCTCAACACAAGAAAAAAATGTAACTATGTATGATGATGGATGTTAACAAGACTTATCGTGGTGATCATTTTGCAATATATACAAATATGGAATCATTATGTTGTACACCTAAAACTAATGTACCATGTCAATTATAACTCAAAAAACTACATACACACCAAACATCAGCACTCCTAAATATACGAAACATTGACAGAATTGAAGGGGGAAATAGATAGCTGTACAATCATAGTATAGATTTCAATATTCCACTTTCTTTTTTTTTAAGATTTTATTTATTTATTTGACAGAGACAGAGAGAGCAAGCAGCAGAGGGAGAGGGAAAAGCAGACTCCCTGCTGAGCAGGGAGCCCAATGTGGGACTCAATCCCACAAACCTAGGATCACAACCAAAGGTGAAGGCAGATGCCCAACTGACTGAGCCACTCAGGTACCCCCAATATCCCACTTTCAATAATAGAAAGACCAGGGGCGCCTGGGTGGCTCAGTTGGTTAAGCGACTGCCTTCGGCTCAGGTCATGATCCTGAAGTCCCGGGATCGAGTCCAGCATCGGGCTCCCTGCTCGGCAGGGAGTCTGCTTCTCCCTCTGACCCTCCTCCCTCTCATGCTCTCTGTCTCTCATTAAAAAGAAAAAAATAATAATAATAACAGAAAGACCAGGCAAAGAGCTTATCAATAAGAAAGTAGAGAACTTGAACAACCCTGTAGAGCAATTTAACTTAACAGAGAGATACAGAACACTCCAATGAACAGCAACAATAGCAGAATACATTTCTTTCAAGTACACATGGAACATTCTCTAGGTTAGACCATATGTAGACACAAAGCAAGTCTTAATAAACATAAAAAGATTGAAATCATGCAAGGAAATTTTTTTTTTTGGTCACAAGGGAATGCAACTAGAAATCAACAGCAGAAAAATAACTGGAAAATTCATTAATATGTGAGAATTTAAAAACACACTCTTAAACAACAAACGGGTCCAAAAGGAAATTACAAAATATCTTGAGATAAACAAAAATGAAAATAAGCTCCAGTCACTAAGCCACCACTGAGGACAACAGCCTCTCCCTTTTGCCCCCTGGCTTCTGGACACTCCATACCCCCAATCCACCTTCCCCCACCGCCTCCTTCCGCAGGCCATTTCTACTGAAGAAAAGGAATCATATTATGTCTGCTATCCAGAACCTCCACTCTTTCAACCCCTTTGTTGATGCAAGTAAAGGTGATGATCTGCTTCCTGCTGGCACTGAGGATTTTATCCGTATAAGAATGCAACAGAGAAATGGCAGGAAGACCCATACTACTTTCCAAGGGATCACTGATGATTATGATAAAAAAAGAAACAAGTGAAAGCATTTAAGAAGGAAGTTGCCTGCAATGTTATTTTTATTTTATTTTATTTTATTTTAATTATGTTATGTTAGTCACCATGCATCATTAGTTTTTGATGTGGTGATCCACAGTTCACTGTTTTTGTATAACACCCAGTGCTCCATGCAGTACGTGCCCTCCTTAATACCCATCACTGGGCTAACCTGTCCCCCCACGCCCCTCCCCTCTAGAACCCTCAGTTTCTTTCACAGATTCCATAGTCTCTCATGGTTCAACTCTCCCTCTGATCTCCCCCCCTTCCTTCTCCTAATGTCCTCCATGCTATTCCTTATGTTCCACAAATAAGTGAAACCA
>NC_138378.1:53242443-53267075 GCF_054177405.1 Leptonychotes weddellii
TGCCATTGTATTGCCTGTAAGGTGACTGTTACTGTATATTGTCTGTGTTCCTTTCTGGCCTATGTTGCTTTTAGGGTCTCTCTTTGCTTAGAGGACCCCTTTCAAGATTTCTTGTAGGGCTGGTTTTGTGTTTGCAAATTCCTTTAGGGGCAGAGCACATTCTTGAAGTGATACCCCAGAGGAGTTCTCTCCCTCCCCACCACGAGGAGTGTGGGAAAGTGCTTCCTTTTAGCTGATGAGCAAAGGCTCATCTCACAGACCCAATTATGGTGGGGGCAGATTGGCTCTGAAGACAGGTTGAGGAACTAGCATCCAATGAAGCATTTCTTCCCTAGGCAGATAGAAAGATTTAAAAGGGAAAATAGGCTAATTATGTCACTGTCCAAGCTTGCAAATATGTGGGCTTTCCTGGGAGTAAGGGTGGTTCCCAACCCTGACCATGCATCAACCATGGAGTAGAGGATGAGAAATGGGAAGAGATTATAAACCCTTATTTCTGGAACCCACCAAGAGTTTCTAAAAGTGGAGTCCAGGGTTCCACACAATTATGCCTATTTTCCAAGTGATTTGCCTACAGGTAACATTTGGAACCATTGACCTAGATGGTTTTTGGAGATTAATTTACCACAGAATTCTCTTTAAAATGAATACCTCTAATATTCCTGAATTTGTCCTATACATTTCCTTCTGTGAATTTCATGATAATCATAAATTCAATGTAGTTGAGCATCTCTTTGATATCTAGGTCTACACCAGGAGACGTGAAAGGATGATTTTATACTGAGAACCACACACGGGTTTGAATGATTTCATCAGCACAGTCCAGGTCATGCCATTTTTCTCTGAAATGCTACGCCATTTATTAAAAAGTCCATCTATGCTCCAATGATCTGAGATACCTCCTTTATCTTATACTAAATTCCCATATGTCCTGGGTCTCTTCCTGGGCTTTTTTTTTTTAAGATTTTATTTATTTATTTGACAGAGAGAGACACAGTGAGAGAGGGAACACAAGCACGGGGAGTGGGAGAGGGAGAAGCAGACTTCCTGCAGAGCAGGGAGCCTGATGCAGGGCTCGATCCCAGGACCCTAGGATCATGACCTGAACCAAAGGTAGATGCTTAATGACTGAGCCACCAGGCACCCCTCTTCTTGGGCTTTCTATCCTAACCACTGGCCTACTGGTTTCTGTATACAACAGTACCACACTGTTTTGTTTTTTTTTTTTTAATTTTTTTTTTTTTTTAAGATTTTATTTATTTGCGAGAGAGAAAATGAGAGACAGAGAGCATGAGAGGGAGGAGGGTCAGAGGGAGAAGCAGACTCCCTGCTGAGCAGGGAGCCTGATGTGGGACTCGATCCCGGGACTCCAAGATCATGACCTGAGCCGAAGGCAGTCGCTTAACCAACTGAGCCACCCAGGCGCCCAGTACCACACTGTTTTAATTACAGAGGCTGAAATAGTATGTTTCATACTATTCAGCCTATGAGACTAGGCCCTTCTTTGCAGTTTTTGTTTGTTCAGTGTTTTCCTGGCTATTTTTGCATGTTTGTTTTTGCACATGTATCAACTTGTGTAACTTCATTAGAAGCCTGTCGATATTTTTATTAGCATCACATGAAATTTATAACACAATATTCACTTTGGGAAAACTGATGGTAAATCATTCTGTGCTGGAAATGGGGATGTCTTTCCATTTCTTCAAGTTTACTTTTGGCTTTTTCAGTGTGTGATTTTTCTCCCTTATAGGAGCTTGACTCAGTGCTCGGAGTATAAAATGGGTTTATTTTCCTCTACCTCCCCAGACCTCCAAGGTGTACAGTGGCCAATTTAAACTAGGTTTGGAGGCCACTCCTTTTTTTTTTTTTTTAATTACACAAAGCATCACATTACAAATTGATCATTACACTCATCTTGATAATCCATGATGTTGAGTTTCTAGGAGTCTCACAATTAGAAGATTAGAAAACTTCCCTTGGGGGCGCCTGGGTGGCTCAGATGGTTAAGCGTCTGCCCTCAGCTCAGGTCATGATCCCAGGGTCCTGGGATCGAGTCCCGCATCGGGCTCTCTGCTCCTTGGGAGCCTGCTTCTCCCTCTGCCTCTCTCTCTCTCTGTCTCTCATGAATAAATAAATAAAATCTTAAAAAAAAAAAGAAAACTTCCCTTGGAACTATAATGTCAGGTTGAATCATTTGAACTTACTGTTTTTTTGTAGGTCATAAGTGGTTAAGGGGCGCCTGGGTGGCTCAGGCAGTTAAGTGTTCAACCCTTAATTTCAGCTCAGGTCATGACCTCAGGGTCATGGGATTGAGCCCTGCATCAGGCTCTGAGCTCAGCAGGGAGTGTGCTTGAGATTCTCTCTCCCTCTCCCTCTGCCCCTCCCTCCTGCTCTCTCTCTCTAAAATAAATAAATAAAAATTTTTAAAAACTGGTCAAATAGCTCTAATTTCATATGGTTCAACCTCAGCACGTGGTTCAATCATTCAGGCGTCTCTGCTTAATGGGATGGGTCACATACCCAATTCCAGGCTTCCGGTAGAGTGTAGATCCCTTTGTAATGGTGTTACTTCTCTCCATCCACAAAACCTGAGGTAGCTGATTCAAATCCTTATGTTTATATGGACATAAGCAAATATTTCCTTTCTTCAGCTGTCTTCCTTGGAATTTCATTTCTACTGTGGTTTTAAAATAGGTCCACAAATTCTTTGATACCCCTCCCCTTGAGTGTGGGCTGGACTGAGTGACTTGCTTCGAATGAATAGAACGTGACAGAAGTGATGGTGTGCTACTTCATAGATTAGGTCATCAAAGACATTGTGGTTTCTGCCCAGCTATCTCTTGAATTGCTCACTCTGGGGAAAGTCAGTTGCCATGTTGTGACGACATTCCAGCAGTGTCCACTGACTTAAGGAAAGGCCCTTGTGGTGAGCAACTGGGCCCTCCTGCCTCCAGCCAGTGGGGAGATGAGGCCTTCTGCCAACAGCTGTATGAGTGAGTCATTTTGGAAGCAGACCCTCTGGTGCCAGTCAGCCTTCAAAGGACTGCAGCCTTGGCCAATGAATCAGGCTTAGCTGGGTGGTTCTGGCTTAGAGTTTCTCATGAGGTTGCAGTCAAGAGTCTTCAAGTTTCCTTCTCTCACTCAAGACCTAGCTATTGATCTCCTACTCGGTGAGAGGTGCTGTGCCAGGAGTAGAGAGCTGAACAAGGCACTTGTGTCCTCCAAGAGCTCACTGCTAATAGGAAAGTCGGTGTCATCCATAATTATTAGCTATAAATCCGCTAAAATGGAAGGTGCTTAAAAAGTGCTTCAGGGGCACCTGGGTGGCTCAGTTGGTTGAGCGGCTGCCTTCCACACGGGGTTATCTGCTCAGTGGGGAGTCTGCTTCTCCCTCTGACCCTCCCCCTCTCTCGTGCTCTCTCTCTCTCATTCTCTCTCTCAAATAAATGAATAAAATCTTAAAAAAAAATGTGCTTCAGGTTGTATTTGCATGGAGCTTTGAGACGACAAAAGAGAGGCAGTTCTGCTAACTAAGGTTTTTTGAGTAGAGAGAGTGAATTAAGAAGAGACCTCCCCGCAGACAGTAGTAGAGGTCACACTACACAAGAAAAGGAGTCTGACCAGGCCCCTCTTCAGAGGCCAGGAGCTGCTCTGAAGCTATTCTGCTGCACTAGGAAATCCACAAATCTTCATTAGCAGCCGTGACCATTCCCCCCCAAAATTAATGGTAAAAAGGGCTGGGTAGGAAGAGGGCTGAGGAAATGATTTTTTTTTTTTTGAGAAGTGACGTGTCTTGTTAAAGTGTGCACAGGTGTGCAGTGAGCTCCAGCTATTATTGATTTAGCTCCGCTGAAGGGAACCTAGGTCTTAGTTAATAGGGCCGCAGTAGGGTGCTCTGAGTAGAAGCAATCAAAGTCTTATTTCAGTGCTAGTCTCCTAAGAGGAAAAAGAGAGAGAAATGATGACATAAGACTTCGACTTTTCCTTGAACACAAAGCCAAAATTTCTTGGTTCTGGGCTCATTTGACACATTTTTACCAGGCCCAGGATGTGACTGATTGGCACTTGAATTGAGTTTGCCTCATGGATGTGGGGCTTAGCTTGTTGTCCTTGCTCCTGTAACTGCTTCTCTCATAGTTAATGGTTTTCTGTAGTTGAAACGAGGTTTGGAAACTGACTATATTTGGCAAAACTCGGTAACTGCTTATTTTGTCTCACCAAAAAAAATCCAACAAATGATCAAAATCACAACCCATATTGATGGTAAATGTAGACAGTGGCTTCTAATTCTGGTTTTGTGTTTGTGGTACAGAGACAAGGAGGGTAAAAATTTGTGTTCAAGTGATGAGTCTATCTTTTCCACACCTCTATGAAAGAGCAAGGCCAATGTAACCCCTTAGCGGACTAACTCTGCACTGTCCAGAGTTTTCTGTGTATCTGTGGTTGTTAATCTCTTGACTGATTTGACAAGCTGGCGTTTCTGAAGTCAGGTAATTATGACTCATGTTAAGTTGGAAGTTTTCTCTCTTTTCTAAGTCAAATTGAATAAGGAACACATTTTTCTCCTTCCTCAGAAGTAATTAAGACCTCAAGAGGCTGTTGTTTCATACCATAGCTGTGTTAACCACATTGTCTCATTTCCACCTCTTTGAGAACTAGGCCAAGGCAGATTCACCAAACTCACGCCAAAGCTGCCGCTCAGCTCAAAGGCATCTGGGCCTGGGGGGTCCAGCCTTGAAGTGTTCTAGGGACACAGGGTTCATTACTTCTCACTCTTCCTCATTCCCTTATTTATTTATTTTTTGAAGATTTTATTTATTTATTTGACAGAGAGACATAGTGAGAGAGGGAACACAAGCAGGGGAAGTGGGAGAGGGAGAAGCAGGCTTCCCGCTGAGCAGGGAGCCCGACTCGGGGCTCGATCCCAGGATCCCGGGATCATGACCTGAGCCGAAGGCAGACGCTTAATGACTGAGCCACCCAGGTGCCCTCCTCATTCCCTTTTTAATAGCCTTACTTTCTAACTGCTAACCTCTTAGTCCACACATCTCGCTGGATCTCCTACCC
Source organism: Leptonychotes weddellii (assembly GCF_054177405.1). Taxonomy (NCBI): domain Eukaryota; kingdom Metazoa; phylum Chordata; class Mammalia; order Carnivora; family Phocidae; genus Leptonychotes; species Leptonychotes weddellii. The sequence continues at coordinate 53,247,511 of NC_138378.1, forward strand.
ATTGGTTCTGGTTTGCTCCTGGAACTTCTCAGAACATCTCCCAGCCCCTTTCTAGGGCCATTCTTGTGTTGGACAAAGATCTCCTGGCTTCCCAGTCTTCTTCACGCTAAACTCACTCAGGCCCTTTGACAAGGTCTCATATACAAACGAGTCAAAGATAGCCAGTGGAAGAGTTAGGATGCTAATATTTCTGATTTTCAGCCCTGCCTGTTTCTACTCGGCCATTCTATAGCCCCTCTCCCAATAAATGCATATGTCAGTGTAGTTCACTCTGTCTTGCCCTTGCAATTTAAGAAAAATTTTTATAGTACTTCGTGATTTATAAATTGTTTCCATGAATATTATGCTATCTGTGAGGTAGGTCTTATTATTTCTATCTTACGCTTGTGGAGACTGGGGTCAGAGAGGCTCAACAACTGACTGAAAGATTCTCTCGAGGTCCTCTAAGGTGGTCCCTGACCAGCTCATTTGGCGGTGGGCGGTGGGGGGGCGGGGTAGTCTGTGAGAAATACACATTCTCAAGCCTCCTCAGACCTACTGAATCAGAAACTCTTGGGTGGGGCCCAGCGGTCTGTCTTTTAAGGCCTCCTGGTGATTTGGATGCACACTCACGTGTGAAAACCACCGTCTCAATCTATGGGTGGGTCACCCAGGAATTTGTTAGATTAAAAAAATAATAACAAAACATTGATGTACATTTGGACTTTTCTCCAAAATCCTCCCTAACTCCTCACTTTGATTCTAGAGGAAGTTATTTTTTATTAAAATTTTATTTATTTATTTATTTATTTATTTATTTGAGAGAGAGAGAGAGAGAGCGTGAGCAGGGGAGGAGCAGAGGGAGAGGGACAAGCCGACTCCGCTGAGTGTGGAGCCCACCTCAGGGCTCGATCGCATGGCCCCGAGATCATGACCCGAGGGGAAATCGAGAGTTGGACGTTTCACTGACTGAGCCATTCAGGCGCCCCTGGGGGAAGTTACTTTTATCATGAAAATGGAACTAATCAGGGGCACCTGGCTGGCTCTGTCATTAGAGCAGGTGACTCTTGATCTCGGGGTTGTAAGTTTGAGCCCCACGGTAAGTGTAGAGATTACTTAAAAATAAAATCTTTTTTTTTTTTTAAGATTTTATTTATTTATTTGACAGAGAGAGACACAGCGAGAGAGGGAACACAAGCAGGGGGAGTGGAAGAGGGAGAAGCAGGCTTCCCGCTGAGCAGGGAGCCCGATGTGGGACTCGATCCCAGGACTCTGGGATCATGACCTGAGCCGGAGGCAGCCGCTTAACGACTGAACCACCCAGGCGCCCCTAAAGATAAAATCTTAAAAAAAAATAGAACTAATCACAGACCAATGGTTGTTTTTAGATGAACTCATTTTGTCTTTTGTCTTCTGTAGGTCACAATTCAGAGAAGAGGGATAAAGAATCCTCTCTCTCCAACAGGGATATAAATGAGCCATTTTCTGCTATAGATAAAGAAACACTTGAAGAAGGAGTTAGGACAGGTAATAAGCTATATAGTGTAAGCTAAATAAGACACTTAAGTATAGATAACTTCAGAGTGCATCTGTGCCTTTCATGGTATTTTTACAAAGGAGATGTCAGCATGCCTTTAATTTACCCACAAAAGCGTACAATCTGCCAGTAAAATGATGAATTAAACTAACTCTGGGAATTTGACCACCCTTTCGAAAAGATGCTACTTTTAGTCATTTCTACCCAACCAGGGTCATTCCTAACATAGGCATCATCTTCTGAGCCTCTCCATTACTGCACACTGAGACTTTCTAACAAGTAGGAGGAGTAAATCCAAATATTAACTAGTCCTGGATCTTCAACCTTGGATGACCTGAGCCTGGGCCCGTTCAGAATGGGTAGAAACTTGCCCATCATGGCAATGTGCTGACTTTTTCCAACAGGGCCCTTAGAGTTGCTTGGTGCTGTGGCCTCTTGCTGTAGCTTAGATCGAAGTGGCAAGTTGGACATTTCTAATTTTCTCCCCATAACCCAAGATGGCCCTTGGCCAGCATCCCCCTGCCTGCATTGCTAGGCGCCCCCTCAGTGGTTTTCCACACCAAACCATCCAGTTCCTGTTATGGAACGTCTGTGCCCCATGTCCTTGATTCCTGCTTTTGTCACATTACAAATGGAGTGACAGAAGCTCTAGGAGTCCCTGATATCAGCTGGGGTCTCCAGCTAAGATTGCCTTGCGCTCTAAAGCCCACACCCGGTGGCATTCCGAATCTACCCTCAAGATTTCTGCAAGTCCCTACAGGCTGTAAGAGCTCAAGATCATCTGGTGGCATGTTTACCCTTGTGCATGAAATTCCCCCAAACTTACGGACTTGAGGCAGGTTATATATATGTGGCAGAACGTCCGAAGCTGGGAGGGTGGGGTGATGGGGGCCAGCTTCAAACTGAATATTTGACTCCATTGTTTTTAGTAGCCATTGCAGAACTTTCCACTGCCTCTGTGGCCCCTGACTCCTCTTTCCATCTGACCTCTCCCCTATCATTCTCCTCCTGCAAACTGTGCCTTGTTGTCTCTACTTTTTGGTTGCTTTGCTGCTTGCTGGCTCATACCCTCAGCTTCTCACCTCCACCACCAAACAGCATCCCATGTCATCGCCAAACCGCTTACGAGTGTATTTTCCTAAACAAAGCCTGTTTTGTCCCCAAGAGGACTTCTGGAGCCAGCAGCTAAGTTGCTACAGTCTTCAGTTCTGGTTGTCCCTGCAGATCTGTATGGGGCTGTCTCTTTCTGTTTACTTTGCCATGTGCCTTTTCATTTAGATGTTCAAAATAAGAACGTACCATGTGCGCAGCTTCTGCAGTTCCTCCAGAGGAACATCATCATTGCCGCCGCCTCAGTGGCGGGAATCCTTGTGGTCACAGTGTTGTTGGTGCTGGCCTTGACCACATGCATCAGGAGGAAACAACTATCGTGAGTGGCTCATAGCTCCCGCCTTCCTTCGAAGGACTCGTGGGTATTTGTGCCAGTGTTGCCCCAGAGCTTCCTGCTGATCCTGGAGTTAGGTTGTATATTCATAGAGTACGGATGGCCCAGGCTAGGAGTTTTTAAGCCCTGCCTTGGTGGTGATGCACAGCTAGGTATGGATTTCCTGGCTTGGACCATGCTTGCCTCTAAAGAATCCCTTAGGTTCGACCACACCTGTTTTCACACTGAGGGCCACTTAAAAGAGGAGATGGTACAGCCTCGGGCTGAAAGATTGGAAAATAGGAAGATGAGGGCAGGGAGGGATGAGGCCGTGGAGGAGATGAGCACAGGGCTGATGTTTGGCTTGTTCACCCTGGGTCAGTAGCCCTGATTGTTAGAATATTGAAAGATCCCCCTACTGGTTGGTAAACATCACCTTCCCAGGACCTCCCACAGACTTTCCAGTCTTCCCCAGAGTCCTGCAAATGAAGGGTTCATGCCTGGCCCAGGAGTGGCCCTCCAGGGCTGTGCTCTGACAGTGGCCACGTTGACTAGTCAGGGGCTGTCTGTACCACTTGCTAAATATGTCTGCTATCCCCCCGATGAGAGGGCTCCGACACAGTGGCTGTAATCGTGAAAGGCACTAGAAAGTAAATGGCTTACAAGACTATGCATTTGCAATAACTGCATCTCGAAATTATGTGCCTCCATCTGCATTCCTTGAGACACACTTTTTTTTTTTTTTAAGATTTTATTTATTTATTTGACAGAGAGAGACAGCAAGAGAGGGAACACAAGCAGGGGGAGTGGGAGAGGGAGAAGCAGGCTTCCCGCCAAGCAGGAGCCCGATGCAGGGCTCGATCCCAGGACCCCGGGATCATGACCTGAGCCGAAGGCAGACGCTTAACGACTGAGCCACCCAGGCGCCCCGAGACACACTTCTTAATCACAGGGAAAAGCAGCTTCCCAAGGTCCCTCGGGTCTTGCCTAACTCAGCTTGTCCACAGAGAAAGGGGGCTGTGGTGTGCCACGGGGGGTGAAGTGTCCCTCCCCCCCCCAACTCGGAGGCTACAGTACTTAAGTTTGCCCACAAGAGTGACATTGCTTTCCCTAAAGGAGTTCTTTAAAACACTAAGACTCCTGAGACTGGTAACCCGTTCAGGCCAGCCACCACTGCCTCACACCCAGCTTCCTCCTCTGAGACAGGACTGGGTTCCCTGAAGTGAAAGGGGAGCCTGGAATGTGGCAGAAGTTAGAAAGGGAAGATTTAAAGAGCTTATTCTGGAAATAAGCTTGACCCACTTCACAGTTCTGACTGGGGCTTATCCATTGGATTTGTCATTTCCCTTCTGTGCCTCTTAGAGGTGTCAGAAGAAGTGGTCAAGACTGTGGCTCCGGGTGCCTGGGTGGCTCAGTTGGTTGGGTGACTGCCTTCGGCTCAGGTCATGATCCTGGAGACCCAGGATCGAGTCCCACATTGGGCTCCCTGCTCAGCGGGGAGTCTGCTTCTCCCTCTGACCCTCCCCCCTCTCATGTGCTCTCTCTCTCTCTCATTAAAAAAAAAAAAAAAAAAAAAGACTGTGGCTCCATCCCATAGAGGCGAATCGAAGCTGTGGAGAGCCTGTGTCATCAGAAGGTGGGGGGAAAGGAGTTTCCCAGAGGCTCTCTGGTGCCCAGAGGCAAAATGAGTTTCACACAAGACAGACCTTCCTGATGCGCAGTAGAATGCTCACCCCTCAGAAACATCAGCCTCTGTCACTCCCCAATGAATAGACGGTAGGAATTCCTATACACAGCATTGTGCAATATGGTTTTGTTGTATTTTATTTTAGACATCCTCCAGCGAACATGACCTATAATATTTTTATTCTGAATGGGAAGACTTGGTGGCAAAAGATTGAAGAAAAGAACCCCAGAAAACACAGCGATAAACAGAAACAGTTGTTGAAGAGCAAGTCCCGTGTCTAAGCCAGCTGGTGGGGCCAGCCAAACCAGAACTGGAAGCTGTGAGGCCAGGCAGTTCTCCACCGGGACACCACGGAGAGGCACTTGGATTTCTGGCTGTGAGGTGTGCTCTACAAAATGTTGACCTTCTCCTGTCAATCTCGAATGGACCAAGACACAAATGCTGTACCACAGGATGCTTATAGTGTGGTATGGTTCTAATGGCTAGTGCAGGAGACACACACATTTGCCCAAAGACAAACCCGACCAACTACCAATTTATTTATTTATTAAAGCATCGGTTCTCTGATTCAGCCATTCAGGGAGCAGGTATTAATTGAACACCTAATATGTAGACAATCTCACACCTGAGGCCACCAAAAGTATTGGAAGCAGGCCTGGTCCTCGCAGGTCCTCATTTCTGAGGAGAGGGCAGACAGGGGGCTGAAGCTCTTTGGTGGTGTTCTTAGGTGTCTGAGCTCCCATCTGCAGGGGTCCAGAGGGGGGAGCGGTGGGGGACGCCCAGCAGCCCTGTCCCTGCGCTGGAAGGTGGTGTCTGGGGACGCCTGCTGTCCTGGGACGGGGACACAGAGGTTGCGCCCTGGGCTGGCCCAGGAGCCCCTGGAGGCTGCAGCCACCCCTGGGTCCGCGCGCTCCAGCTCCCACCCTCTGCGGCTGCACACCCTCTGCCGTCCCGGCGGGGGCCGCGGTGGGGGCGGCGGTCGCGACGGCAGGGCGAGGACGCGAGCGAGGCCCGAGGTCGGGCGACAGCGACAGCGGCGGAGGTCGGGGAGGGCTGTGGCCTCGGCATAGGGTCCCTGTCCAGGCGGCCGAGGACGCGCGCGCGGGGCCCGGCTGGAAGGCGTCTGGGGGTGGGTGGGTTCGCTAGGGAGTGAAGTGGGATCTAGGGAGGCAGGTGGCCTCAGGAGGGCGGGGGGCACATCACGCCCGGAGGGACCCGCAGACCAAGGGCAACCAGTGCCGACAGAGAACCCCGGGCGTGTCGGAGGCCGGTGTGGACTAAAAGCCGGAGGCGCATCAGAAGTTCACCGCCGCGGAAGGAGAAGGTCCCCCGGGCTGCTGGGGGCCGAGCACCGCGGGCTCTTGCTCAGCCCCTTAGAGTCTCCGCAGGTGCAGGCCCAGGCTAATCTTCCCTCCGGCTGGAGAGGACCCCGGCCTCCTCCTCACTGCTGGCCTCGGCGCTCCTTTCCTGGGTCCAAGTCTCCTGGGTCACCTTCAGCCTAGGACCCTCCTCCACCTTAGTAAGCTGCACTTACTGAGAACCTATTGTGCGTGTAAATTCCTTTAGGCATGATTTTTTTTAAAAAAGATTTTCATTTATTTATTTGTCAGAGAGAGAGAGAGAGAGAGAGAGCGCACAAGCAGGGGGAGCAGCAGAGGGAGAGGGAGAAGCAGGTTCCCCACTGAACAAGGAGCCTGATTCAGGACTCGATCCCAGGACCCTGGGATCATGACCTGAACTGAAGGCAGACGCTTAATGACTGAGCCACCCAGTCGTCCCCCTTTAGGCATGATTATCGTCATTTTATTTCAAGAAAAGGAAGGCTCAGACACCTAAGATCACCTGATAGAGGCCCCAAGCTAAGGGGGCAGCCTGGATTCTAATCCAGACCCAGGGTCTGTGCTGTAACCTTTGAGTAGCCCGGCCCCTGTCACCCTTGGGACCTGCTGAGGAGGAATGAGTGGGAAGGACTTCTGGTCTCCTTTTTTTGGGAGGTGGAGTGAGTGAAGCATTCCCCCCAGGGATAGAAGTGGTTCTGGAAAACCAGGTCTGGTGGGTGGCTTACATTAAGGGCACCCTCCCTGGTTTTCCCGGCCATGTGGTTTTCCTTGTCTGCTCTCCCAAAGTGGGGAAGCCCTCAAAGCTTTAAGCCATGGGGAATTGGGGGACAGGTCAAGGCCAGGCTGGGTCTGAGTGAGACATTCCTCTGCACCCCTCTCTCCCCAGTGAATAATCAGCCCACTTTCTTCTTGTTTGAGTCCTACTAGGGATGGTCCAAGCCTTGACCTGGAGGATGGACCAGCACCAGGGAGTCACTGTGACTCTTTAAGTCCAGGTTAATACCCCTGACAAGCCCTACTGGTTTCAGTCTGGGCAAACTCCATGGACCCTCTGGCATACATCCCATTCCAATTTCAAGGGTCTTCCCTTGAGAAGTGGGATCCTCTGTCCTCTTTTTAAAAAACAAAACCTCCCCCCAAAAAATATGTTCTCTCTTTGAACCAAATCCTTCTAAGCTCTGAGAACCTAGAGTTGGATCAATGGCTGTAGGAAGGGACCCTTCCAAAGACAGACTGTGAGAGGTACCTGCTCATGGCAGGTTTTGTGGGCTTTCCTGGGGGGCAACTGATAGCGCTGTCTGAGGGCAAGGGAGCTCATATACCCAAAGGTGGCTGGCGGTCTCATGTGGGCAAGGAGTCCTGGAGCTCTGGGAGCCCTGGGCCCGTCTTGTGCTGGCCTAGGCATCATCTTCCCAAGCCCCCAACAGTGTTGCTACTGAGCAGGGAGGGAGGAAAGGAGGGAGGGCATATCCCACGAACGGTCCCCTGGGATGCTGGGCTCAGCTGGACTCCAGTACCAGTCCTGCCTTGACCATCTCTGAGGCTCAGTGTCCTTATTTTTGCCATAGGGGTAAGCATTTACCTCCTTCCCAGGGTTCATTCAGCAAGAACCATTTATTAAGCACCTGCTGTATGCCAGGCACTGTGCTGGGCTGGGGACACCATGGAGAGTAGGTAGAACAGCCTTCCTGTCAGTGGGTTGCTGGTATCCCCTTGGAAGCTTGGGAGGACATGAGGCTGTCAGGGCTTAGGTATACAGCAGGCACACCATAAATACCAGACTCTTCCTTGGGCTACTGATAGGTTGCACCCCCACCCTCATCCCATCCTCATCCCAACCTCTTGGAACCCTAGAACTGAGAAGCAGCCCATCCTCCTGTTGGCCTCCCACCCCTACCTCAGGCTTCCATTTGAAGAACAAGTTAGGGTCAATGACCTCTAGCCTCTGCCAGTGGTCTCCCCATTGCCTATGGGCCCACTGTGAGCCTCCCCTTGGGTTTACCTCTTCCTCTACCCAGGAGATGTCTCCCTGCGTTCTTAGTCTGCTCTCATGCTGGGGGCTTCCACCTTCAGCTCAGTGGTTGGTCTAGCCAACCTGACCCTGGCTGGGTGAGGGGCAGACACCAAACAGCACAGGGTATTTCAGGATGGAGCCCTGTGGAGGCTCTGGGCTCCCAGCCTCTGCCTCTCACTAGCTGTGAAATCTCAAGCCTCAGTTTCTTCTTGGCCTCAATTTCTCTATCTGTAAAATGGGGGCTAACCTACCTTGTGGGGTTGTTGTGAACATTGCACCTTTGCTGGGGCCAACATACAGTAGCGTTCAATATAAAGGAATAAATAAATCTTAGCTATTATGATTATTCTGCAACACTTTGGCTCTTTGCCTGCCCAGCATCCTTTCTCCCTCCTTCCAGCCATAGCTTCTGACTTCCCTTGGGTTCTTCTCCTCCGTCTCAATGTGGTGTGCATGAGGCATGTGACCTAGTCCTAAGCCACTCTCACATCCCATCCACTGGCTTCAGGGACTGGTTGGGGGATGGACATGTGATCCACTCAGCCAATGAACTGTGTTAGAGTTTCTGCTGGGAAAATTGAGAGATAGGTTCTTTTCTCTTTCCCCTCCTTCTTTTTTAAATAAATGGTAACTCTCTCTATATGTATTTTGCAACCTTTTCCAAATATAAAATATGTCAGTGAATCATATCCCATTCTCAGAGTTTTAAAGATCTATAGATTTTACTCAAGATTCTTGCTTTTTGAGTAAGATCTGCTGAGTCACTATGTCAGACCACAGAAAGAAAAGTTGTCTGAGAATGAAGTCTTCAAGTGGAGAAGGTAACAACCTGGAACCATCATTTGAGCCCTGAGCAAGCTTTTCCTAAAGGCTATACCTGGGATTTTCATCCATCCATGCTATATTTACTGACCACTATTATGTGCTAAGTGTCACTCCAGTTGCTGGCGACACAACCAGGAACAAGATAATCCCCACTTCACAGCGGTCACCGTCCTGCCCCAGGGCCTTTTCACTTGCTGTTCCCTCTCCCCAGAATGCTTTTCCCCTCATCTCTCCATGGCTCCCTCCTTCACCTCCCTCAAGTCTTAATTCACAGGTTAGCGCCTCAGCGAGGCCTCTCCTGACCTGTCTATTAAAAATCACACACCCACATACCTCTTCTACCCTCTCCTGATTTATTTTACTCCTTAGCACTTGAAACCACCTGCTATCCTCGATAGAATACTTATTTGTTACTTCTCTGTCTCCCCCCGTTGAACGTCACTTCCACAAGGGAAGGGATTTTCATCGGTGTTGTTCGCAGCAGATCTGTAGTGACCTAGAGCAGGTGCTCAGTGTTAAATAAATAGGGAGCCCAAAAGGACTATCTGAAGACGTTAACACTGTCATTGTGGTTTGAATGTTTAAGAAGGAGCCAGCCAGTTGATGGCCCCCAGGGAAGGGCACCGCATATGGCTGGAGTGGCAAATCAATTTTCTTTTGGCTTAAACTATGCTGGATTTTTAAGGGGTGTCACTTTCCACCTTTAGGATCCTGAGTGGTGCTTGGTAGGATATAGTACTCAAGAGCTGCCTCTGGAGGGTGCAAGGGAACCCCGTTGCTGCCCTTGGGCGCGCACGCCATCACCAGCACACTCTAGATATTGGGAAACTCGGTAGTCAGTGGTGATGATGGCAATAATGATGCATTTGCTTTGAGGCCTGCTTTAATTTTCACAATAGCCCTATGAGGTAGGTCCCATTATCATCCCCATATCCTACATGAGAAAAGGCACAGAGAGCCCAGGTAGCTTGCTCAAGGCCCCTGAGGTATAAGCAGCAGAACCAGAAAGAGCAAGGAGATTAAAGTCACCATGGTCTGGTCAGCCAGGTGATTCCCCAGGTGGGAGGAAATTCAGGAGGGACCCGGGGAGGGGGGGTGTGTGTCCTCCCTTTGGGGATCATTGTGCTGAGGTGTGATCCCTCTCTGGCAGGCTGGAACCTCCCCCGCCTCCCAACCTCGAACCCTATCCAAATGCCAGAGGTTTCCCCAGCAGCGGTCTGGTGCCGAGTGTGGCCTGCTCGAAAATCAGGTGAAACTGACACAGGGCCCTGCTCAGTTTGAGGATTGGAAGGCTTCCTGGAGGAAGCCACCTTTCATCATTGACCTGGAGGAGGAGTCGGTGTCAGGCAGTTGAGGAGGTGGGGGAAGCGAGTTCAGGCTGGGACACTGCGTGGGAAAAGGCCTGGAGGCGTGACAGCAAGCCACCAATTTCTTCCAGGGCTCTTTACCTGTGTGGACCCAGCCGGGACAAATGCACTGCAATTCTCCCAGCCCACATTTCCATCCGTCATCCGTTTGCCCTTTCCTCTGAATGTTCAAAAGACCCATCTACCTCCCTCCACTTTGGCAAAACACACGGCCTTATCTGCAAGCCAATCTCAAACTGTCTGCCTCTGAGCACCGGCCTGGCCTCTGTAGATTCAGAAAGCAACCTCTGGGACCGCAAGGGGGCCGGAGGGCCGCTGAACCAGTGCCTCACAGGAGGCCAGAGTTCCCTTCTCAGGCCTGATGTCCCCAGAGATTGGAGGCTGCCCTCAGGCCCTCCCCATGCAGCCTGCTCACCTTCCAGGTCTTTCCCTTCTCCTGTGTCCACCAGCGGGTGGGCTCTTTTGCCAGACTGCCTGGGCTTCAGTCCCGCCTGGCCATTTGGTATCTGTTATTCAACCTCTCTGGGCTTCTCTTTCCTTATCTGGAAAATGAATTAAGTGGGTTATATATGGATTAAATTGTCAACTGCCTACATCGTTGTCTGGCATGTAGTAAAGTGCTCAGTAAAAGCTACTCCAACGCCTGTACATGATGTGATTCTGGCGCTATGATTTCTGCTCTCTTCACTCTGCTGGCACCCTCTCCTCTCCCTCCAGAAAGGGTTATCCAGTGTGGAAACAGGTTTCTTTTTTTTTTCTGCATCCTGAGTTTCATGATGCCTGTGGAGAAAGGGAAGGTTTCTAGCAAAAACAGTTTGGGGGAAACTGATGTAGGAGAAAAGTATCCCAGGCAGGAACTCAGAAAAAAAAAGATTTCTTGAAGGGGGGAGAGGGGGACTTAGGGAACTGGGGGACAGTAGAGACTGGAGAGAGGTCCCCAGGACAGAAGGCCTGGGGTGGAGCATGGAGGAAACCTCAGGCAGGTTGTGGGGGGCTGAGCCCACGTCCCCCAGAGTGGCAGAACCCAGAGAAGAAATGTTCTTGGGGTTTCAACAGTGGGTCTAGGATGGCCGCACCCTTCCACCCCTGAGGCTGCATGCGTGGGCAAGCCACTGAAGACGTCCCCATATGTTCAAGAGGGCAAGGAAGTGGTGGAGGAGAGCCTCCTGAGGCCTTGGGGCACCAGAGGGAGAGAAGAGGAGACCAAGCACGGGCAGTGGCCATGCAGCAGGGAGTGGATGTGATGGGTGGCCCCTTTGCCATCATGGGTGTGGGTGAGTGTGAGGGAAGGGAGGAAATGAAGATGAGGAGGAGGCTGTGGCCAGAGCAGGAGGTGGGGATCAGCCAGGTACAGCCTGTGGGGAAGGTCCGAGGTGGGGCAGGCTGGGAGCAGGTGGGCACTGGGGGACACACTGTCTCTGTGTCTTGACGAAATGGCTGATCCCTCTCAGAATCCTTCTCTGGTTACCCCTCTCCCCCCACCCCCGCCACGTGCACTGGGGCTCCTTTGAATACACATGGTGCCCAGGCTGTTACCATCCCAGCCCTGATCTCCCTGTTGACTCAGCTGCCGCCGCCTCTAGCCTGTGACCCATGTTGGGGCAGGGACAGGGGTGTCATTGCTCTCCCAGTGCCTGGCACACAGTAGGCGCTCTGAACCTTTGGGGTATGGCCCTACTGAGCAAATTTCTCCTCTCTCCAGCTTTGACCTGCCTGTGGAATAAATAAATCACTCTTAGGAGCAGTTCGGCCAGGCAGGCCTTGGGTCCATGTCCCTCCCCCTGGGAGGGGGAGTGGGGCCATTCCTGTTTCCATTGAGTCCTGGGGATCAGCCTCCTACTGCCACTGCTCCACCCCCCATTCTGGTACACATCGCTCCTTTCCTTCTCCTCCCGGGCTTTGGGGATGCTGTTGGAATTGCCACTTTGCATAACCCCCCCACCTGCAGCTAACCTTGGTTTCCCCCAGCACAGGGCAGGCCCTGCTTGGCACGCGAAATGCCCTCTGCCCTCCCCGGAACACATGACTTTCGATTTTCCTTGAACACAGCACTTTGTGACTCTGGCGTAAACTTCAGACGCAGCCCCCTTTCCTGTCTTCACAACAAGGAAATAAGTTGAGTTTCAGAGAAACCAGCTGCTGAGAGCACACCAGGCCTTCCGGCCCTGGTCCCTGCTTGGCTTGGGCCTTTGTGCGGCTGCCGGTGGGCCCAGGTGAGTGGCCGCCCTCCGGCTTTCTGCCCCTGTCCCGTCACCACAGCCACACCCCGGGGGACTTGGGACAGCTGGTGGAGGGTGAAGATTCTGTCGGTATGGCCTACTTACCCTTTGCTTGGGCATGTGAGGGGGCGGTGAGCCGCAGGGCCTCAGGCGGGGGGCTTGGGCTCCAGAGATAGCCAAGTTAGTTTCTTGGGTCCAATTCTTCATCCAGAACCAGCTGTTTATTGACGTTGGGGACCAGAGACCTGTAGCCCATTTGCCTCGATATCATCTGCACATCTCCAGGTAAGTCATCCTGGATGGAACAGCACCTGGCTGCCAGTTCCATGGGTAGCCTGGGTCTGGTGGAGGGAGATGGAGTTAGGAGGCCACTGGGAAGGACCAGGAGGGGCTGTAGGATTGGGATGGGTGGTGTCCAGGTGGAAGAGGAAGCAGACACCCCTTGCGGCCACCCTGAGGGAAGCAGATTCCCTGCCAGAGTGTCAGCTGAGTGGTCATGTCCAGGGGACACAGCGATGTCTGCTCAGTCCCTCGCTTCCTGCTGGGCCCCGTCAGGGTGACACCCTTGGCTCCAGGAAGCAGAGAATCTTCCAGAGAGAGCAAACATGTGCTCTGCCCCCTGCCCCCACCAGCCCCATAAATATGAGGGTGGCTCAACAGGGCTGTGAACTTGAACAACCAAGTGCAGATGATTCCTATCGGGGGCCCAGGAGGCTTGAGCCACTTATAAGGGAGCTCAGGTTCAAGGGGGACTCAGAGAGGTGAAGGAGAAAACAGTCTGCATCCTGCTCAACTGCTGTGTGTCCTTGGCAGGTTGCTTGGAGTCTCTGAGCCTCAGTTTGTGCATCTGTTAAATGCAGAGGCAAATATCGGCACCTTGCAGGTGCCTGGCTCTTGACTCTTGGGTAAGAGGTTGGGAAAAATGTCCCAGGCAGGAAAGAGTCTCAGCAGGAAGGAACGGGGTTCCTGTGGTGAACAACTCAAGATGCGCATCATTACTTCTGTCTCAGCCTGGGTAGTGAGTGCACAGTGGGTGCTTAGTAAAGCTTTGCTGAGAGCTTAGGGCCAGGGACTCCTGGCATGAAAAATCTTTGGGTGCCACCTCAGAAGGCTCTTCTCGGTGCGGTGCTTCCTTTACCTTTTTGTGCCTGTCCTCCTGCCTCCCACATGCAGCCCCGGCAGGGACACGGGGCTGGCAGGGACACAGCCTGGACGGTGGTAAGCGTACACTGTGGAGCCAGGCGGCCTCGATTTGAGTCCTGGCTCAGCTACCTGCTGTGTGTGCTGTGGGACCTTAGGCAGGTCACTGTACCTCTGTGTGTGTCAGGTCCCGGGTCCATAAATCCTTCACTCATGGGGTGTGAACAAATAGACTTGACCCTTGAGGAACACAGGGCTTAGGGGTGCTAAAACCCCACGCAGTTGAAAACCTGCATATAACTTTTGACTCCCCCCAAACGTAACTGCTAAGAGCCTAGTGTTGACCAGAAACCTTCTGATAACATAGGGAGTCTAATACATACTTTGTAGGTTATATGTGTTATGTCCTGTATTCTTTTTTTTTTTTTTTAAGATTTTATTTATTTATTTGACAGAGAGAGACAGCGAGAGAGGGAACACAAGCAGGGGGAGTGGGAGAGGGAGAAGCAGGCTTCCCGCGGAGCAGGGAGCCCTATGTGGGACTCGATCCCAGGACCCTGGGATCATGACCTGAGCCGAAGGCAGACGCTTAACGACTGAGCCACCCAGGTGCCCCATGTCCTGTATTCTTACAATAAAGTAATCTAGACGAAATAAAATAGTATGAAGAAAATCCTAAGAGAAAGACATTTATTGTACTGTTAAAAATCCACATGTAGCTGGACCTGAGCAGTTCAAACCTGTGTTGTTCTGGGGTCAGCTGCAGATCTAGATGCCCAGTACATAGTAGGTGCTATCTGAGCACGTGGCTGTAATTCTAACTGTCACTACTAGCTCTGGGAGGTCAGGCTCTGGACTTCGTTGCTTCTGGAGACTCTCCTGGGGGCTGCAGCAGCCAGACCTCTCCGTGTCGACCCCTCCCTGCACATTCGCCCACCCAAAGCATAGGCTGTGGTTCTCAACTGGAGCCAATTTTGGCACCCCCTATACCTCCCCCCCCAGGGACATTTGATAATGTCTGGAGACATTTTTGGTCATGACTCAGGGGGTCTTGTTGGCATCTAGTAGATATAGGCCAGAAATGATGCTAAACACCCCACAATGCACAGGACAACACCCTACTCTCCCCCCGACTCATCATCCCACCTTTCCCACCCCCTAAGCCTCTCCTCATCTCCCTTTTACAGTCACAGAGCCTGACACCCAGGCTTCCAAAGGGAAGCTCCTTGTTGAGCTCACACGGCCCTTAAACCAAGGCAGCAGGGGTTGGGGTGGGGGGACTGCTCTCACAGCATTGCCCAGTGGATCAGCGGACACTTAGCAAGTCTGCTGGGTGCGAGGACCTATCCCAACCCCACAACAGCCCAGCACTCTGGGCCGTGACGGTCAAAGGAAGCTCAGAGTGCAGGGACACCTGCCAGCCTAGGGTTCAAGCCCCAAGGGATCCAGTTCAGAACAAGGGATTCCGTCCCCTAAAGGACATTCATTCTCCAGAGTGGTGAGAGCAGGCTGCTGGGTCAGACACCTGCGTTCAAATCCTGACTGCCACATGATTTTGAACATGACATTAACCTCCCTGAGCTTCAGTTGCTTTAGCTGAGGAATGGGACTAACAGTTCCCATTTAACAGGAGTTGAGGCAAGGTTTAGATTAAGTGGATGATGCTCATAGTAAAGTCCCCGGCACAGAAGCTGCTGTTGTTGTTACCTGTTTGACCCGTACTTATTGGGAGGAAGCAGGAGCTCCAGTAGAAAACAAGGCAGCTGTAGGCTCTGCCTCGGGGAGCTCAGCCTGGTCACAGACAGAGGAGTCAACAGACAGTGGTCATACACGGCCATCAGGGCTGTGATGTGGGGAGGACGGGCCCTGGGACAAGAGAGGAGGTGCCTGACTTAGCTTGGGGAGGTAGGGGTGGAAATCATGGAACACTTCTGGGAGGAGGGGACAACAGAGAGGACTGAAGCATATGGCCAGAAGAAGGGTGTGGGCACCTACTATGTGCCTTGCTGGTCAGGGTTGGGGAACGAGACAAAATCTCCACTCTCACAGTGCTTACATTCTAGCAGGGGACAAAGGGCCTATGTCAACAAGTTGGTGGATAAATCACATTTTTGGTGGTGAAGAATCATAAAGCTGGGTTAGGGATATCTCTATCCTGAAGAAGGGGAGGTGATTTTAGAGAGGGAGGTCAGAGAAGAACTCTTGGAGGAGGAGGTGATATTTAAGCAGAGACTTGATTAAAGTGAGGGGTTTTGAGGGAAGAGGGTCCAGACAGAGGGAACAGACAGGGCAAAGGCCCTGAGGTTGGACCAAACCTGATTTGATCAAGTGACCTGAACAAGTGACATAAGGAGGCCCATGGGGCTGGTGGCGCGTGAATGAGGACAAAGAAGGGATTGGGCAGATTGCATAAGGACTTGGGGGCTACTGTGAGGACTTGGGCTTTACCCCTGTGTGAGGTGGGAGTCCTGGAGGGCTGAGAGCAGCGAAGGACATGATAACACAATGGCAGGCCAGTGCTGTGCTTGGTGCTTGGTGAGTCTTATCCCATGGAATCCCCGGAATCTCCCAGTGCCAGACACTGTTGCTTGCACTATTTTCTAGGTGGGGTCTGCTGAGCTTAACTCACTGCCCAGGACCACACCACTACTGCACACTAGATCCCTGATTCTGTGGTTGAAATCTGATCCCCTGGTGTCAGGAAAAAGATATGAAGGAGCCAATCGCCACCCATGGCCCAATGCCAACTGATGTCACTGTGACTTAGAATGTAACCAAGGTGGCATTTTATTGGCTGAAATTGCTTGTGCTGCTCTATTGGTGGGCAGAGGGGGGGGCCCACCATGATTGTGGACTAGAGAGCAGGAAGTGCGGCTTTAGGGGGGATTTTGGGTCTCAGGCAGGAGATTGGGGATCAGTGAGAGGAAGGATGGGCAGAGAGGGCTGGGCCCCCATTCCAGCAGTGCCTTTGGTGCGGTCATTGGCTGAGGGCAGCTCATGGAGCCTCTAGGCCTGGCTGGTGCAAATCCCACCCCCTCCCACTGAGTCCAGTTGGATGGGCTCATTCCCTCTGCAGCCTGATTGCCTCAGTCTCCTCTCTGGGCTCTCACAATGGACATCTAATTGGGGCTTTTGATGCTCAGAGTATGTTCTGTGGAATAGTAGACTCTCAAGGCTCTGCTACATAGGAGTGGGGATAAAACAAAGCTAAAACAGTCCTTCCATGCAGGTCTTCTCAGAGCTTTTATTTTTACATTTTTTAAAAAAAGATTTTTATTTATTTGAGAGAGAGAGAGGGAGAGAGCACAAGTGGGGGCGGAAGGGGCAGAGGGAGAGGGAGAAGCAGACTTCCCAATGAGCAGGGAGCCTGACAAAGCTGATCCCAGGGCCCTGAGATCGACCTGAGCTGAAGGCAGATGCTTAACTGAGCCACCCAGGTGCCCTGAGCCTTTATTTATTTATTTATTTTAAGATTTTATTTATTTATTTTAGAGGGGGGCATGGAGGGTGAGGGGTAGAGGGAGGGGGAGAGAAAAAGTCTCCAGCAGACTCCATGTTGAGCACAGAGCCCCAAAGCAGGGCTCAATCTCACAACCCTGAGATCATGACCTGAGCAGGAACCAAGAGTGGGACACCCAGGTGCCTCTCAGAGCCTTTAATATGCTAATATGCTTTCCATAGCTTTTGAAAATGTGTTTGACCACCTGAGCCTTTTTTCCTTTGAAGTATGTTTGGAGTATCAAGTCTCTCTGGAATAGATATAACTGAACCCTACCTTTACTCAAGGAGGATGCTTGAATGGTGGAATTTCAGGTAGATCCTTCTGACCAAGAACCACAGGTTTCTTCCTTCTCTTCCCAGGGCCTGGGCTGTGAAAACAAGCCTGGTGTCCCCTCATCTCTCAGTGGAGCTGTGAACTCGGAGAAGGCCAAATTAGGATCTCTGAACTCAAAGCTCATGGGGAGGCTGGATGGGGTCAGTCCAGGCAGGAATGGGGTAGGAGAGTCTCATGGTGGGCTTATCTCCTCGGAAAGCCATAGAGTCTGTAGGGACATGACTCAGGATAGAAACATGGGATCTTCCCAACCACATCTAGTCCCATCAGGAGGCTGCACACTGGCCCAGCTCCTCTGAAAGCAAAGGGTCCATGCTGGCCTGGCCTGCCGCAGTGCTGCATGGACAAATGTTCCAGCCTCTTGTCCCCCTGGCTCGTCATCTTCTGCCTCCTCTTGTCTACTTCCTCTGGGCTCCTCAGCATCTCTGGGAACTGGAAAGTTGGTTACTCCAGCTGTCATCCCCCTGCTTACTAGTGAGGACAGCCTAGAAGGGCACAGGAAGGCAAAAGCAGACACGGGGCTGGCTAAGCCCAGGACCCACCTGCCGGGCAGTGTCGTGTTATTATTACCGTTGTTGTTATTGGCAGTGAGACAGGGTGGTTGTGATAAAGCTCAGAATGCATGGGAAAGGCTCCTGCCTCTTGGATGCTTTGGCCTTTGATCTGAGATGGCCAATCATGGCTTATGGCCCTGGACTGGGCCCCAAGGGCCAGTTTCTCCCCACCCCCCCTTCTGCACTAACCCCGTCTCTGGCTACCCAGGTTGCACCTGTGGCCACTGTGGGGAGGAGCTTCTCAAACTGTGTTGTTGACAATTTCCTGCCACAGCTTCCTGCCCCAGAGACCAGCTTCACTACCTCCACCCCTCCCCACAGCCCCTGGACAAGCCCCCATCTTGCTGCCTGGTCCTGTGTCCTGTGTATAGGGAGCAGTTATACAAGTCTGTGAGGCAGGGATGGCTGGATTTGGGAAGATGGAGAAGAGTAGGGAGGGTGTACTCAGTAGAGGGCACTGCATGGATAAAAGTATGGAAGTGCACTTGAAAGAAGGGCGAATAGCACAGCCCAGCTGGAGCAGAGGGAAGGTTGAAGAGTTTAGTTAGATTCAATGAAGTGGGCAGAGGGAGCCACAGTAAGTTCTTGAGCAAGGGAGGCCTTGGGGAAAAATTGCCGAGAAGCAACTTGCAGACCCTGGAGTTCAGCTCATGGGAAACAAACTGTGGGGTTTAGCCAACCACAAACACCATGCGAGTTAGATCTGGATCTCAGGTTTTATTAATAGACACAGCAGGTGGAGCTCAAAGGAGGTGATACCACACAATCAGACCTCAGGAGAGAGATCTAGACTAGATAGGTGGGCATGGTGGCACGATTATAGCCATAGACAGAACATCCCAAGTAAGGGGACCAGGGCTGGGGAAGGAGACAGAGCAGGAACCATCAGAGAGGGAGGAGACACATCAGGGAAGGACTGGGGAGAGCCAAGAGGCTCAAGCAGGAGGGAGGGGTCACCAATGTCCCTCACTCAGGAGACCCAGTGTTGAGGAGGGCATTAGGTGCTTGCCTCGTGCCCACCAGGTGGTGATATCAGTGCTTCCTCTCTAGCCTGGAGAGCATCCTGGTGGGTGAGACTGTGAGGCTGGTGAGGGGGTGGGAGTCAAGAAAGTAGAGCAGGAGCATAGACAGCATTTTCTTTCCTATGTCAGTTATTTTTAGTGTCTGGTTTGTTTATACTTTCCAGTTCCTTTCGTTAAAAAATGACGGTATAATTTACATACAGGAAAATTCACCCATTTTAGTGAAAACTTCTGTGAGATTTGACACATGCATACAGCTGAGAAACTACCATCTCCATCAAAATATTGACTATTCTCCCCAATCCCCTCATGTCCCTTCTAGTCAGTCCTTCCCCTTGGCCCCCAGCCTTTGGCAACCACTGATGCATTGTTTTCCACTGATACGGTTTTTTAATTTTTTTAATTTTTATTATTATTATTATTATTTTTATTCTTATGTTAATCCCCATACATTACATCATTAGTTTTAGATGAAGTGTTCCATGATTCATTGTTTGTGCATAACACCCAGTGCTCCATGCAGAATGTGCCCTCCTCAATACCCACCACCAGGCTAACCCATCCTCCCACCCCCCTCCCCTCTAGAACCCTCAGTTTGTTTCTCAGAGTCCATCGTCTCTCAT